>NC_139714.1:849118-956618 GCF_964188405.1 Protomyctophum parallelum
AGGGCCTCAATGCCAGATTAGATACATGATTTATATAGGCTATAATAACCAAATTAACTCATAAGGGTCCATTGGTTTAATTGTGTACAATGTGTAGCTACAATAAGGCATCTTTGCATAGGCTACAATAAGTCAGAACAATTTACAATTTACAATTTAGGCATTTAGCAGACGCTCTTAATCCAGAGCGACTTACATTTAGGCAAGAACAAAAGCATGGGAATACATCACATAAAAGCATTTATCATGAAACATGCGTAAGCTAAGAAGGTAACAGTGGAATATCTATATGATGAAACTATACATACACTATACATAATAAACTATACATATTCACTACTATGCTATACATATGTACTATGGCGTGCTATGACTATATACAATACAATTATAGTGCTGTCTACATAACATGCTATAAGTCTAAGTCAAATGCTATCTAAGCCAACAGAAATTCTATCTAAGGGGTTAGGGTAAGTGCTATGGGCCATGATGGAGTCTGAAAAGGTGGGTTTTCAGGCTACGGCGGAAGATTGGGAGTGATGCTGCAGTTCTGACTGCAATGGGAAGTGCATTCCACAGTTTTGGAGCCAGAAGGGAGAAGAGTTTGGGACGTGTGGAGCGTTGTCCCGGCGTTTTTAGTGAGGGTACTTCCAGTTTCCCTGCGTTGGCTGATCTGAGTGCGCGGGAGGGTTTGTAGGGTTCAATCATACTTGTAAGATATGGGGGAGCCATACCTTTGGTTGCTTTAAATGCCAGCATCAGAGTTTTGTATTCTGTGCGGGCAGCGACCGGGAGCCAGTGGAGGGAGCGGAGCAGGGGGGAGACATGTGAGAATTTTGGCTGGTTGAAGACCAAGCGAGCTGCTGCATTTTGGATCAGCTGGAGAGGCTTAAGTGCACATGCTGGTAGGCCAGTAAGGAGGGAGTTACAATAGTCGAGTTTTGACAAGACTGTTGTCTGGATTAGGAGCTGGGCTGATTCCTGGGTGAGGAACGGTCTAATTCGTCGTATGTTATAGAGTGTGAACCTACATGATCGAGTGACAGCTGTGATGTGAGCTTTGAACGAGAGCTGACTGTCCAGGACAACACCAAGATTCCTGGCTGTTGGGACAGACGTTACCAGGGCGTTGTCTACGGAAATAGTTAGCTCCTGCATAGGGCAGGACTTAGCTGGGAAGAAGAGAAGCTCAGTCTTGTCTGGGTTCAGCTTGAGGTGGTTGGAGGACATCCACTGTGATATGTCAGCCAGGCATGCAGTGATGCGCTCTTCCACCTGAGTGGCAGAGGGGGGGAAGGATAGGAACAGTTGTGTGTCATCGGCGTAGCAGTGATAGGATATATTGTGAGCAGAGATGATAGTGCCAAGGGATTTAGTGTACAGTGAGAAAAGGAGGGGACCAAGTACAGATCCCTGTGGGACCCCAGTTTGGAGGGTTCGGGGGGATGATAGCAGACCTTTCCAGGAAACCTGGTAGGTCCGATCGGTGAGGTAGGAGGAGAACCACTTTAGTGCCGTTCCACCGATGCCTAGCTCCGCTAGGGTTTCTAGGAGCAGCTGGTGGTTCACTGTGTCAAATGCTGCTGATAGGTCTAGGAGAATCAGTACTGCAGAGTGGGAAGCAGCTTGGGCAGCATGTAGTGCTTCTGTGACTGCCAGCAGGGCAGTTTCTGTGGAGTGGGCCTTCTTGAATCCGGACTGGTTGGGATCCAGCAGGTTGTTCTGTGAGAGATGGAGAGAGAGCTGGTTGGAGACGACACGTTCAATGGTTTTAGAAATAAATGAAAGGAGTGATACCGGTCTGTAGTTCTTGACATCTGAGGGGTCAAGGGTTGGTTTTTTGAGGAGTGGTGTTACTCTGGCTGACTTGAGGGCAGATGGGACGCAGCCTGAGGTTACTGAGGTGTTGATGATGGAGGTGATGAAGGGGAGCAGATCAGGTGCGATGGTCTGGAAGATTGGAGACGGGACAGGGTCAAGAGGACAAGTGGTAGGTCTAGAGGATGTTACTAGTTGTAGAACCTCGTCTGGGGAAAGAGGAGAGAAGGAGGACATGCATGGTATGTTGGGGTTGGTGTTGGTTGAGTCAGATGCCACTTTATGTGGGAGGGGAGGAAAGGAGCTGCTGATATCATCAACCTTCTTCTCGAAGTAGTTGACAAAAACATCAGCAGTGAGGGATGAGGGTTGAGTGGGGGGAGGGGGTTTAAGGAGGGAGGTGAAAGTGGAGAAGAGCTTCCTTGGGTTAGAAGTACAGGATTGGATTTTGGTGTGGTAGAAGGAGGTTTTAGCAGTGGTTAGTGAGTGGGCAAAGGCAGAGAGGAGTGAGTGAAAGTGTGAAAGGTCATCTGGTAGCTTTGACTTGTGCCACTTTCTTTCGGCTGCCCTTAGAGGTGTTCGTTCAGATCTGAGAGTTTCAGATAGCCAGGGAGCCGGTGGACATGAGCGAGCTGGCCTGGATGAGAGCGGGCAGTGTTGGTCGAATGCAGATGAGATAGAGGAGAGGAAGGATGAGGTTGCAGTGTCAGGTGAGAGGGAGAGGAATGACTCCAGGGAGGGTAGAGAGGAGAGAATAGAGGATGAGAGGGAGGAGGGGTTTAGGGATTTGAGATTGCGTCGGGAGGTGACGTTCGGGGGGTTAGTATGTTTAGGCGGGAGGGTGGAGAGAGAGAGGGAGAAGGTTATGAAGTGGTGGTCAGACCTACTTAAGGGGGTAACAGAGAGTGTGGAGGGAGAGCAGGCTCTGGAGAACACAAGGTCCAAAACATTACCAGCCCTGTGAGTGGGAGGGGAGGGAGATAGGGAGAGGTCAAATGAGGCCAGAAGGGATGTAACGGGAAGATACTTCTCTGCGGTAGGAAGGTTGAAGTCACCCAGTAGAATCAGAGGGGTGCCATCTTCCGGAAACGAGCTGATCAGAGAGTCTAGTTCTTCCAGGAAGTTCCCGAGAGTTCCAGGAGGGCGATATAGCACAATGAGGATGAGGGGGACTGGCTGTGATATTGAGATAGCATGAAATTCACATGTGGACAGAGAAAGGTGAGAGAGATTTAAGAACGAAAGTAAAGCTCAAATGCGTTTTGGAATTGTGGGTCCCAAGTGGGTGACAGCATAATAATAGGCATATGGGGCCTAATTTCCATAATAATAATAAACAAACGTGTTTTTATTGAGGACAAATATGCATGCATTTGTCTATTTTAAGGCTATAGCCTATACGTTATGTTATCTTATTTGAAATGCCAGCACTTTATTTTTATTCCTGAAAAAGTTTACAGTTGGTTTGAATATCACACACATAATGATGATAAACAGCGACGGATGGCCGTGTGAGTTTGTGTGTGTGTGTGTGTGTGTGTGTGTGTGTGTGTGTGTGCGCGCGTGTGTGTGTGTGTGTGTGTGTGTGTGTGTGTGTGTGTGTGTGTGTGTGTGTGTGTGTGTGTGTGTGTGTGTGTGTGTGTGTGTGTGCGCGCGCGTGTAGGGCTTTTGGCATGGTTGTGTGTTTAAAATGGCTTAGTGTTGTTGTGCAAATGTAAAGATGGGGGATAGTGTTTGATAAAGTTAGTAAAGGGCATTGAGCTATTGTATTGAAACGAAACACATTAGGCCTATATGTTAAGATGGCATGAATTTGGTAGACACATTTTCTTTTACAGTTCATATACAGATGGATGATGGAATGCTAGGCTTATGTAGCCTATAGTCAAATGGTTATGGTATAGGCTTAGGCTAAAATATGAATGTATACATCAGGTGATTGGAACCACTCTTGTCTTTTTCATTAATGCATCGTGCTGCCGTCTCCTGCATTATGTGCACATTCAAAACAGTTGGTACGCAGGCCGCAGGGCCGTTCAGTGTGTGTGTGTGTGAGAGAGAGAGAGAGAGAGAGAGAGAGAGAGAGAGAGAGAGAGAGAGAGAGAGAGAGAGAGAGAGAGGTGTGGTAATTCTATTGTATCCAGCAATACCAATTGTGTAATTGTAGCTTGCATACTCGTGGAGTTATGGCACTAAACGTAAATTGTGTCCCAAATGGGGGGAATAAAACAGTCCTAATGAAATCGACAGTATTAGTTAGTGTGGTTGCTCGAGTCTAGAGTCTAGCGACACCCATATTGTTCTCTGTCCGTTATTTTCTTTGCCAGCAAGGTGCTTTTTGAGGGAGGTTTAATGTTTATTTGTTCAATGTTTGTTTTAAAAACGCCATTGCCAATGAAGGGAACATTTGCATATTGTCCCTCATTACGTCATATTGTCTCTTTATTGTTAATGGCATTTAATGTGTTGGCACCGTTTTACATCACCATTACATCACCAACATGAGTTAGACTTTAATATATTACCCCCCCTCACTTCACACAGGTGTGATTTTTGTTAACTTTTGCACAACAGAAAAGTGAAGCTTTTTGTCATATGCTTCACACACTGTTGTCATGCTTCACATGACATCACAATAAAGAATACAAACAAAGACTGAATTCAGTTCCCAGGTCCCTATGCTTTGTGACTCACGTCAGTGCAGCCACACTTCCAATTTCCCAGAATTGCACCTTTCTAGTTTTATTTTGACTTCACTTATCAATGGTGGAATAATTATAACAAATTGACTTGAGTAGAAGTTCCAAAAATGTATGAAATCCCAAACTTGTGAAAATAATATTGCAGCTGCAACAATACTGCAGAGAAATGCAGGCCTACAATATAACTACTGTTAGATAGCGCACCTGGATGAGGGTGCTCAATGATCAATGTTATCCTCATAACAGCAAGTCATTAGTTACAGCGAGAGTCTAGCAAACACCAACTCGGGATTCCTGGATCTCTGCCCTCCACCATTTTCACAATTTTTATTTTTTATTGTTTACTTTATTTAGAAAAGCAATGTACAGTAACTTTTCACATCTCTTATACAAAACGAACACAATCAATTATCATATTTTCCCCATGTCCTGTGTCCCTCTTATAAGTTCTACCAGTATTAATAAGACAAGACTTATGGAACAATGCAATTAAAGTCATTCATTTCTGTAGGAGTTGATACCATTTTCCATAATAATTTGGTTACAGTCAAGTTTTTACAGTATTTGGGTCCATCTGCTTGCGTGTTGCCTATATGGGTTTCTTCATAAACTGACAGCAAATATTTTGGAATGAGAAGAACCTTGTGAAGTCTAGTAGCTATTTAGCTAGCTGGAGTGACCTAGCTTTAAGCTCCATTTAGTGTAACAGATCCTGTCCAGTAGCCTAATATCAAAGCCCAGACCAGAATGGTTAATTAGTATCACATGTAACAGCATGGTTACTGTGCATAGTACCTAACAATAGTGTGCAGTCGGGTCAAAACATAGTTGATTGATGATTCTTTTTCATACCAGAATGGAGTGTGATGTACAAACATTGGATCCAAATATTTGTATCATCTGTGGTAAACATTTAGAAAAAGTAAAGAAACAAGATCCATGTCACAAACCCCAAAGCAGATGCAATGGTGCTCAACAGATGATGATGATGATGATGATGATGAAAACCCTGGCTCCAAATACAGAAAATATACTATCCTTCAAATTAAAGATATCTTATCATGTATCATGTTGCTGAGCAAACTACACCAGTCAGAACAAGTTGCAAATGTTGAGAGTGAGAGTATGCCTGCACCCGTCTCATCAAGAAGACTGAATAAGGTTGATAATAGTAACAGAGACAATGAGGAAGGTTGATGAAGTTGTATCGTCGGCTGCTCTTGTATTATATAAACATCATAAAAGCTACCTTAAACCTCTAAAGGAAATAAAGCAGCTTCCAGACTAAACAAAGAATCAGAACAGCAGACCAAATGTTCACCTATTTTAATTTAATTAAATGAAAGTGATGACACTAAACTAAGCGTTATGATGACATACTGAAGACACATGGTCCATGATTTTCTTCATCAATATAACAGAGCTGTAGAGCTTCAGATATTATCTGAAGCTCTACAGCTCTGTTTTTTCGTGGACGTGCAGCTTCTATCAGTGCATATTCCATGGGGACACTTTCAGAGCATACCACATCAGACCTTTCAGCTCAATCTACAATTCAAATTGTAATGTATGAGATTTTCCTTCAGTTTCCAGGATCTGTATTTACATCTTCCTCAGAGCTCAGAGTCTTCAGTATGTCATTATAACTCTACTAATATACTGTATTGTATGATATTTATCTTCATACAATCAGGTTACGAGAGCATAGTGTTGGTATATGGAGCCAGGTTTTTACGAACATCATCATAATTTCTCTGTTGAGCAACATTTAGTGTTGAAGGTCTTCTACTGCAGAAGTTTTGACATTATGGATCGTGTCAATTTCCTTTTTGTCTCCACCAGGCCGAAGGCATGGGGGGAGAGTATGTTTTGCACTCCGTCCGTCCGTCCTTCCGTCCGTCCGTGTGTGTGTGTGTGTGTGTGTGTGTGTGTGTGTGTGTGTGTGTCCGTGAGCAGCTAATCTCGGCCACCGTTAACCCGGTCGATGCCAAATTTTGCACACAAACTCCCTGGATGCCAACGATGAACCTCTGCCCCAAACTTTTCAGAACGGCCTGTTATAGCGCCACCAGGAGGCCGCTTTGTGCAAAACAAGTTTTTGCACAGTACACCTACAGATTTTGTCCAAACATCACGCAAAATTGGTACACAGTCTCTCTAGAGCCATTCAACGAAACCGGTCTTTCAGATTTCTCAGACTCCATCCTGATTGGTTAAGATTGGCTTTCACAGAGTGCTCAGTTTCAAACAAAATGCTGCAAATCATGAACACATTGCGTGATTTCCGTGAAATTGTGCACCCACATTCCCACTAGGCCGAGGACGAAATGCCACATGAACAATTTCAACTCAGCCTCAAGGTGGCGCTATAACTGGCCGAAAAGTGTTTTTACCTCTAACTGCACGGATCTGTGGATAACTTTGTATGCCAACTCCCTAGAGGCCAAGGAAAAACCTACAATCCTATCCTGGTGGAGACCTGTGCCCAGAAGGGCACTTTCTCTAGTTCCATTTGTATTTGGATGTTTTTTTAACCATGTTGTAATAGTGACCGCTATTCACGCTGTCACATTTACTATGAAAACATGAATGTCCTGTCAGTCAGTTAGTCACCTTGTGACATCACGTGACATCATCAGGGATGGAGATCCCTCATCAATATTAAGCCCATAATAGGAATGCCCTTATGACATCACGTGACATCATCAGGGATGGAGATCCCTCATCAATATTAAGCCCATATATAGGAATGCCCTGATTGATGACATCCCTAATGTCATCAATATTGGCCAGCAACTCTACATCTGACCTCAAACCTCAAACGCTTAGATCTCCATAAATGGAGCTGACCTGTTGAGCTGACGTTCCATATTGTTTGTTGATCTGACCTCATTAATCCCTGTATACTGAAGACACGCTCGATGTATGGCCAGTACATCATTAATTCCATATTCTATCTAATGTCACCCAGGCCGATGCGTGCACGTGACCTCGCCCTAAGGTCTACAGTGTCAGGGTTCTACTATTGTCAATGGCTACTGGACATGCTCTGTTAGTATGTTACACTAAATGGAACTTAAAGCTAGGTCAGATAGCTACCTGATTTGCCATCATTCCATTCTTTTCATATTCCAAAATATTTGCAATGATTTACCTGTCGGTTTATGAAGAAAGCCATAGGCAATACAATGCAGATGCGGTGGAGCTAAATACAACTTTACCTTAAGCAAACATGTTAAATGATTATATCAACTCTACATGAATGAATGACTTGCTGGTATGAGGATAACATTGAGCATTGAGCTTGGTTTGCCTACCATTGTTTAAGCTGTATATACTTTCACAATTTCTCATTTGTGACATTTCATATATTTTAGGGACTTCTACTCAAGTGAATTTGTTATTTTCCCACCCTTGCATAAGTGAAGTCAAAATAAAACTAATCTGTTTGATACTGTAGATTTCATTTAGGACTGCTTTATTTCCTCCCATTTGGGAAACCATATACGTTTAGTGCTGGATTCAGCAGAACCACACCTTCCATTCATATGTGTTGCTATGACAATCCATGTCAGAGTCACTATACAAAGTAAAGAAGACACTCTACATAGATTTACATTTCCGCCTATTGTAGGTATGTGTTCAAACGTCTATATTTCATATTTACATTCACATATTGACATTATTATTTTAGAATGTAGAGGTATGTCCTGGCTTCAAGTATGCCAAGTTGTAAACCTCTCAGAGCTTCCATTGTGACTCTACATGAGTGTGCCTTAATCCCCAGACGGACAGGCTGTATTTTTAGTTTGGGGTGTATAACTTTAAATATCAATTTCACCACTTTTGCAGTGTCGTATCTGGTCTGGTGCTCTTCAGCTCTTGTGGTGGTGTCAAGATTCTTCCACAGTTCAAAGATATAAACACAATATTTTGTTTATTGTCATGATTTGTAAAGATCCAAGTTGGCTTTGTCCGAGGCTTACAGATCTTTAAATAAATACTTTTTGAAACGTCTGGAGAAAGGGGGCGGGACTGCGACTCTCTATAGACCGATTCAGAAACGGGTCTCATGGTCGCAGGCAACGTATTTCCTGTAGGCGGAGACGACATATCTGCGGTGTAAACAGTCGGCTCTTCTACTACTTTGAATGGGAAATTGACTGATGTAAGTCTGCTCAAACGTTACACTTTTAACTGCTTTTTACTAACACTAACTTTACAGATGCCCAGAACATCGGAATGAACCTGTGTAGTTTATGGCTGCTCCAACAGTAGTGGCAACATTCAACTTTGGAGAGAAACGGAATGTCAAAAAATACACAGCGGTGGCTGAGACCAGAGCCATAGAGTAATGGTTGAGACGAAGCAGTGAAAGGTCCTGAAAGATACATAATGTCAGTCATAACTCACGTTATACGGCCACGTATGTCGGACTACTAACACACAACACATGGAAAGAGGAAGTCATTGAGTTTAAAAGTTAAAGGGACACTTTGCATATGTTAATAACGTTTAGAAGATGTAGAACACTTTCCTGGGAGACTTTATGTGTGTAATATGTGGTGTTACATATTTTAGATTTCAGCAGTGAGCCCAGTGTCTATGATGTCATCGACACTGGGCTCCCTTCCTTCCTGGACTACAATTCCCATAATTCTTTGGTTCACTGCTCCTCCTTGTGGATAGGGGGAGGGCTGTCTTACTGAGACAACATGTAGTCCAAGGAAGCTCTTAGAAGGAAGTGAAGTGGTCACGTGACTGGGATGCGCCATGACACTTTCATGGACACTTTCAAGGGAGCCAAACTACACCCAGAAGTTCGGCAGAATGCACTGGAGCCAATGAGAGCTCAGTGACCAGCTCATGAACAAACATTATTTATGAATGACTGAGACCTTTTGTAAAGTGATCGCTTCTGGAAAATAAAATAATATATATAACACGTTATTTTAGGCTGTCTTATTTTTTGATGTGCATACTACTTAATGTGATTTATTTGTTCAAAGAGCAGAGAGCAGCCCAGGCAGAAAACTTACTATGTGCTCTTCTATAAATACCTCAATAAAAATAAATAGTTATTAAGTCGAAAAACAACCACTCGGAAAAAACGTGTGATATCACTTATGTCTTCTTTCATATTCCTGAACCAATTATATGACAAAGCTCGCAATTGTTCATGAATAATGTTTGTTATGAGCTGGTCCAGCCGGCTCCATTCACTGCCATGTATTCATTGCACTACCGGTGTGAGTTTGGCTCCCATGAAAGTGTCATTGCACAGCCCAGTCACGTGACCACTTCACTTCCTTCTAAGAGCTTCCTTGATGTAGTCCAGGAAGTAAGTTACCCAGTGTCCATGCAGAGCATATTTTGAATTATCAATTTCTAATCATGACAATGTGGAATATTCTTTGAAACGTTTTAGCAACAACACAAATCTTGTATGGGGGTTCCTGGCACAAAATACTTTTAGGATCCTTAGTTGGAAAAGTACTTAATCTGGCGGTCCAAATGAATAACTAAACTTCAGGAACAAGCCGTACAAAAATGCAACCCTGCAAACAATATTTACAAGCAACTTTACAGAAAAACAAGCCCAACGTTGCTTATAAAAAGCGGACATGGCAAACCTTGTCTTCACATAATTACTCACCACGTTCCAGTAATACCAGTATAAATAATTATGATTGCATTATTGCATTATATCATTCAAACCTTGCCCACAGTAACTACAGTTTAGAGCATAATTAATGTGGGTGTAATATTTATTTTCATTGTCAAAGTAGGAACCATTTACACAGATTCCGTATCAGAAGGCATCATTAGGAGGGCGGACCGGTCCGTGCATTATTTAGTTCCCCCCTGTGAAGTGTTGACCAGGTATAGCCTACTATGGCGTTAACAGTGTCAAACACACACAAACCTCTCTTGTCCCTAAGTGCTTTGAGGGAGTCTAATGAATCCGAGAAGAGGTAAGCTTAATTGTATTTGTTTGTGTTATTTAAACAGTAATAGATGTGAGCCTTTTTTATGATGACATTCAACTTCCATCTTAAACTTTAAAACATACAGTATATTTCAAATGATACACTTAACAATGTTGTTTAATCCATCATGTGTCTCCCATAAAGAATAAAGCCAGTGTACACTTAACGGCAACTTGGTAGAGGTTTGGATTATGTAGTTACCTAGACCTAGAATGCCTGTGATCATTTAATTATACTTCGTAAATTTTCATGTATCTCAGGCATAGCCGGAACAATCGATGAACTGATTTTACAAATACGTCCTGTTTACCGCAGACGTCATCACCAGTTGACCAGGGAAACACAAAAGTTTGCGGTCACACAATTGGCAGGTGGTGTGATTAATTACCCAGCACCTATCGCAAAGCACCTGCCAATTGTGTGACCGCAAACTTTTGTGTTTCCCTGGTCAATTGGTGATGACGTCTGCGGTAAACAGGACGTATTTGTAAAATCAGTTCATCGATTGTTCCGGCCCCCCTCGCCCGGAGAGAAAGTGTCCGTGTGCATCTCTTGAAAAAGTGGAGATAATTGACTACATGCACGTTTTGTGCCAGAACTTTCACATGGATATAAAACTAGAGGACCATATTTCACTCCACGTCTTTGGAATTATTTAATGGGCGAGTACAAACAGAGCATACCAGGATTACCAGAAGGGATCTATGCCTGAGATACATGAAAATTTACGAAGTATAATTAAATGATCACAGGCATTCTAGGTCTAGTAGTTACCTTGCCATGATGTATCTCCAAAGGTGGGCAAATCATTAGCACTTCAGAAATTCAACTTTTTATTTCTTGTAACATTTGGAGTTGAATTGTGGCATAACATGTTTTCATCATTTACTTTTTAAACCAACAGGTACTTTCTGGTATGCCCTGTTTGCAAGAAAACCCAGGGATTCCTGTCAACGCATCTGCGTAGGGTCTGCATGAAGGTCAAATATGGAGGAACACCGGAGTTGTGGAGAGCAGCGGTGCGGAAGGCAAGAAAGGAAGCTAAAGAGGTTCTGGCGAATGGCAGGGTGTTTAGTTACGAACACCTTCGCAAAATGATGACTAATGCTGATCCACTCAGCAGGTAGGTGGAACAGGAAATCTAAACAGAGGCCAAAAAGTTACGGCTTTGTGGTGAGAGAGGACTGGAGTGACCGAGAACGATGCAGAGAACCGAAGCAGATGGAAACGGATGACTTCTTGTGGTGTAGCTGAAAGAACAAGATTCCAATCATGACAAATAGTTGTTAATGTGATTCATGTACTAGTCGACAAAGATCACTAGGGTAACTGGCAAACACTGTAGCACTGTGCCAAAATACACATGGGACACACGCTTAACTGCTTAGATTGGGAGGGTGGGACTGTACACACTACACCAGGGAAAGCGTCAGACATTAATCTGCCATGTTCTGCACAATATTGACATTTTCTCCATTGTTAGTGGGGTGCCATTGGATGTTCTTATGCGGCCAGGAAGCCGTGCACAGCCCGACTGCTCAAAAAGAACAGGGCATTTGTTCATCACTTATAGGCTGTGGCTACGGGAGACACACAGTTTAGTCAAACTTCTTCTTTGGGCTAATCAGGGGTCGCCACATTTGCATGCACCTGGTTTCGCTTTCTGCATCTTCCACTGGGACCACCTGCATGTCACCTGCCATCGCCTCAATCGCCTCTTCCTCCTCTTACCTGGGGGTTCCATCTCTTAGTTGGCAGAGGAAGTGTAGCGCCCAGGATTACATTAGATAATTGACACTGGGTGAAAAAAATGGGTTGCAAAACCGTGGGATTCAAATTATATAAAAAAGGACCCCCAGTTTGACATGCATATTAGTCTACAGACCCCATTTAATGGCATTTATATCTCTGGGACCCCCAATTTATATTGTAAAATCAATGTTAATTTGACTCATTTGGTTCCATTTGTACACTCTCAGAGTTACAGACCCATAAGGGTCCATTTTGTTCCAAACTATCATTTAGCTGAGGACCCCCTGGAACTCCCTCAAGGACCCCCGGGGGTCCCCGGACCCCACTTTGGGATCCTACCCTCACGAAAAACATACAGTAATCCTGGTCTCTATACTGCCTCCCCATGGTCGGTCAGGGGCTGCCTGATGGAGAGGAAAGGAACTGGAATAATGTGTTCACTACGTCCTACCTGGGAAATGCGTAATAAGAAGCGCCCTGCTCACTCCTCATGCATGAGCTCAGTTCAGGGCTCTCCCCAGGTTGGTAGAGGGAGAGTAGCGCCCAGGATTTACAGCTTAGGCAATTGGCACTATGGGTGAAAAATGTGTTGCAAATATTGTGGTATAAAATGTATTTAAAAAACAAAAGCACTTATTATCCTGGCTTGTAATCACATTTGAGGCCATATAATTGGAATATATCTAGTCTTTAAATATATTTGATTTGTGCACAGATGGCCATATTTGTACACGTACATCACATGCTAATGTGAACCATGTTCTTTGGTCGGCATCAGTTAATTTACTCATAATGTTGTAATATATTTGTATTGTTTGTTTCAAGTATGATTGAGGAGCTGCAGAGCCGCCGCATGCTGGTGGTGACCGATGTCCAGCGAGAACTCCACAGACCTGGCTCCACCTCTCAGCAGTGACACTTTTACTAATTCACTGATGTTCACATGTTTTGCTCGTTGTGGATTGTGGAGCATGTGCATGACATCTGATACCGTATCACCTTGCAGTTGCCCAGACGTGAAGTGGAAGACCATGCCCAAGAAGATGATGGCAGCAAAGGGTCTGTACAAGAAGCACTCTCTGGAACATCCACTGCTGAAGGGCTTCAGCACATACCTGAAGGTGGACATCGATAGGTCTAATCATAAACAGGAGGTGAGGAACATTAGCATAATCCATTCCATCTCACCTCAGTCCTAGTTGCACGGACCCCCACTCCCATATCAGCCCTACTGTTGTCCCAATGGAGGCCATAAAGTTACAAACTGACACCTGACACTTGCAGATTCTGAAGCTACCAATGTAACATGCTTCTATTTTCAGGTTCAGAATGTGGCCCGTTTCCTTTATTACATGAACCCACGGGAAGTGTCCCTTGAATTTGTCAGGAACAAGGAAAAGACCAGAAAGTACCTCCGTGAGCTCGATGATGCAAAACTGAAACATCAAACTCAGCTGACTTACATGAAGAGTGTTAAAAGGTTGGTAGTATTTTGTGTGAATTACTGGCCCTCTTGTGATAACTTGGGAAACCTGCAGTTAATATGGTATATGAACTTCATTGACTTTGATACATTTTTGATATTTTGTACCTTAATCTCTTTTTATTTTATTGTGTATAAGTCTTAAATAGCAATTTCTTCCAATAACGATTGCTTTAGAGCAGGGGTTATTTTTGCCGACCCACGCTTTATATAGTGCAAGTGAAATTCATATGCCCACCTGAAAATGTATTTTCTGTTCATTAAAGCATTTGAGAGACAGGAAGACCCCGTTCATGTAACCAACACTTTATTGCAATTATTATCAGAATTTAAACATTTGAATGTCTAACAAAACATTTAGATTTAACCAGAAATATCACTTATAACACCATCAAATATTTGTACTTCCTTGGTCAGATTCCTGATGTACCACACGTACACCACCGACCTGAGGCTTCAGAATGTGAAGCTCTATGAGGACTGTGTGCACTTCATTCATTTCACCAGAGCTCTCCAGAATAGCTCCTCCAAGAAAGTGAGCAAAGAGATCACCAAAAAGAAGTGAGTTGACTTGTTTACACGAATACTGGAGAGGTCGCCCTTTTGCCAATTCGGCGTACAGCCGGCGGATTAACTGCTCAGCCTGGTATTCCTAAACATAACCTATCTAAACTGATTGATTGAAAAATGGTATTCACAGTCTGTAGAATGGGTACATTTTAACGAAAGTAGAGGTAATTACAAAAACTGGGGATAAAACCAGAAAAAAGCATTTACATCAGGGTCCTCCATTTTCAATTAATCAATTCATTCATCAATTTCAGAACATTTAAAGACGTACCAATATACACTTCAATGAAAAAACCTTATGTCTAACCTTATTCTCAGTAAAACGGAGTGATTTACATATAGTCTACCCGGAAAATACATTTTGTAAATGTGATCATTGGTTGTATTTAGTTGTGAGCTGTTGAAAAAAAAGCTTGTATTGGCCAAAACTCAGGGAAAATAATTAAAAAGTCCACATAAAGAAAATTCTCTCTCTACTGCAGTCCAGTCCCCGCGAAAACAAACAGGAGGGTGGGGTGGTGGGGGGTGCTGGGCAGAGCGGCCAAGAGGTCAGTGCTCGGTGCAGTGAAGGAGTAGAGGAGTGATCGAGGTGGCCCATCACACCGCGGCCGCCCAGGGTCTTAGTGCCTGACTTTTTGTCAGGTGAAACCTGACTAATGAAAGCTCATGAAATGTAGACGACATCGTCACCACCTAGTCATACTGACGGCCTAGCCTGATTGGCTGCCACACACACTGCCTAAGCCAATGGGAGTGTAGTATGATTGCCTGCCTCCTATGCTATGCCACACACATTGCGAAAGGGCTGATTTCTACACCGCAGCGAGCAAGCTTTACCACCGCAGCCTCAACAGCTGCTAATTTTATGAGCTGGACAGCAGGAAAGCCACAACAAAACACAGTCATTGTATTAGGCTCATTTTCTTTCCTTTTTAAACCAAATACTGGCTCACTGTGATGCGGGCCAAACCGGCTCGCGGTGGACCCACGAGGGGACGAGACCCCCCTGTCCCCGGTGACAAATACGTCTCTGTTTTACTAGGGATGGAGCTCATTAGTTTTTATTGATAACGATCACTTTATTGCTCAGGCTTATCGAGCCGGGTTCTTATCGAACCTACATTTCTATTTTGTGTAAAGACGGGATAAAATAATATTACAGAAACTGTTAACTGGTTAATAATGTGTACCGTCACTTTTTTACCCGAGCAGTGATGGTTGTTAGGTGATGATGGTTAGTGATGGTTGTTACACTTTTAGACCGACATGTTTGTGCCAGCATGGATGATTACATTTATTTCTTGATCGCCGTCATGGACGTCATGGACCGCTATGCTCGATAACAGGCTTGATAAGCCCAAAGCTTATTGATACCGGGTACTCAATAAGCTTGTTATCGTATTTTTTCGGGTGTCGATTATCGAGCTCCATCCCTAGTTTTTACCCACTATGCAAGCACCATCCCCTACTCTGAACAGGGACAAATTAGCCATTGGGCCAGTGGGGCCGTGGCCCAGGGGCCCTTGGCTCTCAGGGGCCCTTCAGGGAAATTGGACCGTAAGGTACTAGGTTTGACGCCCTGAAAAGGGCTCCTGGGGCCCTTCATTGGCCATTGATTTTGTTAAATTTAGGTCAAAAATATGATAAAAACACGGAAAAACACCAACATTTTGCGCGCACGCGCGCTATGGGGGCTCTGCAAAAATTACCGGCCCAGGGGCCCTCGGGGGGTTAATCCGTCCCTGACTCTGAATATCTTTGCCAAAGCATTGCTGATGTGCAAGCTCTCAACGGGTCATTGTGAGCTTGTAGATTGTCTATTTTCACAGAAGGTGCACCCCAGGACACTGAGGAAAGGGACACTATGGTTCAAGTGATTACATCATGGTATCTCTTGTTTTTCATATAGGTATAACATGTTGATAGAGGAAAACAAATTGACACCAAAAGACTGCCTTGCTGTGCTGAGGGCTGCAAAGAAGGACTTCTTGATCATTTTGGGAAAGGTCTACCCAGAGAAAAGCACAACCCTGCATGTGGCTGAGTGTGCCTTCGCGCTTTACTATCTGGAGGCACTGGTGATCCTCAAACACCTCCAACGACCAGGTGTGGTGAAGGGCATGACTGTGAGTATTACTATGTTATTCTTTATTGATTGCGATATGTATATCCGATGGTGTGTTTTCATCCCGGGCCGTGTCTGTGAACAGCTGATATCGGGCACCGCTGGACCGATCCACATGAAACTTGCATGCACACTCCCCGTGGGCCAAGGAGGAACGCCCACATTGTTCAGATTATGGTGGCACTATAACAGTAGGGCTGGGAAAAAAATAAAGATTAATGATTATATCACAAAAATGTTCATAAAAAGTTCATAATAATTTTTGTATTATTTATTTATATATTTTCAAACGTTCTAGCACTATAAAAGCAAAGTAACTTTGGAAACAATCGGAAAAAATTGCAATATCGAATCAAATCGCAAAATAAATTGAATTGGCACCCTAGATATTGATATGGTATCGAATGATAACATGTCGAATGATAACAGGTCTCTTCACACTTTGGCCTATAAACCGTACTGTAGGTCATATACAGTACAATTCTGTTTTATTACTTCCTGATTTCTTGGCTCATGACATGCTGCCATGCCCATTTCCATCTGACTAGATGACATTCTGATACGATTGGCTTCAAACTTTGTGAGAGGTGCCCACACTCTGAAAGAAATACAAAAATGTCAGAATTTGTTGCCAGGCAGAAACTAGGCAATTTTTACTGAGGGTGCTATAAGGGAGCTTGATTAATAATGGAGGTGCTATGTCCCGCACACAGGTTTGTTTTGGTTTTATCCCCAAACACACACATTTGGACGGCTTTTTTTCCCAGTTTTCTTCCCCCAAAAAACAGCCTTTGGGGAGCAATTTCACACCAGCAAACAAGCAAGCATTAATGAACAGCTATTAATGCGGCCGGATGAAATGAGAGAGTGAACTTAACAAAATAATTAATTGAAAGACTAAACGACTACACGCCAGGCTACTGTTTTCAAAATCAATAAATGCCGACTTCCGGCATACACCTATTGCTCTACGGCTGCAGACCATGCATATCCAACACAATCTTGAGCATTATGGATTATCAGTAAACCAATTAAGTAACCAACACAAAATCGTGCATACGTAGTTAGAGGGACCACGCCCAATCCATCTTTATTTTAATTGTGCTGGGAATAGCCTATAGCCAATTATGCCAAATATTTATATATTTGTCAGTGAGAGAGTGAGATTGGTGCATGGCAACAGAAATACAGTTGTGTTGCCTCGTCTTGGTTTGTTCATTTACAATGTGCAGTCACGTTCATATAGAAACCTGACACTGGCACTTTTCTAGCACAAATGTATCGTCCATTTGGCAAAATGTTGGCATATATCGCCCAACCTTGTGATGTCCTTTTTTATGCAGGTGGAGGAGTGGATCGACAGAAAGACTACGAAGTCGGGCCATGCAATCATTGGAGTAAAGGACCACAAGAACGGAGCTCAACAAGTCGCCATGTTTGCCCTGTCACCGAAGCAGGAGCTGGTATGTTCATCAGATTTCCTGTCGGAACCCAATCGAAAACTGTTCAATTTCATTTTATTTCATTTTATTTTATTTCGCACAATTCATTTGTCTTTCATAATTCATTAGTCTTTCATACCTATCTGATACACCCATGACGAAAAGGAGCAGGAAGAAGAATAAATTCTTATAAATACCGTACCTTCCCCCTTTACACTCAAAAGTTAGTTTTTACTTTAATGATTGGCTCATACACATCTAAAAAAAAAAAGGAAAAGAAAGAGTAAAACAAAACAAGCAAGAAGTTGAGCAATGCACGATAGCTAACCTATTCGTCGGCTTCATATTGCCTAAATATTAGATTTTTGTCATTTCTTTTAAATTCGCAAATATTTCTACAACCCTTTAAATTGTCATCCAGAGAATTCCACGTTCGGATTGCTGTTATCGAAGGACACATCAGTCTTTGAGTGGTCCGTGCAAATTTATGTTTAAAGTCAAATTTCCTCCTACTATCCCCACTTTCTGAACTGGGTTCGAATAGCTGTTGTAGATGAACTGGTAATGTTTTGCTTTTTGCCCTGAACATAATTAATAAGGTTTGTAGCTTCACGACATGATCAAGTTTCAATACCCTCTATTTTATAAATAGACCATTTGTGTGCTCTCTATAATGCACGTTGTGCATGATTCGTACTGCTCTCTTCTGTAATAAGTAGGTTCAAAGGGAGACATTGATCTTAATTCTTAATTCTCCACCATCAGTGGTTTGACATTTACTTCAACCAAGTGAGGCCGATACTCCTGAGCGCCAAGCCTGACAACAGGAAGCGCAAGCGGAAGGCCAGCGATGCAAACTATTTCTTCATCTCCACCACAGGGAGGCAGATCCACAATCCCTCCAGTGACCTGAAACGTCTGCACAACAAGTACGAGAATATGATCTATTAACCCATTTAGACCTGACGTCGACATTAAAAAATGTCTTCTAAATCCTGAGAGTTTTCTGAAATACCTATGTTTCTATATCAGTGGTTCTCAACCTTTTTCATGTCAAGGACCCCTAGAATTATCTGTATTTGGCCGTGGACTCTCATCTGAAAATATGTAGTTCCAGGCACCCGCCAGAAGCAAAGATTTTAGTTAAAAATGTTCGTTGTGGCCCAGGCGGTGGCGTAACCGTCTGGTGATCCAGTCGCAGTGTGCCGCGGGTTCGACTCCCGAGCCCGACACGGCCTTTACTGCATGTCATCCCCCCATCTCTCTGCCGTTTCCTGTCAGCCTACTGTCTGTCCCTTATTAAAAAAACAACAATAAAAGGCGTAAGCCGCAAAAAAAAAAATCTTAAAAAAAAGAAAATGTTCGTTGTAAAAGAATATACATTCAAAGATTTGGCCACATTTTCACGATTTTTCAGAAATGGCAGACCTACAAGCTCATAGCGTGGCACACAGCTTGTAGATCTGCTATTTTTCAATAGCTAAAGTAATAAAAAATTATTAATAAATAAACACCAACAGGGTTTCCCGTTCAGCATGGGTTAACAGATGTTTCAGGTGAGCTGTGTCGAGATAAATGTTATTAAAATGTCCTCTCTTAATTTTCATTTTAGAGTCGGAAGACGGTCAGTTACGAGCCAAGAGACACGCCGAGTCTTTGAGACTGCTACCAAGTGTATGAGCGACATAGACAAGTCTTTGGTGGCCGACTACCTCACTCATACCGTTACAGTGGCAGAAAAGCATTATCGCATGAAGGAGCCAGACAATATACTGAAGGCCAATCAGCTGCTGGCTAAGCTGGCTGGTGAATCCAGGTGAACATGTGTTACACTTTATGTATCAATAGAATTTATAATACAGTGAAGAAATTGTAGCCATGATCAAACTCCATCATGAACTATATTGTAGGCCAACGGAACTCTGATCTTATACTTTTAAGAGCCCAGAGAACAAAAAAAAGAGAGGGGAAAAAAGGAAGATAAACGTCCCCAGAGCTGAAGGAATCATCAAAAGCCGGAGAACCAAAGGATCTATTATGGCTATGGAGTGAGGAGGTCTTCAGATCTTCTGCTAACAGGCTTTTCTTATGCCTTTTGGCGTAAAGCCTTCCTCAGCGTGTATCTGAGATACTCAGAGATACTCAGATACACGCTGAGGAAGGCTTTACGCCGAAACCTTTTCATTCCAGATTAAACCTGTTAATCATTTGTGTTATCCCCATTATAATTGTCTGAGCAATACCTTAGTAAGTAATTAATAGCTCTTGTAATTTGCTTAATTAAGTCTGTACTGCATATTGATGTCTGGAGTTTGCAAGACTGTAACCCCTTGTGTTTTTCACTCGCCTGAATAGATTATAAACCTGACTTTTTTCCATAAATAAGGTAACTTGTGTGAATAATATATTGGAATTAGAATTAAGTAATACCTCTAGTCCAGACTATACCCCCTTTTGTTTTTCATGAATAATGTAACATACCTAAAAAAAGATACCTCACATTCAATGACATCTCTGCACATCTGCATTGCATTTCAATGTTTAAAGGGATATTTCAATTTCAAAATAACTTTTTGTAATTCATACATCAACTCAGGCTTTTTGTGAACACCCCAGTTTGATGAATCCATCATGATTCAAATTGAGTTTTAAGTTACAATGGGTTTGTATAGGAAGTTTATAGGGCAGCTAAAATTTATATCGAATATCTACATCAATGAAGAACTTATAAACTGGGGTATTCACAAATGCCTGAGATGATAAAATGAACAACGTTTTTTTAAACTGAAATATTCCTTTAATGTGAGTTTAGGGGTTAAGATTAGGGTTTAACAGAGAAGTTCACCCAAAATGTTGAAGCATTGAATTCATGGAGTTTTTGTCGCATTCCTAAACCAATAATTTGATGGTTGGCGAACCATAAAAACTCAATGTTAATAGTATTTGTAGTCTTATAGATAGCATTAGCACAATTTGCACCCTATGGCCAGAAAAGTCATAGATGTATGTGTGTGTGTATATATATATATATATATAGCATAATAAAATAGATGCCTCAAGTCATTGGCCACTGCAGTTCATTTGAGCGATGTGTCTCCAGTGAAGCTAGGAACGAACCATAGACATAGAAAGGTAGACGTTCTATGTCTATTCATTGACAAGCTGCTGCTAACGCTGTGCTTCACAAGGAATCTCGGGAAAGCTTGCCTCCAGGTTGCCTTCAACATACCCCAGAGCCAAAGGAGGCGTCAACCTTTTTATGTCTATGAGAACAATAATGAAGTCTATGGCCCAATCCACTCCCTTGCTGACTCAATGAGCCCTCACTGACTTAGCTGCGCGTTCATGTGAAGTCTGCGAGGGCTTGAGGGATGTCCCATTTGAAATCGGTAAATCAGTGAGGGCTCAGCCCCGCCCCTTTATGTGCCCTTTGCCAAAGTCAGCATCGATGCTGACTTTGGCAAAGAAATTACCCACAGTTCATAGCGTTACCAGGGGAATGAGGGGGATCCTCCGAACGTCAATCATTTAAGTATGCAAATTAGTTATGTATCGCGGTTAGAATGTCAACAAACACAATAGTGCTTTCTCACTGTTCTCAAAGGGAGACGGAATGGAAGCATAGGCTATGTATTTAATAACAATAATAACTAGAACTGCACTCTGTCGAGTGCATACTTGCTTGTTGCACACTAGTAGGCCATAAATGGCCAACTAATGCGCAAGCAGAGCCGGCAAGTCCTTTCGACCGCTGTAAACTGTCAAATCTCAGTATCTCTGTGAAGGAACGTTTGAAATGATTTATGTTTAGATGTAACTATTTGCTACCTACCTACTTTATGCATATAAACACCTAGTATTATTAAGTATGGTTCAAGTTTCTATCTATATAAGAAATACTGTTTTATCGTTGTAGATATATTCTGGATCCCTTTTTAGTTTTTCAGAGACAAATAAATCATTGATATGTGTTGATATCCCCCAGCTGTTCCGCCATTTGATGTTTATGCAAGAAAACAGCAAATCTGTGCCTGGTTTGCTGGGACCAAATGACCACAAATGACCATATTTCTTATGTCATCATTAAGAGCTAGTCATACATATACACACCACGTACTCTGGTCCCAGCAGATCAGGCACAATTTGCTATTTTATTTTTACTGATTATGTATATAGTATACGTATGACTAGCTCTAAATGATGACGTAAGAAATATATATAGTATATATATAGTATATAGGCATATACTATATACGTATACATATATACTCTATACTCTATACTGTATAAAGTGTGTAGTTGTAAGTTGATTAGCGGTATACTGTGGTTACTTTGCGCCAAAAAACGTGACAGCTGTTCCGCCATTTGAGGCTTACGCAGAAAAACATCAAATCTGTGCCTGTGTTGCTGGACCAAATGACCACAAATGACCATATTTCTTACGTCATCATTAAGAGCTAGTCATACACATACACACCATGTACTCTGGTCCCAGCAGATCAGGCACAATTTGCTATTTTATTTTTTACTGATTATGTATATAGTATACGTATGACTAGCTCTAAATGATGACGTAAGAAATATATATAGTATATATATAGTATATAGGCATATACTGTATACGTATACATATATACTCTATACTGTATAAAGTGTGTAGTTGTAAGTTGATTAGCGGTATACTGTGGTTACTTTGCGCCAAAAACCGTGACAGCTGTTCCGCCATTTGAGGCTTACGCAGAAAAACATCAAATATGTGCCTGTGTTGCTGGACCAAATGACCACAAATGACCATATTTCTTACGTCATCATTAAGAGCTAGTCATACACATACACACCATGTACTCTGGTCCCAGCAGATCAGGCACAATTTGCTATTTTATTTTTTACTGATTATGTATATAGTATACGTATGACTAGCTCTAAATGATGACGTAAGAGATATGGTAATTTGTGGTCATTTGGTCCAGCAACACAGGCACAGATTTGATGTTTTTCTGCGTAAGCCTCGAATGGCGGAACAGCTGTCACGACGAAGGAGACCGGGCGAAAATATCACTTGCGCGCTCTGCTTGCGCAAGTAATAATAAAGGAAACATGATGAGAAATGACTAATGAGCAAACTAAAAGAATATGGAAATGCAATGTATAATGAATATTATTATATATGAATATTACAACCCCTATCACACAGGAAAGTGTATTTATGAAACGAATAATAAAATGTTCAGCTTAAATACTAAAATAGACGTGATAGACATAAAATATAAAAAGGCCAAGCATGTAGGTAGGCACTGGCTGTGAATAAGGACAGTTTTTATGAAGTGATGCAAAGTGTCATGAATGGCAGACTCATCTTCAAAGTGCTGTCCCATTTCTTTCACAACAATTTGGAGCCCTTGCAGCCTCTCACCCTCAAGCACTTACAGCTGACGTCACTAAAGTCAATGAGGGTCCAGGGCTCAGGGCTTGAGGGAGGCAATTGGGATTGGGCCATATGTGTTTGACAAGGGTTTGACTGGATTGCTGAATTCCTACAATAACCATAATGCTTTGGTGCCCAGCCCAGCCCCTCCTTGTGGAGACGGGGGACGCTGCATGGAGGTATGACTTGTAGTCCAGGTAGGAAGTGAGACCACATTTTCATGACACATTTTCGTCATGAACATGGCGCCATGACTAAAATGTCTAAAAACCACATTGCACACATACAACCCCCAGGAAAGTGTTCCTTGTGTCCTAAATAATTGGAATCTGGTTGCAAAAAGGGTGAAGTGCAGGAGTCCCTTTAGAGAAATTTCTCTAAAAATGCTGCCCACCCAATCAGAAATGATAAATGGTACATAATTACATGAACAATTTCAACTCAACCTCAAGGTGGCGCTATA
Source organism: Protomyctophum parallelum (assembly GCF_964188405.1). NCBI lineage: Eukaryota > Metazoa > Chordata > Actinopteri > Myctophiformes > Myctophidae > Protomyctophum > Protomyctophum parallelum. The sequence continues at coordinate 872,889 of NC_139714.1, forward strand.
ACTGGCCGAAAAGTGTTTTTACCTCTAACTGCACGGATCTGTGGATAACCTGGTGGAGACCTGTGCCCAGAAGGGCACTTTTTCTAGTTCAATAATTACTTTAGCGCAAAATATAGGCTTTTCTAAACCAAGCCCTGTTTCCAAAAATGCTTATGTGCCATTATTGTATTTTGTGAATTTCAATTAACTATAGTCTACAGTTTAACCCATTGCTTCTCAGCTATTTTAATTTCAAGGACCCCCAAATTAAATTGATAGAAAGTAGCCTAGGCCATTTTATTATGATCTTCATCTCTGGACTGGGACCCCAGTCTCCATTCATCCATCCATCCATCTTCAACCGCTTATCCCTAGTCGGGTCGCGGGGGCAACAGCTCCACCAGAGTGTTCCAGACTTCCCTCTCCAGAGCAACATTAGTGACTTCCTCCTGGGGGACCGCAGTCTACATGGCCAAAAGCCAGTGTTGATTTAACTCAAAGTGTAGGCTAGGCCTACAAATGCTCACATCACATCATGTCTATACTAAATGCATTAGAAAACAAAAAACATTCAAAAACGAATGTATATCCGCTTTCTGTCATTTATATTTCCATTTCCACAACAATAAACAGGAAAACATGGCATATTTTGGACATAGTTCGAATGGTGATTAATCATGATTAAATTAATTTTGAAGCTGTGATTAATCTGATTAAAAATTTTAATCATTTGACAGCCCTAATTTTTATATTAATCTCATATCAATACAATCTTAGTGTTTGGTAGTTATTTGGTGGCTCCCACATTACAATATCTTTGAGGTTGAGAATCACTGTTGAGAACCACTTCTCTAAATCGAGTCGTGTGTGTCTGTGTGTGTGTGTGTGTGTGTGTGCGTGTGTGTGTGTGTGTGTGTGTGTGTGTGTGTGTGTGTGTGTGTGTGTGTGTGAGCGTGCTCGACGCTCGTGTGCGTGTGCGTGCGTGCGTGTGTGTGTGTGTGTGTGAGTGTGTACAGAGCTCTCTCCCCAGGCCTTCCATCTGGAGGATGTGCGGTCAACGGTCCGGTCGTGTGGGAACGGTCCGGTCGTGAGCTCAGACCCCCCCCCCCTCCAGGTAGGTTTTTGATTAATTGGAATTGCATTAAATACAGCCAGATGGTCAGTCAGTCTTTCTGGCATTTAAAACTGAGTTAATGGAATACTTCCTTATTGCGAGTCACATGCTTATGATAAGGATGAAACTTGCGTGACCTCTGACCTCTACCTCCAGGTTCCAGAGGAGCCGTGCTTCTCCCCCGCCAGCATCAACATCCTCCTGGATCACCTGATGGAGAATATCGGGGTCGAGTTCTACGATGAAATGCCAGCCAAAAATATCGGGGTCAAGTTCTACAATGAAATGCCAGCCAAAAAGTACAAAGAGGAAGAGCCCTTCAAAAGAGAGCTCAACGGCCCCCATGAGTGGTCCCACTGAGGGATGTAAGCACGGTGTGTGCCCATTCTGATGGGCATACGATAGCCTAAGCAGCCGTAGCTTTACAACTGGGTCCCAAAGTCATTACACTGTGGAACTCGTACAGTACATATAGTGCCACTTTGAGGAGGAGGAGGCCAGACACACGATGCAAACATGTATTTGAAAAGGTACAGGAAACCAACGCTTCCATCAAAACGTTGGTTTGCTGTCCCTTTTTAACCACATGTGTGCATCGTGGCTAAGAGTTGTGCATCGTTGCTGTTGGCCAGAAACCTGTCTCTGGCAGACACCTCTTAGGCTATCTGTTAACTTTTTTAGTTTTTCGTTTTCGTAATTTAACAACCTAATTGGTCATACAAAAGTGTCACAAAAGCATCAAAAGTAGCAGTAGCATGAGGTTTCCACCCGACAGACAGTATATGTTGCATGTTGTGTGCAGCTTTAAACTAACAACACTGTGATGAATGACACCTAAACACACACACAAAACCTCACTATTTGCTGGGTTTGAAGGAGCACCCTGCACCCTGTTGAATAAAAGGCTCCACTGCCTTCCTTCTACCTGTTACCAGTCCTGCTCCTGAGAACCTACACCCTACAGGCTTGAGGCACAGTGGAACCCCCTTGTGATCACTATTTGCTCACCAACATTGTGAATACCTGTTGCGCTATACCTTTACATGTGTGAACATCTGTTACATTACAGCATCTTTTCAATGTGTCATTATTTATGTTCTAATTTACACTGCACTTTATAAACCTGCATGCTTACCTAGTTTTCCTCATTTTTTGTTTTAAGAAAGCTGCAGTATGTTTGAATTAGTGTGGCTAATGTTTAATTCAATAAGTTGAAGTACTTGTGCATGAGGCGACTTGCCGTTATTCTTTCACATTCACTGTCTTACATGCATAGTGATGAATAAATCCACATTCAGACGTGTCTAATGCATTTTATTCTGCCTTTAAACAGTTTTTAATCAGAAGGAGAAACTATTGTGCTGAACAACACATGATGAAGTTGACAGTAAATATATATAACAAAGAGACAGCACAATATATCACTCCGTCTTCATATTTAATGTTGAGATAAATATGCAGTGGAAACTCCAGTTTAACGAGGTGGACTCCACTTGGTTGGTTCATATTCCTATCAATAGTTGGAGCAGAGTGACGAACCCACTAGCCACGTAAGCAAGTCTTAATGCTATCTGCATGAAACCCTTTTACCCAGGGAGCCACAGGCCCAAAAGCTCAAGGAATAGAGATTAACCTGTGATGTCATGATGACATACTTTTTATTTGTGTTTTTGAGGGGCGCCCTCCTATATACAGGTTTAATTTGTTTTTAGTTAAATGTTCAAGCGTGAATTTATGTCATCTTGTCCTTAACACAAACATTAAATGACATTAACAATAAAGAGAATTTAATGTTTGTTTTGACACCATTTGTATTACATCACCTAATCATAGCAACATGAGTTAGACTTTAATATATTAGCGCCCCTCACTTCACACAGGTTTGATTTTTTTTCAATTCATTTGGTCATTAAAACATCTTGTCCACCTCATGAACAGCTCTCAGTGTGTAAATGGGGCTGGTCAAGGTCTCAGGTTCCAACTCCGATATTTTTTATTTTCCCTCCTGGACCCCCCTGGGGTTTAAGAGGTTAAAGTCCACAGAATGAGAGCTCTGCTCTGCCGGAAAGATCGCGAATTTGGCCATTTTTGTTTATACCAATAAACCATAGACAACCAATATAAGGCAAAATGTCATGTGACATATGTCAAACTAGAGGGTTTTCATGATTCTGAATCCATTCCAAGCATTGGTTTTGCACAAAAAACACTCCTTGGCCTAAGTTCGGCCATATCCACTTGCCCAAATGTGCCCAAAATAATGTGCTGCATCACATTATGATGACGGCTATGGACGTTTTTAGGCCAAGGAGTGTATTGCATGCAAAACTAATGCTTGGAATGGATTGAGAATCATGACAACCCCCTAGTTTGACACGTCACATGCTACTTTTGAAATTTTGTTTTTAACTCAAATATTTGCTTCTGGGGGTCCCTGGAACAACATATTTTTAGATGGGGGTCGGCAGCCAATTACAGATAATTCTGGGGGTCCTTGACATGAAATACAGTAGGTTGAGAACCACTGACAGAAACATAGGTATTTCAGTAAACTGTCAGGATATAGAAGACATTTTGTAGAATCTAGTGTCAGGTCTAAATTAGTTAATCAATCAATTTGTGACCAGATTTGACTGAGAGCCTGCCATTGCGCAAATTCCAGCTTTTCACCAGAGGAGAAAAATGCCCCCAAAATGAGTTAATAGCACAGGCAGACTCTTCACATACTAGACTCTAGTAACTAGAGCATGTCTGAAATAAGTGTCAGAGCTGAAATCCATACAATGAGAAAAAAAGAGGACAAAAACAAGACCTGAGAACTATTGGCATTGGGCAATCGACAGCACTCAACTAGAAAAAGTATTGACGCTTTTCTGTTTTGCACTAGTCTGTAGATGTGAAACAGCAGTTTGAGCACCCACCAGCAGATGTAAAATAAACATGGGGCATGAAAGATCTCTGCAGCTAAGCAATGCAATACTGCGCTGCATCAGCTGTAGCCTTGAAAGTGGGGCAGTAGCTGTCAAAATCATCTTTCCATATCCCCGATTTTGCGGAGATAAAGCTCTCTTCCTAATAGCTTGTACTTGCACAAGCCTCGTCTTTCCATTCGTTTTCCGTTCAATTTGTAGTCGGCAAACGAGTAATTTTACAAACGCAAATCGTGTGAATTGTCATTCACACCGTTCAGCTATGGTTCAGTTTGCCCCACAACACGGAGATCAGAGAGAGGGGGCTCTCTCTGACGAGACGTTGCAGTATATGACAGTCTGGTACAGTATGGTACAGCATTGCACAGAACAGTATAGTACAGTACAGTATGGTACCGTACTATGGTACCGTACTATGCTACAGTACAGTACAGTACAGTACAGTACAGTACAGTACAGTACAGTACAGTACAGTACAGTACAGTACAGTACAGTACAGTACAGTATGGAACACTACAATATGGCACAGTACAGTATTGTACAGTAAAATACGGTACAGTACAGTATGGTACGGTACAGTACTGACTGCAATGGGAAGTTCATTCCATAGTTTAGATTGGGAGTGAGTCTGTAGTTCTGACTACAATGGGAAGTTCATTCCATAGTTTAGATTGGGAGTGAGTCTGTATTTCTGACTGTAATGGGAAGTTCAATCCATAGTTTAGATTGGGAGTGAGTCTGTAGTTCTGACTGCAATGGGAAGTTCATTCCATAGTTTAGATTGGGAGTGAGTCTGTAGTTCTGACTGCAATGGGAAGTTCATTCCATAGTTTAGATTGGGAGTGAGTCTGTAGTTCTGACTGCAATGGGAAGTTCATTCCATAGTTTAGATTGGGAGTGAGTCTGTAGTTCTGACTGCAATGGGAAGTTCATTCCATAGTTTAGATTGGGGGTGAGTCTGTAGTTCTGACTGCAATGGGAGTGCTTCACATAAAACAAACAACAAGCAGCGGAATGCCAGAAAACAAAAAGCAAGTCAGTACAAGAAAAAAGTAACTAATGTATTAACGTCTGTCTCATGTTGATCAGGTGATGTAAAACAAACGGTGCAAACACAAACATTAAACGCCATTAACAATAAAGAGACAATATGACGTAATGAGGCACATTATGACATACATTTTCCCTTCATTGTCAATGGTGTTTGCTAAACAAACATTGAACTAAAGACAAACATTAAACCTATGTATAGGAGGGGCTAGCACTCCTCAAAAATGGTAGGAAAATGTGTAACTGAATGTGAATACAAAAATTCTGAATCCCCCCCACCCCTTTTTCACCTCACTGTATACGTTTCTTTTCCCTATTTACCTCCTTTATGATGAATTCCTGTTCTGTTCTTTGACTATATAAAAGTGTCTATTTGTATGTTGTTCATCAATGTTTTGATGAATTGAACAAGGTGGACCCTCTCGTAAACAAGTGTAATGCTTAATTGGGTCACAGTTAACAGTCTTTGTATTGAGTTTGTGCTTGAAATGTACTGTTCTGCAAACTGTTAATAAATATTTAAATCAATCAATCAAAACTCAAGCCTCTTATCAGACCCAGTGTTACATTTCTACATACAGGTTTAATGTTTGTTTTTAGTCAATTGACAATAAAGAGAATGTAATGTTTGTTTTGACACCGTTTGTTTTACATCATCATCATTACATCATAATGAGAGCGCCCCTCACTTCACAGAGCCTGATCAGAGGCTTTTGTGGCGGTTTTGGACAACCATGTGTCCGACCCAAGGCCGGACACTGTACTCCCTGTGGGGGGGGGGGGGGGTAATCCAACCGATGGATAGCGAGGATGTGTACACACGTCCTAGCGTGTGTACACATCATTGATATCAAATGAGAGAAAAATATTCAGATTTTTTTTTTTCGTTTTTGGGCGGTTGGCCTTAAACAAAATAAAGAATAGAGGGCAATGGCAAATCGAGTGGCAAAGTGAGTTTAACGTCGTTTAATGCAATAACATTGGACTGTTCTGTTTGGATGTATGGGGTCTATTGGGCTGTCATGGCCAGAAAGTAGTTTTTTGGCACTCAGTAGACGTTCCCGCATAACCTCCTGGTTTAATGACGATGTCACGTGCATACCCTCTATACAAGAACCGTGGCACCGAGGTTCTTGCATGAGGTTTCCACCGAGGTTTCGGCGTGAGGTCGGCGGAAAGGAATCGAGGGGTGAGATGGTTTAGGGGCGACCGTAGCCTACTTGATACCGCAATGCGGGTCTGTGCTTCATATAGGCTATGTGGCTTCATGACACACCACTCAGGACCAGTACAGAGATTTCTACTTTCTGCACGGTGCCAACATAATGAGACGTGAACAACTATCTCTGTCTGCATTTTGGATATTGTGAAGTGTAAGATCTCATGATACTGCAGTGATTACTTGCTTAATCAGGAATGCACATTTGAAAACACTGCAGCCTCCATTGTATCCCTTTAAGCTTTCTGATTTTAAGTAACTGAGGGAATTAAGAGGTATTCTCACTGAACGTTAAGATTTATTCTAAGATATAGTTTGCACACCAGACAGTGCTTGTGTTTTGTCAACTCCAAGTCAACTTGGCATTATTATACTATGATTTTGTTTATAACAATATGCAGCTAAAATATAGGCCTACTGTATTTGCAATATCTTTGATGGTGTGACTTCTACCTGTAGCCTAAACTGCGTTTCAATTCTAGCCTTAATTTGAGTGCTTGTAGGTGGTTTTGTCCATTTCAATTATACTTCATTAGAAGTGCTAATGTTCTCATACACAAACCTCCACTTAAATGCAATACAGCATGTTTATAGGACACAGAAAAGTCAATGAGAATACACTGAAATGGAGAATATCAATACTGATGGTTGCTAAATATAAAGTCCTCAATAATTACATTATACACATAAACTATTTTACTTTTATTATAATGTAAATGGCTTTAAAAGCTATCATGGCAATATAAATTAAGCAGAGAGAGGGAGTGTTTAAATTGGGTGTAATATGTGATGTTCGCTTGTCTCCCCCTGGTGGACACGTAGGCCTACTGCAAATTGACTTCTATCGTATAATCTCAAAAGACAATGTGGCAATGCAGTGATTCACACATCAAGTACTATAGCTGCAGTCTCTGGCTACTTATACCATCATAACACTGCTATTAATTAGTCATAAGTTCCACATATATAATACAGAGAACACTACATCACTAAGAAAATCTTAGTCATGTAAGTCATGTAAAACCATTTCATTCAATTTGTGTGAATAGACCAACCGATTGGCCAGACATGTTGCTAATCTTCCCTAATCACTAGTGTTTATTTCAGGGAGAACATTGAGCAAAGCTCAGGTCAGCTGCAGTGCAGTGTTTTGTATGTAGTATACTACTGCAGGAATAACATGGATTTGCATAAAACCATAATGTCAAAGAAGGGATCATGATACTAGAATGTTTGACTTTGATAGTCAATATAACGTTTTAAAAGGTGATTATAGAGCTTTTGTGTTACTTTAACACAAACTACTAGTCACAGGTTGCATAAAATGTGATGTTGAAATTTGTTCTGCGAGGCTCACCATGCCTGGCATGCAGGCAAGCCTCTGTGCCTGGACACACACAGCTAGCGGTGGTCATTATTAACCCATTTTTTGGGGGGTACCCCTTTTGGTGTTTTAAGCATTATGTTATGCTTTAGCTGTTGAAAAATAGCAGATCTACAAGCTCATAGCGCGGCACCGAGTGCCGCACTATGAACTTGTAGGTCTGCTATTTTTGAAAAATCGTGAAAATGTGGCGCAAATCTTTGAATATATATTCTTTCAGAGCGAACGTTTTTAACTCAAATATTTGCTTCATGGGAGGGTCCATGGATTTAGAAGACATTTAAGAATCGTCCTCAGGTCTAAATGGGTTTTAAGGTTATTTACTGTAGAGAAGGAAAATGCCACACAAAGATCTTTAGTCAATTTATTGAACACAATTAAGTTATTTTGGATCAGACATGTCTGAGGTACATTATGTGATTCATTGTGGTGGTAGAAAAGGGAGTGTGGCATAAAAACAACTGGCAGTCCCACATCCTCTCGACACATGAACAATAATGAACAACTTACTTCTGGTGACTAAAATGTGGACTGAAATAAGTACCTCACAAAGAAAAATGGTTAAAAAAAAGAATGAAAAGAAAGGGGGAAAAAATGCTTCACTTAGTCCAAGGCACTCATCTTAAAAATGTCAAATTCAAAAGAAAGAAGGGGGACATTCTATAGGAAAAGAAAACCAATAATATAGATGTTTTCTGTCTTTGAAATACAAACTATACCGTCACCTTCTCTGATTTAGCACCAAATGAGACATGGGAAAACAAATTTGTAGAATACCGGTAGTCACCAATGAGTGATCACTTGAATTCGTTTAGTGGATTCAAAGAGGTACCATCATGCCTCTCGTCCAGGAAATTAACGTAACCCGTCCAACAAATTCAGAGTCAAGAGATGAACCCCACCCCCCCGCCCCCCAGAAGAAGAAAAAACAAAAACTGCCCAGTTATGATGAGGTAATGCAAGATGGAATCTCGCTCTTTCTGTCCAAGGAACCCGAGGTACACAAACACAGGAAGCAGCAAGAATATCAGATAATAGGAATATAACAGACAATAATTGAGAATAAACATGCTATTCAAAAAAGGACTGCGAACACAAGTGCTTCTAGTCCCAGACCAAACCTCTTACTTGCCCTCCAGTACGCACAAGGCAGAAAAGCAAGGAGAACGTTACATTTTCAAAATGTCATAACATAGCAGCACACTCAAGTGAATCACAATAAGGCAATGTAATCTTTGTGTCTAGACTAGAAAAAGAAAAGCTTAATAGCAGCAAGAGGAAGATGTCTATAATAAACACTTTGGAATTATATCTTTCAAATTATTCACAAAAACAAACCTTTAAAAGCATCAACAATGTTAATGTTTAAAGCAGGCGAGTTTTTTTCTAATAGAAAATGTTTTTGGCTTTTTGCACCACTAAACATGCGAGAAAAATCTGAAAATAATAATAAAGAACATTTCTGTCATGAATGTCAAACCGAGTATTCTCTCATGGTAAATTTGGTTATATATTGAAGATAATTTTTCAACCCCTACCCATGACTAGATAATGGAATTGAGGCATTGCTTTTTTATTTTTTAACTCAGTTTGGAGAACATCTTACATAAACAAGCAAAACAAGAACGAGAAAGTAATATTTAAGACACAGAATGTAATTCTTTCAAAGAATCATCACAAAGTTTGGCTATGGATTAGGCAAACCAAAAATTCAAGTAAGGTTAAATGAATAAGGTTAAAAATAAAGCTTAATTTATACTTCTTCACGCAACGCTTTCAACAAGCGTTTTTGACCACCCCCTCCACACCCAAAAGAAAAAGTGTGATTTTTGTCTAGTGCCATGGTCGTATGACAAAATATAAATTTGCCTTAAGTCTATACGTGACTTGGCTTTGTAGGTTTGCATTTACTAACCCATGGGACAGCTTTCAATACAATATGCATCACCCCAATTGGGAATCCAGCCCACAGAAAAATAATAATAATAATAACTTAAGAGAAAACCAAAAACATATAACATAACCCTAACACCCCACCTGAATCTCCTCAACTACCATCCCCTTTCTATTCTTAAGGAGTGTTTTAAAAGTGCATTTAGATTGATCCGAGCCCCTTCCCCCGCAAACAACCACTTGTTTTTCTCTCTTCTTATAATCAATGGTTAGATTGATACCGGAGAAAACGATGGGTAAAACTCCCGTGCACTAGTGATGCTAAACTTGGGGAGGGGTGGTAATGAATGAATTTGACTGTCCCCAACCTGTCGCGACAAAAAGAAAAAAAGAAAAAGAAAGAAAATGTCTGACTCATCCGCGGATCCGCAGATTACTACCGTGCACACAAACTGTGCACTGAACCCTCTCCCTCACAAGGTATCAGACAATGGCAGACACCCGGGAACGTGTTGTGGCGTGTGCTGCTCAAGTATCGTGCAGCATTTGAATAACTAAATAGATTAGGATTAACACATCACCCATTTTCTTCTTACACTTTCTGTACACTTTTCCTTCTCAAACCTCCTGCCATCTCTCACAAACATTTAACCACTACATCTCTGTGTGCTTTGCTGTACATCAACAGTGACAAATGACAATAGAAGTATCCGAAAGATCCATAATCGCGGAATGTTCGCCCGGATGTTCATAATGACATGATGCCCACTACAGGGCTCCTGTAGTTTATTAAACCTGCTTTCCGTTCATCTCTGTATAGCAGACCTACAAGCTCGTAGCGTGCCACTCGGTGGTGCGCTATGAGCTTGTAGATCTCTAAACCCTGTTGTCTCCTGTATGAATTCTCTGGTGTTTTTTTAGAGTACTTTTCAGGCTGAACCTATTCCCACACTGGTCACATTGGTAGGGCTTCTCTCCTGTATGAATTCTCTGGTGGTTGTTGAGATGATCGCGCCGGCTGAACCTAGTCCCACACTGGTCACATTGGTAGGGCTTCTCTCCAGTATGAATTCTCTGGTGCTCTTTGAGACTATCACTCCGGCTGAAACTAGTCCCACACTGGTCACATTGGTAGGGCTTCTCTCCTCTATGAATTCTCTGGTGTTTGTTGAGATCATTGCGCTGGCTGAACCTAGTCCCACACTGGTCACATTGGTAGGGCTTCTCTCCTCTATGAATTCTCTGGTGGTTGTTGAGATTATCGCGCCGGCTGAACCTAGTCCCACACTGGTCACATTGGTAGGGCTTCTCTCCTCTATGAATTCTCTGGTGTTTGTTGAGATCATTGCGCTGGCTGAACCTAGTCCCACACTGGTCACATTGGTAGGGCTTCTCTCCTCTATGAATTCTCTGGTGGTTGTTGAGATGATCGCGCCGGCTGAACCTAGTCCCACACTGGTCACAGGCGTAGGGCTTCTCTCCAGTATGAATTCTCTGGTGGAGTTTGAGTTGACTGCTCGTGGTGAACCTAGTCCCACATTGGTCACAGGCGTAGGGCTTCTCTGCTGTATGAATTCTCTGGTGCTCTTTGAGACTATCACTCCGGCTGAAACTACTCCCACATTGGTCACAGGCGTAGGGCTTCTCTCCTGTATGAATTCTCTGGTGGTTGTTGAGATGATTGCGCCGGCTGAACCTAGTCCCACACTGGTCACAGGCGTAGGGCTTCTCTCCTGTATCAATTCTCTGGTGTCTTTTCAGAGTATTGCTGCGGCTGAACCTAGTGTCACAGTGGTAGGGCTTCTCAGCTGTAGGAGTTATCTGGTGTTGGTTGAGATGTCTCTTTCTGCTGTAGACATGTTTGAGTTGGGCAGGAAAGACATCTGGGATGGATAATGAGGAGAGAGAAACATAGGCTAAATAAAACGTTTTAAAATAACATGTAAGCTGTGTTGGTTATTGGGTACTGAAATTCGGTTCCAAGTAGGAACCGAATTAACACATGCTTGGTATTAAAGGATCGTCCGTCTTATGCGGAGCTACCGAGGGGGTTGATCCCGTTGTTGGACCTGGCTGACGCGCTGATGTTAGAATTGGACTGTTCGCTGTGTGTCAGTGCTCCAATGATAATACACAGGCAGCTCTTCATGTTTTTAACAATGTATTGCTCAGCGGATTCGACCGTTATCGCTTCATTGAATCTGCAAAATCATCCGTTATCAGCACCTTGGAATAGAGCGTCGCAGTCCCTCCCCCTTTCAGAACGACGAGTGGCTCAGGAAATGAATCGCAATGCATTTTTCCTATAGGCATTTCTTAAAGTATTTATTTAAAGACGGTTACGCCGTGGACAAAGCCAACTCGGATCGTGACAAATCATGACAATGAACACAATGTTTTGGGCTGATCAAATAATTTATAAGAAGAAAAACAAAACAAATAGTGTTGTCTCCTGCCTTTATTTTCTTCTTTCTAATGATTTGATCGGCCCAATATATTGTGTTCATTGTCATGATTTTGTCACGATCCGAGTTGGCTTTGTAACCGTCAAATTTACATTTGGGGGATATCTTTCACAATAATGAATAAAACATGTTCTAGACATTCTAATAATCACAAAAAAAACATATATTACAATTATTTTACTTACTTTTATTAGGGTTAAAGGTCAAAGGTTATAGGTTAAAAAATGTTCAAAATTGCACAGAGTCCAGAAACTTTTAATTTGTGTGAATTTCAGCCTCTGTGGGGGGTATTTATATGCAAATATCATGACCAATGGCATTGAAATGGCATTGCAATGAACATCACTGATGACGTTTAGGTGAAAAAAGAACAGAAAGAAATTATAATAATTAAGTAATTAATTAAAATATAACTTGTTGCTATAAAGCAACGCGGGGTCTTAGAGGGTTAAATAAATACGTTAAGAAATGCCTATAGGAAAAATGCATTGCGATTAATTTCCTGGGCCACTCGTCCTTCTGAGAGGGGGAGGGACTGCAACGCTCTATAGGGCCTGTATGGCCTTACTGCCATACTCACCCTTGGCTGAACATAGCCTGGTCAAGGTTTCCCCCTGGTGGAAACTAGGGGCTACTAATAAATAGGCCTACTATTCTATGCCTATCGGGACGTAACTCGGACGGTGCTGAGTCGGGTCTGGTGGTGGTCGCAACGCTCGGCACGGCGCCTCGCTGGGCTAGCTGGGCGGGGCCTCACGTGGCTCAAGGCCACCCAGACACGGCGCGCCTCCGTCATTAACATCAGTGACATCATCACCACCGTCACAATATAGGTGATAATGACATACTGAGACAGTGAGTATGCCTGTATGGCCATACTGAGCTCATTCAAAGGTGCTGATATTAACGGATGATTTCACAGATTCAATGAAGCAATAAGGGTCGAATGTGGTGCATTGCTTCACCCCTCATACAGTAGAGCATACAGTACATAGAAACCTCATCGTTCCTCCTCACACATCATCTGCGTGATTTCAAATAACCCATAGTTAGAAAGTGTGTGTGTGTGTGTGTGTGTGTGTGTGTGTGTGTGTGTGATAATCAAAATTGGAGATCCATTGTCAGTGGAGTTAAGAGGTTTCCTCTGTCATTGTTAAGAACTATCTTGACAGAGAAAACCACCTAACTCCCCTTTAGGATAAAGTGGTGATAATATAATGACACGTGCAAGTATCTGATAATATACAAAGTCACAATAGCAACTTTGATGAGGCTTGCTTTGTTTCAAATAATATAAGGTTTTCTTCCATTTCTGGAAATTGTAAAATTTGTTTTTCCATTTTCTGAAAAATGAAATTTTTGGAGTTAAGAGGTTTCCTCCCGACAGCAGAGATATATATTTCTTATTTTATACCATTTTGGAACTGAAATAGGGAACCGTTAGGAACCGAAATCGATAAACAGAACCGGATCTAGTATCGGACTCATACAAATCCTAACGATAACCATCCCTAGTTCCAAGTAGGAACCCATAAAGACATTGTAAGTACCGCGTACAGTACATACCCATACAAATAATTGTATTAGCAACTAATGTTCTAATTTCATGATGTCAGTTGGAACATTCAGGCTGATTCCTGGCATGCCTGATGACTGCAGCTCAGACAGACACAGACACACACACACACACACACACACACACACACACAGACACAGACACAGACACAGACACAGACACACACACACACACATGCACAGTATAATTTAAACTCGGGCACAGGTCTCCACCAGGTTAGAATTTTTTGTGGCATTCCTTCCTCAGCCTAGTGGGAATATGCGTGCAGTTTCCCCGCAATCGGATGCTGCGTTAATTCTGTGACATTTTGTACAAAATGAGCCACTCGGCCCACTCCCCAATATGATAATTCAAACAGATCCTTGTTGATCACATGACTACAGAAATCATGTGTACCGATTAGAGTGAAATTTTGATCAAATCTGAAGGAGTAATATAAAAGAAATGTGTTTTACATAAGTTGGCCTCCTGGTGGCGCTATAAAGAGCAGATGTGAAATGCAGGGCAAAGGTTTTTCCTTGGCCTCTAGGGAGTGTGCATACAAAGTTTTACACTGATCGGTGCAGACGTGCAGTTATAGTTAAACTTAAAAATACAAACGGACATCTCTCCCCATGCCTTCGGCCTGGTGGAGAAAATTAACTACAGTTTGAGTTTAGCGCTAGGAGTCGGACTCCTATAGGAGGAAGCATTACTCCGTTACTCCACCGAGTAGCGACAACATTAGTGTACATGTGCTTTCCGTGGAAGATGGAAATCAAAGTGTACAGTGACATGAAAACATGCACTTACTTATTCTGTGTAACTTTATCACAGGCTGCTTCAGCATGGCTGCCTGGTAGAGCTGTTCCTCCGACATCTCTCTCTTAAAAAGCCCAAATAGTTCGTCTCCTTCTGCGGTCCGCTCTGACGGTCCAGTAGGTCTACGTTTGAGGCCCGCTTTTACCGTCTGGGATGTGACTTTACTCGCTGACATGTTGTGTTCTTGACTCTGTAACAGAGCTATGCTAATGGCCGGCGGCGAGTCCGAGACAGGTGATGCTGCTCAACTGCTGCTGCTGGGACTAGCATAGCACTGATGCTAATGCTAACGTCGTCACAAAGGGGGGGGGGGGGGGGGGGGGGGGGGGGGGTGTGCGGGTTATATTATACCGTAGTCACATTTCAGCCTCAATTAAGTAACAACCTATCTACTGCAGCTGTGCGTGTGCCTTTGATGTTTGTTCTCGGCTCTCTCTCTCAGCTGCTCTGTCTGTCTGTGTCTCTGTCTGTGTCCCACTAATTGACTGGCTGAAGATAAGAAGTTGAACTGTTTGTCAGAGAAGTAACAGAAGTAGCACACACTGTATCCCCAAACAATAAGGATAGTTTCTGGTTTAGCTTTACGCGCGGGACGCATGCATGTCTCCGTCTCCGGTCAGCTGTCAGAGTAGTGTCAGCACGGGTTGTTTTATTTATTGACGAATGTGCCGAACTGCTGCTGGCTGCTAATGGTAAAGACTGTCTATAGTCTGTCTTTATTGTCTTCTATTGTGTTCTGAAGGTCGGGCTGCTGTGTGTGCGCCACTGTAGTGTTGTTGACGTTGTTTTGTATTCTTTATGGCGGGCCGGGCAGCTGTGCACGGCCGTGTGCCAATTATGCCCCCTCTCACTCTGTTGTGTTCTCTTTTCTGGTCTCTGTGCCTGTGTGCCAGTGGTTGCAGGGAACTCCCAGGATCACAAGCACCTTGCCCGAGAACTTCCCGTGGAGCTCGTTCATCTGGGTGACGGGTGTAATCCCTGGTGGTCGTACCTCAGAGAGACGCGACGTTCTCAATGAGTACAACTTCGCCCTGGAGGGAGGAGAAATTAAACGCCTCTCTGTTTACGAGATTGGCGGTTAGGTCGTGGAAATTAGCAGCCATTGTATTTTTTTGTGATTTATTCGCTGTTTTAAGGTGCGTAGCCTATAGTGTCTTTCCTCCTCGTTGAAGCTGATCTCCCTGTGAAGTGAAGTGATGGGTGAGAGTTCTGTCTCTCTACTGTACTTCAAGTTCACTGTCATCTGCTTTTGACAGTGTGGTAAAGGAGGAGGTATCAAGTGGGTGGTACAACCAGTGTTGCCAGAATTTGCTAATGAAAGCATCCAGGTCTATGAAAACAAGGGCAAAAGAAAGGCACATGGATGGATGGATCACTTTCTCTATTTTACCAATCTGTGGGCTTGTAGAATGGGGGGGGGGGGGGGGGGGGGGGGGGGATTTAGAATATATATATTTTTAACAACACAAATCTGGTTTTGGGGTACAAAACATTTTCAGATGGGGGTCTGCAAAGCACTACAGACAAATAGCCCAATTTGGGGGTGCCTGCTTATTATTACTTTAACAACATTTAAAACATTAGGAAGCAAGCCCAAATAAGCAAATGTATACACATGTAACTACAAATAAGCCCCCCTCCAAAATAAATCTACCAAATACCAATAATATTGTATTACAATACAGTACACACACTTCGGGCTTGTTTTTCTGTAAAGTTGCTTGTACTGAGTACAAGCAACTTTACAGAAAAACAAGCCCGAAGTCGCTTATAATATGGAGACATGGCAACCCGGTGTACACTTCAAGGAACGTCAACAACTGTGAATTCAAGAGCGCTATCATATCTTTCCATTATTCCGGCGTGCGTGTGGAATATGTTTTAGTTCTTAATTGTCAAGTATATTCTCCACAACGGTTTGTCCGACGGTCTATAGCTGTAGACACTTTAATTTCAGCTATTATATTTTAATTCACGTGGAAGTTTGAGCACGCTGTTGACACTGGTGTGTAGATCCCTGAGGCTGAGGGGAGCGACGTCACGGCGCGGGGAGTCGTGTTGTGAATTTGATCCTGACTGCTGTTCTGTGTCGTCCGGTGTCGTCTCGTCTATGTTAACCTGTAAACACTACATAGGCCTACAGTAAGTTCCACTTTGTCATTCTGTTGATAAACATCTAAACTGGAACAAGACGTAGTGTGACATCTGATTTTATATTGTCATTTTAAACCCACATCAGTTTGTCATTAGTTGGCATAATCAAAACATCTTGCTACTAACACTGCTGCAGGTACCACGTACCACTAGCCCTGGAATGGCTGTGATATTATTACCTAGATTTCATTCATGTGTGATTATGCGCATGTGTACATTACTACATTTTATTTCATTTGTACAGACAGTCAACAGTGTACACTTTACTTGAAAGTTGAAATGATAACACCATGGTTTAGCCTTGAATCATAGGACGATGGTCATGGTGATGGGTCATCTCTCTGTCATGTTGACATGTTGTATCAAGGCTACACCATGGTCAAGGGTTTTGGATTAGGATGCATCTCTTCACTGAGTAGTCGGTAGGTAGGTTTACCACCACCCAGCAACATGGTTTTCTGACAGCCTGGGTACAATTTAAACATGGTTTTTGACCAATGACTGCAGGATTTTGGATAGATCCTAGCTCATGGTCCATATAGCACTGATCGACCGATATGGTTTTTGGCCGATATATCCGATCACCGATTAGTGGACAATCAAAAAGCCGATAGCCGATATTATGAGCCGATTAATTAAAGTTAAAAAATATATTTTTTACAGTAACATACATTCCAACACAATAATTCCAAATGCATTGGAGAATATGTATAAAAAAGGAAGTGCAAGAAGCACCAACATCGTTTCAGTAACACTTCCCTCCTCCATCAAATGCAGCTTTTTTTTGCTACAGTGCAAACATGTACTGTAGCAGCATTTATATATATATTTCAATATCTATCTATGAATGCACCAAGTGTGTGTGTGTGTGTGTGTGTGTGTGTGTGTGTGTGTGTGTGTGCCCATATATGGAGCTGGCCTGTTCTGACCTCACAGCACTCCATATTTGGACCTGACACAAGACAGACCTCCACAAGCTGGCTGCATATGTTACCTGTTATAGCACCAGCATGTTTTTCTGACCGGTTTTTGGTCAAATCTCTTCCCCCAGATGATGCGCAGGAAGCGACCCGGGCCGTCTGTGGATAAAGGCGAAAGTGCTGCAACGCTGCATGACATATCCAGTAGTATGTTTATACAGTATAATATTTATACATTATATATCTGGTGTCAGTAGTCAGTTGCACTGTCATGTTCTGCTTCCTATATCCGCTCTTCCAGAATCAAAGAAGAGTCGTGCCAGTAGTCGTCTGTCCAAGGCTGCGGTTCAAGAAGAAACAAATGACTCTGTATTTGGTGTCTTCCTGCAAGAGGCTGGTGTCAGCTTGAGACAAGGAGGAGCATCCAACGAGATTGGTAAGCACATCCAATCCAACCAGCTCATGTTGAGACTTGAGACAAGGAGGAGCATCCAACGAGATTGGTAAGAACATCCAATCCAACCAGCTCATGTTGAGAAACGCCTGGGAAAAGTGATCAAAATGTTCTCATAGAATTATACCTATAACTTGTTCAGTGATGTAAATAGGTTTTCAATGTAATGGGTCCCGGGATCTAGGCGTGGTCTTTTATGAGTCCCACTTCAACCACATTAGGAGTAATATTTTGACATTTTTTACAAATTTGCAGCATTTTAACTCCCATTTCATCTTATATGGTTATTATAATATGGTTATATTCATGTTGAAAATTTATCTGAAATAAATAAACACAATTCTAAATCTGACAATTGCAAAGTGTTGTGCAAACAACAGTGCAAAGTATATGCAAACATAAAGTAAATTAAATAGCACCACATTACAGTACAGTGCTGAGTACAGTAGTGCGTCCATGGGAGCCCCAGAAAGGTCCACGGATGGGTCCATTATCAATAATCTGCATTTTGGGATGCAAAATGCACCCTATTAGCATCACTGCTTATTGATTGGTAGGCCTACCTTCGTTTTTTCCCCCCCACCAGCCGTTGACCAAGTAGTGTTCCAAAAACGGATACAGCAACAACTACTTAAAAGTCAGAGGTACCCTGGTGTGAGTATGAACACTGGGCTGGAGACAAGACAATTTTAAGAGGAGAACAACGAACTGCCTTGAAGTTACAAACTATTCATTCCCTTACAGATTATCCAAGAGTTCGTCACTGGAATGGAGTCCTATATTGAGGATCCTGAGAAGTTTAGGAATTGCCTCCTTCCTTGTGTTCCTCGGTTGCCTGACTCTAAGTATTATAAAACAAACAAACCAGAAAGAAATAATGCGAGCACAACTTCAGTCAAAGACTAATAGTACAACAAAACTTGCCGAGTGCACAGCTCCAAAAAAAAAGAACACATTATGTTACCGTATGTCCTTCAATATGTATTTCAATTCAGGACGTCAACGTGACACAAATGTGTTTCAGCACCATGGCTTGTTTTCTTCTATTATTAAACAATGCACACATCTAACTGGGAGAAGGCTCCTAGAATAATGACTTATATTTATGCCATAATGCTAGAATGCAAGACCAGTCAGCTCATTTTTTTTCCTCCTGTGTTTTAGATCTGTCAGTTCGTTCCAAGAGAGTCTGCTACGTATGCTGTTGGGGATTGAAATGCTACAGGTACAAATTATGTGACTGGTTGGCAGAGACGGCAAGACATTTGCATTAGTAGGATTATAAGGATATCAATATGATGAATTGTTGCCTGCTGTTTGATATCCATCCATGGACATGTGTACTACTGTATAAACTAGAACAGAGATTTCAACTGCAACACAGATTCCTAATCCATCTAAATATTCTTCCTTGTAGACTTTAATCATCAATGTATTGTTTGAGAAACTCCCTGAATTCATATTTAACAGGTCAGTATTGTGTGTGACCACAGTTTTACTCTGTCAAATGTAACAGTATTACAAATGTATTTTAATTTTATATTATATACTGCATTGCACTGCAGTATACAAGATAATCTTATATATTATTATATGCTGTCATCTTGTTCTGTGTCCCCTACAGTGCAGAAGATGGACTTAATATTCCACATGTCATAATCAACCAGCTTAAATGGCTAGACAGAGTAAAGGACAGCACGGTAACCATTTCTGACTAGTTGGTTGTAGCAAAAGTTTACTTTCACCTTCTCTGTCAGCCATTATTTATCTCATCTCATCATGCTCATTCATTCCACATTGCCCTAAGCGGCCTTATTTGTACTTGCGCTCTCTCTGTTTGATCATGTAGGAACTGTCCGCTAAGCTCATGCAGCTGGTCTCCGTGGCGCCCGTGGAGATCCAGCGTGACATAATCACCAGCCTGCCTGAGATTCTGGAAGACTCCCAGCACAATGACATCGCCAAGGATCTCAAGTAAGTGTCACTAATGCTGTTAAAGGGATAGTTCAGATTTTTTGAACTTAAGTTGTATGAAATACTTTCCATTAATATAGCGGTTGCAACTGTATTAACTGATTGCCCGAGTCCCGTGGTGGGAGTTCTGCTCTGGTTTTGGTGAAATATCAAGTAGTTCCGGTCATTTTGTGGGGGGTCCTGGGGGCCACGCAGTACAAGTTAATTAATCCACAAAACTAACGTCATTTGTATTGTTGACCTATTTCTAAAATATTAGTGCAACTTTGAAAAAAACTATGTTTTTTGTGTCCATATCACTACGCCCAATAAATAGTTCCATGTTATGGAGGGGTCAAAGTTGAACGAAAGTCGCGCTAATAGAAATAGGTCAACAATACAAATTACGTTCGTTTTGTGGATTAATTGACTTTTACTGCGTGGCCCCAGTGCCCCCCCCACAAAATGACCGGAACTACTTAATATTCACTAAAACCAGAGCAGAACTCCCACCACGGGACTCGGGCAATCAATTAATACAGTTGCAACCATGCACTATATAAAGGCAAGTATCTCATACAACTTAAGTTAAAAAAATCTGAACTATCCCTTTAAGCCCCGGGATGGTGGCGATAAGTACAGCTGCATCACAGTGACGTTAAAGTTGGAAGTACAGCTGTGTCATGAGGTTTTTAAGGGAAAGGGATGGTGGTGGTGATAAGAACAGTTGCACCACAGAGAGATATGATTAAGCTTGTTACAGTAAGTACAGTGCAGTGCAATATGTGGTATGATATCATATGAGATTTATTTAGAGTACACACACACACACACACATACATTTTGGCCGTGTAGAGTAGACTAACTTATGTTGTGCCCAACATCAGGTTCGTACAGCAGTTATGGCCACCTTGGCAGCAGTACAGCTGCTGTCTTTTAGAGTCCCAGGGTCATTTCATGAGTCCCACTTCAACGACGTTAGGAGTCATATTTTGCCCTTTTTACAAATTGCAGCAATTAACTCCCATTTCAGTTTATATGGTTATAATGTGGTTATATTCATGTAGAAAACAGAAATTATTATTATAATTAAAGCTATCAAAATAAACAGTATAGTAGTGCATCCCATGGATGCAGAGGTCTTTGTTTTATTGCGTCCCTTAACTATAAACTGCGTTTTGGGATGCCAAAAGAAATGCACCCTATTTTACTCTCTGCATAGGCCGACAGTACACACCCAGAGACCCTCCTGGGAAGTGTTGTTGTTTAGTAATGAGGTTAATTGTTCAACAGGTCCTCTGCCCGCAGCAGCAGTCAGGACAGTGTTTCCTTGGTGTTGGATGGCATAGAAGACCATATCTGCGGCTTGGCTCAAGGTAGGGAGAAATTGAACCATTTTGTTTACGTTGTACACACCTCAGTCATACAGAAATGACTGGAAACTACATGTATGAAATTAGATCAACTTGCCTCATATATTAGTTACTATGTTGTTACGGTATCTACAGTATCTTTTTGACGATGATGCTGTATCTACTTTACCTTGAATATATTGTCCTACTCTGATTGCCCCTGGAATATAAATTTGGCTATATGTGATGTGCAGTCAGGTTTGCTATGTTTGTCGATTAGTCACTAATAATGAATTGCATTTTCATAGCACTTTTCCAAGTGCTCAAAGCGCTTTACAATGGTTCATTCATTCATACATTGGGAGGTGAAGCAGCGAACATTCGACATCAGCGTCCTCACTTCCAACATTCACACACCAATGGTGGCAAGCTCACACCGACCAACTCATTGGAGGCAATGTAGGGTTCTGTGTCTTGCCCAAGGACACCTCGACATGTGGACAGAAGGAGCCGGGATTCGAACCACCGCCCCAGGGATCATTGGACGACCTGCTCTACCTCCTGAGCCACAGCCGCCCCACTAATCAATGGTTGCATGAATTATTTCACCGCTAGTGTTTCTATGTATACAACTATATATTGTTTCCCATGTAGGTGACAGCCTTGTTGGAGCTGGTGAAATCGTGCAGTGAAAACTCTCCTGAGGCTGCTGCTCTGTACTATGACGAGATGGCCAACCTGGTCCTCACCTGTAACCTAACAATTAACATTTTACAGTGTAGAATTGGGGTCCTAGAGATAAACAAATTTGTTTCAAATGAGGGTCTGTGTGGCCTAATTATGCATATTATAACGCGGGAACAACTGCCATTCTATGCCCTGCTACAACATTGCCCACAGCCTATGATGTGTGTCTTTACTAGACGTAATCTGTTGCTATTGGCTCTCAGCCTCAGAGAGTTCTGGGTATTATGTTCAGCCCGCCTGGTTTAAGTCAGTTATGTTCCGGTGTTCAATGAGTGTAGATGTACCGAGTGAATAATCCTCCGTCTCCACCCGACCACCACGGACTGACTCACCCACCAAAGAGACAGTAGTAGTGTGAGTTTACCTGTACTGCTGCTGTATTATTGCCGACCTATGAAGTCCTGTTATTATTGTGCCAACCTGTTGGAAGTACACTGTTTGTCTGCCGTTCTGCCAGTAAATAGCCTGCTACTGAAAACCCTTGTTGTGGCATCATTCCTCGCCTCCAAACCACAGAAAGTTAGTCCACAACAATATCAACATTGGGGTCCCTGAAATTAAATGGGTTGAGAATGGTGGAGCACTGGTTTAGATCAGTGGTTTTCGACCAGTGGGCCGGGGACCACCAGTGATCCTCGTCTCCTTGAAGGGATTCCAGGTGGTCCCCAGCTAACTGATATAATGGACCCTTATACTGTAGATCTTTAACTCTTGAGAGCGTAAAATGAAACCAAATGGACCGATACATAAGGGTCCTTTTGATTTCATTTTTCGCTCTAAAGAGTTAAATTATGTTTAAACGACAACAAAATATTTAAAGTTTAGAGGCTAAATCTCATCACATGGTGGTCCATGGCTCTAGTGCCGAATAAATAATGAAAAAGGTTGAAAACCAGTGGTTTAGATCATTAATATTGCTGTGAGGGCCAGTCCCTAATGAGCTTCCTTGTGTCTGTGTCACAGCTCCTCGCTCCTCCCTGCCTGTATGCTTTACAACCTGGATGAGGATGATAGAATGGGAATCGCCATCAACCTCCTGCCTCTTCTGGCTGACGATGTCCAGAACAAAGTGGAACTGTGGAGTCAGAACGACAAGGCACACAAGTCAGTCACACCACAATGTGTGTGTGTATGTGTGTGTGTGTGTGTGTGTGTCAAAACACAGACAGGACTGAACCTCAGTCCTAAATGGGTTAATGCGGTGATGTGGATTGTGTGTGGATTTGTTTGTCTCGCAGGCGGGTGTCTCCTCTGTGTCTGTCTCTCCGTTCTTCATGGTTTGTGTCTTTCAGGCGGGTGTCTCCTCTGTGTCTGTCTCTCTGTTCTTCATGGTTTGTGTCTTGCAGGCGGGTGTCTCCTCTGTGTCTGTCTCTCTGTTCTTCATGGTTTGTGTCTTTCAGGCGGGTGTCTCCTCTGTGTCTGTCTCTCTGTTCTTCATGGTTTGTGTCTTTCAGGCGGGTGTCTCCTCTGTGTCTGTCTCTCTGTTCTTCATGGTTTGTGTCTTTCAGGCGGGTGTCTCCTCTGTGTCTGTCTCTCTGTTCTTCATGGTTTGTGTCTTTCAGGCGGGTGTCTCCTCTGTGTCTGTCTCTCTGTTCTTCATGGTTTGTGTCTTGCAGGCGGGTGTCTCCTCTGTGTCTGTCTCTCTGTTCTTCATGGTTTGTGTCTTGCAGGCGGGTGTCTCCTCTGTGTCTGTCTCTCTGTTCTTCATGGTTTGTGTCTTTCAGGCGGGTGTATCTCTGTGTCTGTCTCTCCGTTCTTCATGGTTTGTGTCTTTCAGGCGGGTGTATCTCTGTGTCTGTCTCTCTGTTCTTCATGGTTTGTGTCTTTCAGGCGGGTGTATCTCTGTGTCTGTCTCTCCGTTCTTCATGGTTTGTGTCTTTCAGGCGGGTGTCTCCTCTGTGTCTGTCTCTCTGTTCTTCATCGTTTGTGTCTTGCAGGCGGGTGTCTCCTCTGTGTCTGTCTCTCTGTTCTTCATGGTTTGTGTCTTGCAGGCGGGTGTCTCCTCTGTGTCTGTCTCTCTGTTCTTCATGGTTTGTGTCTTTCAGACGGGTGTCTCCTCTGTGTCTGTCTCTCTGTTCTTCATGGTTTGTGTCTTTCAGGCGGGTGTCTCCTCTGTGTCTGTCTCCGTTCTTCCGGCTGCTCTGGGTGTGTGAGGAGAAATGACACCAGGGAGACCTGGAGGAAATCGACGCCTTGCTCGGTGAGGAAGAAAGGCCTTATGATGAACAACTGCTGTGTTTGATACCAGTGTGTCGTTTGGTTTAAAAATGTTTTGGAATGATTAAAAAAAAATGCTTTAACCCCTGAGAACTACAACAAGATTAGAATACTTGGGGTATCTACAGTAAGCCATGATTAGAGAATAAAAGATAATACAAAACATATAATTAAGTGATCTGGTCAATAAGAACAGACTTCAATTTGGATCGTATATGTTCAGAGAAGAAAGTTGTAAACCATGCAGTTGAGTATTTTTCCCAAAGTGTGGTACCTCTGTATTTAATAGAAAACTGACCATGACTCGTGATAAAGGGGTGGGGAGGGGAGGGGGGGGGGTGTCTAGCCTGTCATTGTTGTCTTTGTCACAGCTGTAAAGTAATGTGTTGTGCATCACAGGCTGCCCCCTGGTGTTGACACATATGGACATAATAGATGTGGAGAGTCTGTCCAAAGCTGAGAGAGAGTTCCTCTGTATGTTGCTCTTTCACACCATCAACTGGTTCAGAGAGGTAATTGCACAACATTTTGTGTCACAATTGTTGCACTGTTGTACAGTCAGAGTACAGTCCCATTGTTATATTTCAGTGCACTGTACACACGCACATGTTTTGTGTGTTTTATGCAGGTTATAAATGCCTTCTGCTGGCAAAAAGAGACGGAGTTGAAGATCAAGGTGATGACTCGCCTACAGAACATCACCTACCTCCAGAGTCTGTTAGAAAAAGCTTTGGCAGGTATAATCCGTCTCTGAAGCAACAGACCAGCAGCGCTGGACTGGGGGATGTGGAAATAATGAATTTACCCTGATGTCTTGACGTACCCTCTATAATTACAGTGGTTCCCCAGGACCCAAACTAGTGAAAATAGCAGATCTACAAGCACACAACGCATCACATCGCACCACGTTATGAGCTTGTAGATTGGCTTTTTCACTACTTATACTTTCTTCTTTATTTTATTTTTTTACATTTATTTATAAAAAAAATATTTTATTTTGCATTTTAGTTATCAAATACTATTCAAAAAATATTGGAATTGTTTTGAATTGATGAAATGTGATTTTCTTTTTCATTTTAGGAAATTTTAAAAATATATATATTTACGACCCAAACTTTGGTCCCCACCCACTGTTTGGGAAACGATGCTCCATTAACCCATTTTGAGCAGGATGGTGTTAGTATTATGTTATGCTTTAGCTATTGAAAATTAGCAGATCTACAAGCTCGTAGCGTGCCACCGAGTGGCGCGCTACGAGCTTGTAGGTCTGTTATTTTTGAAAAGTCGAAGAACAGAAGAAAAGGTAAAAATGGGTTAACACATTTGCGTTTCAGCGACACCCGGCTTCATTCCCCCTCTCGCTAACTTTGATGGAGAAAGCTCAGAAGGCGTCACTGTCCCCGCCGCCTCAACTGCTCCTCAGAGCAAGGCCAAGAAAGGTAGCCCGGCTCATTCAACTCTCTGTGTCGACATAATGCTTGCATGTACAGATTAGAACACCTGCACATATCTTGTGCATTATTGTCATGTCATGTGGTGAATGATGTCCTGGAACGCTGAGAATGGGGAAATAAGGGACAATTGTGTGTTTCTCTCCCTTTTTTGGCTCTTTTTAGAGAGCAAGAAGAGGAAAGCACCCGTTAAGAATTCTCCAGGAAACGGCAGCTCTCAGCTGGAAGAAGGAACTGAGGCGGATGAATGCCTTCAGGTAAATCTTTTGTTATGTGTTATTTATTTATCTATCCTTCTTAATGCTCATTCTACAACAGGTCGTTAAGAGGAAGCAATCTGATTGGTTGAAACGGTTTCTAGCCGTAGATCAAACCAGCACTGTTCACCACCTAATCAAAACAAATAATTCAGCTGCTCTGTTTTCCCAGAGCGCTAGCAAACTCGGTGGCTAGGCTAGCTAGTTTCTTGGGACATTTGTGGTCGTAGTGACTACATCTGTCATTAAAAAAATATATTTCTTCAGCGATTTTCTTAGTTTTAAGGGTAACTGTTGTAGAATTGCAATATTACACTCGAGGGTGTTGTTTAATGTGATTATTGCCACTTCACTGATTCTTGCGGAACTCAACTTCGTCGAGTTCCTGACCGCACCACTGTCGTGGCAATAATCACGTGTAAACAACACCCTCTCGTGTAATATTGCTTAATTAAACGTGCTGCTACATCCGTGCTCGTTGTGCCTCTCCAGGAGCAGCCAGAGAAGGAGAAGGAGGCCCGGCATGGGGTCAGCGGCCTGGCGGGCTACCGGCCTTTCTTCAGAGAGCTGGACATGGATGTGCTCGCCGTGCTGCAGTGTGGTCTGCTGGACACACCATCAATCAATCAAACTTTGTTGTCACAACACATTACAAGTAACATGGGTGAAATTCTTGTTGTGCAGGCACTCATTGCAGTTACGGGGATAGAGACAACAATCAGAGCTACACAGCTGCAGCCATATTTCGGCGCTGCCCTCAGCTTTCTTGCATCAGAAAAAGAGAAAACACCAACGTAAGCCTACAGAACCCCATGCCCATTTTAGAAGAAGCACTTTTAATTACCATTCAATCCTATGGCTGCCTCCTTCTTCTGTCTCATGCTCCAGATGTTTCAAAACACACAAGCTCTCTTCGGTATCTCCATGTAAACTTTGCTTTTCGGTTGCCGTCCAGGCGCGAGAGGAAATTCTGCTGCGTCCTGCTGAGCTGCTCTTCCTGCTGGAGTTCAGTCTGCCGGCCTCGCCGGCCAAGGTACAGATGCAAGAGATCCGCTTTCCTCAAGGTACAGATGCAAGAGAGCCGCTTTCCTCAAATTACAGATGCAAACTGTACCGGGCCAAACAGGCTTTCCTCAAGGTACAGATGCAAGAGATCCGCTTTCCTCAAGGTACAGATGCAAACGGTACCGGGCCAAACAGGCTGCTTCCCTTTACTGTCAGCTGATCGCACTGGTGTTTTCGTCGACTAAAACTAAGAATGAAAAATGTTCGTAGACTACCTTTTTTTTTACTGAGGAAAACTAAATGGAAACTACATGAAAACTAATCTATGATGACTGAAACTATGACTAAATATACTGACAATTTCGTCAACAAATAAAAACTAGACTAAAATGTTAGGAAGGGACTATAGTGGACAAGAGATCCAGTTATTTTACAAATAGTTGCATGCTAAAAATAGCAGATCTACAAGCTCACAACGCATCGCGCTGCGACACAGTGTGGGCTTGTAGATTGGCTATTTTCAGCTAGTGATTACGACGTCATCAAGGCCCGCCTAAACACATTTTGTTCGACTAAATCAACTGTAGATTTAGTCGACTAAAATCTTATATTTACTCGACTAAAACTAGACTAACACTAAAACACTCCAGGTGACTAAAATGTGACTAAAAACTAAGTGAAAAGTATTCAAGAGACTATGACTAAAACTAAAATCTAAACTTGCTGCCAAAAACAACACTGGCTGACCGTGATGTGGCCTTGTTGTGCAGGTGAAGACGGACAAGAGAGTGGGTTTCTCCCACCTCCAGCAGAGGAGCTCCAAGGAGATCGCCTACAACTGCGTGGAGCTGCTTCCCAGCCTCTGTTCACACCTTGAGAACTGCCACAACCACTTCCAGGTACGCCCACTGTGTAGCCTCCCTGGGCACCGTTCCATTTCGGGTTTATGAACCGGTCGGGAGTGGATGATATCGCTACGTCATGTTCTAGTATTGTTTTGTAGTCATCAATCTTCCGCAACTTCCTTTTCCCTCAAACACGATTTTTCTCAATAAAAGCTACAGGCTACGAGAGCTTGTTTTGTTATTCTTCCGGTTTGAGGGAAAAGGAAGTTCCGTTTGATTGTTCCTGCCTGATGACTACAAAACAATACTACAACGTGACGTAACGATATCATACAATTTTACATTTACGCACAGCGCGCGGGGGTAGTTTGTGTGTGTGTGTGTGTGTGTGTGTGTGTGTGTGTGTGTGTGTGTGTGTGTGTGTGTGTGTGTGTGTGTGTGTGTGTGTGTGTGTGTGTGTGTGTGTGTGTGTGTGTGTGTGTGTGTGTGTGTGTGTGTGTGTGCTGGGGGTTTAAAAGTACCACAGCACCTGTATCATGTGCGTCCGTGTGTGTGTGCGAAGGCATCTGCTCAATCGATCAAAAAGCACTTGCTTAACTACTAAAACTAGTAAAACTGTGCGTCCGTGTGTGTGTGCGAAGGCATCTGCTCAATCGATCAATCGATCAAAAAGCACTTGCTTAACTACTAAAACTAGTGTTGGCGTGGTGGCGCTGTGCCACTGTCGTTTCTTTGTATTATTAGAAACTCGTATTCATTTATATTCTGCATTTATGATAACAGACCCTGCTCTCTAACGACTTTTGATTGATTGATTGATTGATAATTTTATTAGACAATAAGATGCAAACAGTACAGGGTACAGTCAAGCACAGCATTGGTCCAAAAGGACGGCACCGAAGAAAGACCTTGTTTCCATTCGGGTCCCATGCATTCATTCACAATGACAACTGTGACAACAAACAATACGTTTCTCAAACACACTAAATCTATATGTACAGGTTGGAATAGAAATACATTAATAAAACATAAAATGGGGGGGGGGGGGGGGGGGGAGCCAATCACCTTCTCTCCCTTTGACCTGATGACAGTGACAGGTGAGTTTTCAGACCCTTTTTAAAGGAAACCAGTGATCTGCTTGTTTTGAGCGAAGGGGGCAGGGCATTCCACACTTGAGTGGCAGTGCTGTGAAATGTGAATTTACCCATATTTGTCCTGAAAATGGGTGGCACCAGATCATTATTTACGCTCCCTCTAGTATTATGGCTGTGGGAGTTGCTCACCTTTTGCTGCTCACCTTTTTGAGGTAAACACTGAGCCAACCTATGCTATCAAATTGTGTTGCACAGAGGTGG
The DNA here is from genome assembly GCF_964188405.1 of Protomyctophum parallelum. NCBI lineage: Eukaryota > Metazoa > Chordata > Actinopteri > Myctophiformes > Myctophidae > Protomyctophum > Protomyctophum parallelum. The sequence continues at coordinate 902,010 of NC_139714.1, forward strand.
GCCATGGGCCCTAATCCTATAGTAAAAGTCTGATTAGTTTGTTTTGGGAGGTTTGGATCTTATTTTTCTGTGACATTGAGATGTTGGAATACCAGCAGGTGCATGCATAGTCAAATAAGGGCTGAATGAGAGCTCCAGCTAGTGTCCTGAGAGCCGTCTTGTTAACAAATGAGGAGATTCTGCACAAGAATCTTGTTATTTGATTAACTTTTTTGATCGCTCTTGTTGCCATGCCTTCACCCGTCAGTTTATTGTGCAGGATACAGCCCAGATAAGTAACTTCTTCTTTGCTAGTGATTACTATGTCATCAATACTGACCTTAAAATCCTTTGCATTTACCCTATTAAGGGAATGTTTGGACCCAAAAAGGATAGAATCTGTTTTACCTAGATGCAATGAGAGTTTGTTATCTGTAAGCCATGTTCGGATATTGGTGAGTTCTGAGCTGAGTGCCTCCTCAACCTGTGTTTTGTGTTCTCCCGAAATCAGGAGTGCTGAGTCGTCTGCAAACAGGAACAATTTACAATTACAGGCAGCACTCATGTCGTTAATTTATAATAAAAATAATAGCGGCCCTAGTATGCACCCCACAGTTCACTGAGAGGGGGGAGGACAAGGTTCCATTTATGTCCACCATTTGTTCTCTTCCCTCAAGGTAGGATTTCATCCAGCGTACTGATGTACTAGTAAATCCTATCGCCTCCAGTTTGTCAAGTAGGATTGAGTGGTTAACAGTGTCAAACACTTTTTGGAGGTCCAGCATGACCATGCCACAGTACTTGCCCGAATCTACCTCACGCTTGATGTAGTCATTTAAGTACAATAGGCAGGTGTCAGTGGAGTGGGATGTTCTGAATCCAGACTGCAGGAACTCGAACAGAAGGTTGCGTTCGTTTAGGTAGCTGTTGATCGGTTCATAAATTAATCTCTCTATGACCTTAGATGTAGAACTCAGGATGGATACGGGGCGGTAGTTCCCTGTATCTAATTTGCTTCCCTTTTTAAATAGGGGGATTACTCGTGCCATCTTTAGTTCCTTTGGGACATAGCATTGGCTGATAGATAGATTTGTTATGTGGGCTATGATTGGAGCTATGGAGACAGCAGCGTCTCTGAGGAATCTGCTGGGGATATTATCATAGCCAGGTGGCCTTGTTTGGCTGAAGGGCCATGAGTTTTTTTCAACACCTCTTCGTTTCCTACTGGTTGTATTGAAAAGGAGTCTTGTTGGGCCCCTAATTTAGAATAGTGGGTTTTGATGTGTTCAGCACCGTACAGGCCTGAATGTGGGGGGAGTTTATTAAACAACTGGGTGGCAATGTTAGTGAAGAAATTATTAAAACTGTTTGCTACAATTTGTTTGTCTGTGATAATGGAGCCGCTTGAAATAATGGAGAAGTTTGAGGATTTGGTTTGAAGTTTATTGCTATACCCTAATTTATTTAAAGCCTCCCAGAGTTTTTCAGGAAAACGTTTGATTCAATGTTCTCATTTATTAAGTTTTTTTTTTTGGCTTTTGAAATTAGGCTTTTTACGACGGAACGTCTGTAGACGGGCCGTCTACAGACGATCAGGAGCATCAGCTGCTGTCCTCGGCCTACCGGCTGCTCCTGCAGATCCTCAACACCACGTTCAGCTGGTGAGGAGACGTACTGGTCGGTCACATTATAGCATTGGAGTTGTGTTCATTTAAATGAGCATACTCATTTAACTAAAACCTTTGAGTTTTTCTTCTTTTTTTTTAATAAAGGCGAGGTCCGCAAAAAAAAAAAAAAGCGCTTTGACAAAAACCTCCTAACTCCACTTGAGCGGGATGTTTTTTCTTATCTTGAAAAATGAACATTTTGGTGGTTTCTTCCAGACAGCAGATAGTGTATTTACTATGTATCAATGGTGTGTGTGTGTGTGTGTGTGTGTGTGTGTGTGTGTGTGTGTGTGTGTGTGTGTGTGTGTGTGTCTCTCTCTCTCTCAGGTCTGGGTTTTCCCAGCCAGGCCAGCGGAGCTTACTGAAGACTGCTCTGGGAGTGCTGTCTGGACGGATTGAACGGACCCTGGAGCAGCTTATAAAGTGAGGGATGAAGGTTTGAACAGACCCTGGAGCAGCTTATAAAGTGAGTGATGAAGGTTTGAACAGACCCTGGAGCAGCTTATAAAGTGAGGGATGAAGGTTTGAACAGACCCTGGAGCAGCTTATAAAGTGAGGGATGAAGGTTTGAACGGACCCTGGAGCAGCTTATAAAGTGAGGGATGAAGGTTTGAACAGACCCTGGAGCAGCTTATAAAGTGAGGGATGAAGGTTTGAACAGACCCTGGAGCAGCTTATAAAGTGAGGGATGAAGGTTTGAACGGACGCTGGAGCAGCTTATAAAGTGAGGGATGAAGGTTTGAACAGACCCTGGAGCAGCTTATAAAGTGAGTGATGAAGGTTTGAACAGACCCTGGAGCAGCTTATAAAGTGAGGGATGAAGGTTTGAACAGACCCTGGAGCAGCTTATAAAGTGAGTGATGAAGGTTTGAAGTCGAGAGGATTATGTAGCATGTACTGTACCTGGTCTTACAAGCATACATTCCATGGCATACATACATGGAATGAATGCAATTTACAATTTAGGCATTTGGGCAGACGCTCTTAATCCAGAGTGATTTATACGGTAAGCAAAGAACAACACATGGTAATACATCAAATACATTCAAATAGTCATCAAGAATCCTAAGCAAGCTAAGCACCTAGCATCTGTCTAACAGTATAATATATGTACAGACAGTGAAGCTATATACATTATAGAGTGATATGTCTACATAAAATGCTATGTAAATTACATAAATTTAGCCTTTGCATATGCCTGTGAGGTCGTCGAGGCTAAGTGCTACAGGCTAAGATGGAGTCCGAAGAGGTGAGTTTTCAGACTACTGCGGAAGATTGGGAGTGAGTCTGTAGTTCTGATTGCGAAGTTCATGCCGTAGCTTTGGCGCCAGAAGGAAGAAGAGTCTGGGACGTGTGGAGCGTTGTTCTAGTGAATGATCTGCCTGCCTCCCTGTGTTGGCTGATCTGAGCGAGCAGGGAAGGGGGTTGTTAACCTGACTCCGCCAGATTGCGGCAGTACTGAGTTCCCAAGTTCCTCCTGCCTGGATCTGGGCTCTCTCACGCATAAACGATAAACCGGAAGCAGCGGGACAAAAAGGATGATATCTCCATAATAATTTGGAGTTGTAGTCCTGTTAGGTTGTGTTTACATTTCCACTGTGGCAGCGCTTCGATACGTCATCAGTATCGCGTTGATCCCGCCTCTATAGCGACCGCATGCGGCCACATATCTCTCCGGTCAGAAATGGTCCGGAGTGCATCGTCTCTGCCCGAGAGGGACCAGATGGGAGCAGGAGGAGGAACTCACTGCTGCCACCAGCTGGCGGAGTCAGGTCGTAGGGTTGGATCAGACTTTGAAGATATGGGGTCCGGTGCCATACCTTTGGTTGCTTCGTAGGCCAGCATCAGAGTTTTGCGATGCCATTAATCATGCATTGATACTATACTGTATATCAATACATCATCAACAAATCATCAGCGTTGTTTAGACTAGTAGAGATTAGTAAATGGCTGCAATACTTGGATTTTTCTGTCTAAAGGTATTTTTTACATGGGGAGTAATTGATGTGCTTAGTAATTAAATCAAATTTCACTGCCTGCCTGGCACGCTGCCAGAGTTGAACTGAAACTGATGAACGATACGTTGTGTAAGCACCACACACTCTGCAGTCCAGCTGTGTGAGCCTGTTTCAGAGAACACACACACAGGGAGAGAGATCTCCGTCTCGGTGCGAATACGATACATTAGTATCGCAGTAATGATGGACTTGTTTGTGCTTTCTTTAGGGACAGTTTTCAGTACCTGCTGAACTTCCACAGCACGGTGCCCTGTCTGAGCACAGCGCTGTGTCTCTCCCGGCTGCTCTCCACGGTGGCGGAGAGAGGAGGGAACCCCAGCGCCTTCAGAGAGCAGACCGGTCAGCATCACACGGCCACATGCTGCTAAATCCACTTACAGTATTATCATATACCACATGCTATTACCTCAGCTAAATCCACTTATCTAAATCCACTTGTCTAATCTTCTGCTCGCCGATGGACTGTTAATTTTACCACGATTGATTTTTTTTTCTCCCGCCGTAGCATCCCTGGCACGGGGTTTCCTGGGCCAAGAGTGGGTGACCGCCGGCGGGGAGAGAGAGCGAGGAACCAAATTTAACGAGGGCCTTAAGACTCTGCTCAGGTGTGTTTTCTAATCTACCAGTATATCTGTATCAGAGGATACCCACCACCGAATGACATTGTCCACAAAAGTTGCAAGTTATAATGCTACATAGCACAAATATGTGTTGAGTTCAAGGGGGGTTTTATACGTTTGTAAGAATACGAATGATTTGAATGATAATTGTGTCATGCCACCTAGTGGCCCATCCTTTTCAGCCATGACAATACTCCCAAGTACATTTTTGAGTGGTGCAACCAATCCCTTACGAAGCTATGTGTGTGGCTGGCTGGGTGGGTGGGTGTCTGAGCACGAAAACAGCATGGTTGTTTACAGTACAGTAGAGGGATCCCCACACCGTAACTCTTGTCATTTCTCAACCGTTTCGGACACAGGGTGGCTCGCCGGAATCGGGCCGGTGCGTTCCTGGAACTCCCGCCACCCCCCCCCCCCCCCACACACACACACACACACACACACACACCCCCACACGGAGTTGCACCACTCACTTCACACGGGTGTGATTGTTTTAGTGCATACAATAATACATACAGTAGTTACAGTTGCATTGCTGGATGTATGTATACATCATAGATTAACAACAAATCAAAGCATAGGGTACAAGCAACTGTTTTCCCCTTTTTCCCCTCACTGTATATATGTTTATTTTCCCTTTTTCACTTCCTTTATGATGTATTCATGTTCTGTTCTTTGACTACCGGTATACAGAAGTGTCTATTTGTATGTCTCTAAATGTTTTGATGAATTGAACAAGGTGGACCCTCTTGTAAACAAGTGTAATGCTTTACTGGGTCGTCCACTCTCAGTTAACAGTCTTTGTATTGAGTTGTGCTTGAAATGTACTGTAATTCTGCAAACGCTGATTTGTGATGTAGAACACTAGCCCACTTACTGATTTATTATAGATTAAATCTCTCAGGAATTAACATTCCTCCGAGATCTATTATAACGTGATGATGAATGAATTCTGCGAGGGCCTGATAAACCTGTAAACACAGATCTGCTGAAGATGTCCTCCTCTTTCTGTCTCTTCTAGTATCTACCTGGAGCACACGGACGATGTTCTGAAGGCCGTGGAGGAGATAGCCGGAGAGGGCATCCCCGAACTCATTCACGCACCTAAAGACGGGTGGGCCAAAACCTGGCCCACTCTCAGCAGGTACAGAACCTCGACTTTATCACCCTGTTTATATCCCCAGTTACCTCAGTGGCAGTGACATTTAGAGGGGCAGGTGCTCAAGTGAAAAAAGGGCACCTTGTGCAGCGCGTGGAACCGGCCGGTTGCCTTAAAGGGACACTTCACCCTTTTTGCAAAAAAATATATGTTAATGACGTTTAGAAGCTTTAGAACACTTTCCCGGGGGTCTTTATCTGTGTAATATGTGGTTTTAGATATTTTAGATTGTAGCAGTGAGCCCAGTGTCTCTGATGTCATGGACACTGGTCTCACTTCCTTCCTGGACTACAATTCCCAAAATACTTTGGTGCACTGCTCCTCCTTGTGGATAGGGGAGGTCTGTCTTACTGAGTACACATGTAGTCCAGGAAGTAAGTGATCCCAGTGTCCATGACATCAGAGACACTGGGCTCACTGATACAATCTAAAATATCTAAAACCACATATTACACACATAAAGACCGCCAGGAAAGTGTTCTAAAGCTCCTAAATGTCATTAACATATATTTTTTAGCAAAAAGGGTGAAGTGTCCCTTTAATAGTATGGGATTTATATTTTATAGATTTGGGGGCATAAATAATATATTAGAAGCTTTTTTTAATCAATAATTGATCAATGTCACCATGGTCCACATACTGTACACTGTAGTGTGAACTAAGTGTTGCAACTCCCCCCCCCCCCCCCTCTCTCTCTCTCTCTCTTTCTCTCTATCTCTGTCTCTCTCTCTCATTATCAGGCAACAGTGCAGCACTATCTCTCTCTCTGTTTCTGGCACAACAGTGCCACTTTTTCCCCTATTGGTACTCATAGTCACATAGGTTAACACGGACATTGCTGTTCCTTGGAGTGGTTGCACCACTCAAAAATTAAAAAAATAAAAGGGCACATTGCTGTCCAGATGCCAAGGGCTGGTGGTGCTCTATCACCCCCTAGTGTCTTATCTGTGCACACCACTGCTCAGTGGGGAGTAGGGCTGACCCAAAAAAATCAATTAATCAATGTTCAATCGATACGCACGGGAATCGATTTTTAAATTTTGAATCGAATAGTCATTAAAAAAAAGCGGACGCTTTTGGTCCGCGAGACGGCCCCATTTGGTCCGCGAGCCATGCTCGCGCCTCACAGCACCGCAACGCCTCCTCCCCTCTCCCCCTCACTCGTGCATGGTAAGGTAACAACGAGGAAGTCAACACAGCAGCCTGCAGTCATGCCGCCACAAAATAAATCTAAAGTGTGGTTGCATTTTAGAATATGCAAGGAGAACAAAGAACAAGTGGTGTACAGTGTCAACTATGTGACAAGAAATTGGCGTATCACATACGGGATGGCCCAAGTGGGGCGAAAAGCCTAATTATTTGTGCGTCACTGCTTTCATGAAGGCTGCAACAGTTGTTGCTTCAATGCTTATCGTTTTAAATAAATGAGACCAATCCAAGCATGCCTTTCTCTCCGCTATTGTTTAACACACCGCACCCCCCCCCCCCCCCCCCCCCCGTTGGGTTTCGAAGCGTCGACGATCGAAACAAATTTATATCGAAGCGTCGATCATCAAAAACATAATCGAAAGTCAGCCCTAGTATTCATCGTATTATAGCAGGGGTTTTCAAATGGTTTTGATCCAGGGACCACCATTCTGACTAGCAGCAGCCTGGGGACCACCACTGTTGTGTCGGGTGGGTTCATCGTAGATCTACGATGGACCCACCCGACACAACAGTGGTGGGGCATGTTTTTGTTTTCTTCTTACTTGTTACTCACTAATCACACTATCACCGGCTACATTCATGAGCTGGACAAAAAAACTATGTTTCAAAGTATTTTATTATCAAAAGTTTTACTAAAGTGTTTTTTACTTGTACTAAGCAGGACTCAAAATAAGTTTCAAAATAATAATTCATTTCAGTTAATCACCCAAACACTGAAGACACATTTGCATTTGACAGTCACAGTAGGTTTGTTTCTGACAACCCCCCCCCCCCCCCCCCCCCCCCCACACACACACACACACACAGAAAATATATTTTTTATCTTATTCTATTTTAATAATCTTCTCTTTATTTTAACCAACCTACAACCTGCACTACATTTTACTAGGGCCTTATATACAGTACCTTTCTAACATACAGAGGGAACTGTTCATTGTGTACCGTCACTTTAAAAGCGTAATGTATACATCATCGATTCGTACGACGGTGTCACGCACCAAAAATAGCCAATCTACAAGCTCACACCGGGGCTCCACCGGGCGCGTTGCGCCTCCGTCGTGTGCGTCAAAAAACGAACCGGCCAACCGGGGTAATTTTAATGCAGTCACGCAACGCAACACAACGTGGGCAGTGGAGCCACCCTTCATTGATTAAAACGGGAACATTCCCTGACAGAGATCGCGTTGTGAGCTTGTAGCTCTGCCTTTTCGGCAACGATAGACTGAGAAGTTGCACATTGAATAGTGAATACGTCACGTATTATGTGAGACTTTTGGATGGAAGAGCAGGATGGTTGTTCCGCTGGCAGCTGATGACACCGTCAGCTTTTTGTTTGGTTTATTTGACACCTTGAGCACTTGACTTTTTGAAATGTTAGATTCGACTTAAGTTATTATTATTTACAAACAAGTAAAAAGAGTGCAAATAAGTTTTATATTATATATTAGAAAGGTAAAAAAAAAAGTAAAGAAAAAAAAAGGCAAAAATATAACTTTTCTGAATGCCTGGCTGCGGACCACCAGCAGTACCTCCGCGGACCACCAGGGGCCCGCGGACCACCGGTTGAAAACCCCTGTATTATAGTATCGTGCTCAAGTAGCTAGCAGATCTACAAGCTTGCATCACAACAATCTGTGAGCTTGTAGATCGACTATTTTTGTTATTTTTGGAAGATTTCAAAAATTCTTTGCCTATATAAAGGGATGCCACTTTGAAAGTGTTTAAGTCTGTGGGTTTTAGAAATAATTTTCCAATTAAAAGTATTAACAACAGTACTTTGTATACATTAGAACACAGGTTATTTTTTACCATTTCCTGGAAAGTAGAGGTTTATAATTTTTTACATACAAGGTTTCCCTTTCCACCCGACAGAGGCTATATCCAACTTCAGCTGGTGAAAGATGTGTTTCGTCATGCAGTCTCGCTTTAATACAGTCTATACAGCCTACTATGGAGGGAAAAATACAGACACTACTTCTGTTTATGTTCCATGAGTCTCATAATGTCCACCGCAGACATAATATAAAAGGCCGGGCTTCCAGCGCTCACAACCCAAAATGAGAACCTGACCTCTTTCAACCCATTTAGACCTGTTGACGATTCTACAAATGCCTTCAAAATCATGACTGTTTTATTGAAAAACCCATGTTTCTATGTCAGTCGTTCTCAAACATTTTCATGTCAAGGACCCCCAAAATTATCTGTATTTGGCTGCATGCCGACCTCCATCTGAAAATATGCTATTCCAGGAGCGAAGATTTGAGCTAAAAAAATAATATATATAAAGATTTGCGCCACATTTTCACGATTAAAAAAAAATAGCAGACCTACAAGCTTGTAGCGCGGTACTCGGTGCCGTGCTACGAGCTTGTAGGTCTGCTATTTTTCAATAGCTAAAGTTTAAAGTAATGCTTAAAACACCAGTTTTGTTTTTTGTACTTTCACTTTCTCCCGTCTTTCATCAGGCTGACGTTCGTGGTGTTCTATAAAGGCATGATGACGGAGCTGGAGAAGGCTGTGAGGAAGATTCCTGCTTGCAAAAACAGCGATAGCACTGAGGTAAAACCACACGACGGTGGTCTCACTGTGGTAAAACCACACGATGGTGGTCTCACTGGGGTAAAACCACACGACGGTGGTCTCACTGTGGTAAAACCACACGATGGTGGTCTCACTGGGGTAAAACCACACGACGGCGGTCTCACTGGGGTGGTGGTGAGAATGGAATTGTTGCTGTGTGTATACCTAAATTCATCTATATTGGACACTAGACAACGCGCTCAGTAGAGCACAGACGACAACGTTTTGGAATACCATTAACACTGACACGACGTGACCATTTTTAGGGACTGCAATTTTTACAATTTGTGTAAAGAAAATTCATCATGGTTAAAATTCTTAGCTGTATATAGCATCTTTTATACGTTTCTTTTACTATCCATTAGTGATGCACCGAATATTCAGCCGCAGAAAATATTCGGCAGAAAATGCAATTTTCAGCCTATTCGGTTTCGGCCAAAATAGGCAAAAAATAAATCACTGTATGCAATTTATGCATTCAAAAGAGCTGAATAAATGCACCCATAATAGTGATTATTTTTTAAGTTAGGTTTTGCCATTACCATTTATTTTGCCATAAATTATAGCTTTTAGGTACGGCCATGACAGCAATGGTAGGAAGAAAGATATATAATCATATTCAACTGTTTCCTATATTCGGTTTTCGGCCAACTGTTTCCTATATTCGGTATTGGTTTTCGGCCAACTGTTTCCTATATTCGGTATTGGTTTTCGGCCAACTGTTTCCTATATTCGGTTTTCGGCCAACTGTTTCCTATATTCGGTATTGGTTTTCGGCCAACTGTTTCCTATATTCGGTATTGGTTTTCGGCCAACTGTTTCCTATATTCGGTTTTCGGCCAACTGTTTCCTATATTCGGTATTGGTTTTCGGCCAACTGTTTCCTATATTCGGTATTGGTTTTCGGCCAACTGTTTCCTATATTCGGTTTTCGGCCAACTGTTTCCTATATTCGGTATTGGTTTTCGGCCAACTGTTTCCTATATTCGGTATTGGTTTTCGGCCAACTGTTTCCTATATTCGGTATTGGTTTTCGGCCAACTGTTTCCTATATTCAGTATTGGTTTTCGGCCAACTGTTTCCTATATTCGGTATTCGGTTTCGGCCAAGAATTTCCCTTTCGGTGCATCCCTACTATCCATGACAAGTGCAGAATAATTTATCATTTGATGAAACTGGCAAGTCGGCGGCTCCAAGTCGAGACTGAATGAAGACGCTTTTTTCTCCCGGAGATATTTCAAAAAGCATAAGTGGGCATACAGTACTATAGCCCTCCGGGTATCGGCCAGTGAGTTGTCCACTCTGAACAGAGTCTGACGGCACCCCACAAGGCCCCCCTTTAGAGACATTAGCAAAAGAGGAAGTGGGACTAGCCTGTGTGTGTGTGTGTGTTTGCCTGAAGAGTTGCCGGATCAGAACCAATTCCAAATGACACCCCGTTTGAAGACATGAAAAAAAGAGGGTGAATGGGGGGGGGGGGGGGGGGGGGAGTGCTGAAGCTGCCGCGGCCATGGCAGTGGAAGACCTTTCAGTTAATGGCTCCCTAGCCCCATGACAAACCATTCCTCAAACATTCCTGTTACAGTGAATGAATCCTAAGATGGGCGCCTTTTTGTGATAGACCTCACCAACTTTAATGAATCAGTTATCCGGTTTTCCTTGGCCCATGACCAACCTTTCTTTCCACCAATGGCTTTCACACCATTTTGTGAAATTCTGTCAGAGTTGGGGTGAAAACTGGCGTAAGTAATGAAACACATTTTCTGAATGCAATGTGAAGGCCCCTTTCCAGTTGTAATTTCAACACAGTTACATTTGCACACTCCATGCATTTCATTTACTCACAGTATAGCAATTGTGTGTGCATGAGTACTGTATGTGTGTGTAATGTAATCAATTTTTCTTGCTTCTTCCAGGCCCAGAGTGAGAAGTTACTGACATGGAATCTGGCTGTCAGAGACTTTTACCTCCTGGTCAATCTAGTTCAGGTGCATTTCTTGTTACAGTAGTTGTTGCAGTGATCAGTGTGCGTCCGTGCATGCTTGTGTGCGTGTGTGCGTGCGTGCGTGCGTGCGTGCGTGCGTGCCCCACTAAAGATCTCTGTCGTCCATGTCTTCTCACAGGTATTTGACTCCAGTTCAGTGGTTAATGTGTGTCTTAGGGTGAGTAACCTGCCTCTTCTTCTACAATTAAACAGATCTCACGTCCAGCAGCAGCTGCTGCTGCGGCTCCATACTAACTATGTTCCTAATGGTGTTTCTGCTAGTATGGTCGTCTTTTCCTGGAGTCTTTCCTGAAGCTGGGGATGCCGCTGTTGGACTATAGTTTCAAAAGGCACAAGGTACAAACCATTATTTGTTCTCATCCGCAAGTTAGCTGCAACAGTGGGTCACATTATTATGGGTTGCGAGTTGCTACTCGCGACTAAGTAAATATCTTTTGATTCAGTTTTATATCAGTCGTTTGAGTAAAATTGTATTTAGTTTTAGTCATATTTTAGTAATCTGAAATGTTTTAGATTTAGTCGAGTTTTAGTCGAGTTTCATGCCTGATTTTACTCTTGGTTGCATGCTGAAAATAGCCAATCACAACGCGTTGCAGTGCGACCCGTTTGTGAGCTTGTATCACAAATATGCTATTTTCAGAGCGCAACCAAACATAAAATTACATTTTAGTTCTACTATTGCTTATCCACTAGTCCCACCCTCCCTTAGTCTAGTTTTTGTCAAAATGGTAGTCGACGGACATAGTTTTAGGGTAGACTACGAAATGGTGTGCTCTATAGAGTTAAGTCCTTCCAATGGCTAACTCTTTGTAATGTGTGTTTCAGGAGGATGTCCAAGGTCTGCTGAAGATCATTCAAATCTGCACCAGGAAACTCCATCACATGTGTGGACACTCAAAGGTAGCTGCCTGTCATATGTATCATTATGAAACTCCATCACATGTGAGGACACTCAAAGGTAGCTGCCTGTCATATGTATCATTCTGAAACTCCATCACATGTGTGGACACTCAAAGGTAGCTGCCTGTCATATGTATCATTATTCCATGGGGTGGCTGTGGCTCAGGAGGGATAGAGCAGGTTGTCCAATGATCCGTCCAATCCCGGCTCCCTCCTCTCCTGTCCACATGTCCTTGGGCAAGACACTGAACCCCATAGTGCCCCCAGTGGTTGGTTTAAACAAATAAAATCCAATTATCCAATCTGTATGTTAGAGTATGTTAAGGCGCCAAGATAGCCTTTTCACGGCTATTTTCTAATGGCGCTCGGCGCCGAGATCGCCTTTTCATATCAATTGATCGCGGCGAATGGTAAACGGTGCATTTATATAGCGCCTTTATCCAAGGCACGTTACGGTCATGTCATATAGAGACGGGATCTAATTTTGACCATATGCTCAAGATTCAATTTATCAAGCAGGCAGACTATCTATTACTGTAGTTCAAGTATGTTATACTTTAGCTATTGAAAAATAGCAGATCTACAAGCTCATAGCGCGGCACGAGTGCCGCTTGTAGTTCTGCTATTTTTGAATGGCGCAAATCTTTGAATAATATATATTCTTTCAGAGCGAACAACATATTTTCAGATAGGGGTCGGTGTCTAATTACATATCATGTTTGGGGTCCTTGACATGAAATATTGAGCACCACTCCACACTGATTCAGAAACATGAGGTTTTTCAGAAAACTCATGATTTAGAAGACTTTTTATTTTATTTCAACGTCAGGCCTAAATGGGTTAAGGTGATAAATCTGGTTGTTTTGTGGTTCAGATTCGTCAGGACATGAACCTGACCAACCACGTGCCAGCCCTGAAGAGGAGTTTAGAGCTGTTTGTCTGCCGAGTCAAAGCCATGCTGCTTATGAATAACTGTCAGGAGGCGTTCTGGATGGGCAACCTCAAGAACCGTGACCTGAAGGTATGCTTTCTCCCTACTGATCGGACTCAAAGGTGCGTGTGTGCGTGCTAGGGCGCTAAGCAACTAGTCGACTATTCAACTAGTCGACTAGTAAATCCACTAGTCAACCTTGTTGGTACTAGTTGACTAGTTTTTTTTGTAGGTCTCAAGATCAGGTAGATTATAGTTGTTGTATACCAATGTACACCGTTTTTAAATGTACAAATATTTATTAAAAAAAAAAGAAAACTAGTAAAAATGACTAGAAGTGCATGTGTTTCTCGTGCTGTGCATTATAACACATGACTTCTACCATTTACACTACCATTTATCCAAACATGAATAATATCACAAGATAGATTTTCATAGATTCATAATGTTTGGAGCCCTGTGTGTGTGTGAGGGACTTTTTTTTATTACCTTCCCTTAAAAAGAAAATAGTGTCCCTGAGACCATGACTAGCATTGGATTGACTTGGCTGATTGATGTCTCCATGTTTCAGGGTGAAGAGATTCTTTCTCAGCGGGCCGAGGGAAGTGAGGAGGAGGAGGAGGAAGGCCCAGCCCCAGAGAACCCGCAGCAACCGACTGAGGATGAGGTGCTTTATTCATGTCATTATTTTAAAAAGGATTGTGTTAGAAACATGTACCTGGTTGGTTCCTGGCACAGGAATCCCACAGTCATGAAATTCCTGGAAATATTTTGAAATGAGAAAGAAAAAATATATAATTTTCCAGGACTGGAAAAGGTTTGGAATTTATCAAAGGTCCTTGGAATAATATTTGGATATTTATTTTTGACTATTGATTTAGTTAGGCAGCAGAACGACACATACTGTAGAAAAATAATCGTTGCATGGGATTTATAGATGCCTGAAGAAGGCCGAAAGGCCGAAACGTTGCTACGACTCTTAAAATAAACTTCTTGAACCAGCGGCGGTGTGCGGGTCTGGAATTTATCAAAGGTCCTTGGATAAACGGGGGTGGCTCCCGATCATAGACTGTAACGGTAGCCACGCCCCTCAAACATACGCAACTTTATGGTCATTTTTTTAAATAAATGGGACCATAATTTTCCAAAAAGAATATTATGACATGAGAAATGAGACTTTAAACTAGTGACTGGAAGCAGAAAGTATTCACAACCATGTTTATTAAGGTAATACAGTCTAGGTGAAGTTGGGCCCAAATAAATGGACCTCTATGGAGCTATGGGTTTTTTTGGGCCCAATGACAGCGCCACAACAGGCCATTATATGAACTTTCAGGAAGTCCCGATATACTTAGTGGCTTCACAACATATCTGTCTGACTGCCCCCTGATTGCAACCTATAGATGCAGCAGTTAGCCTTTAAGTTTATAGCATCTAAGTTGCTTGCGGCTAACTTGTCATGGTACCCTTACTTGCATCGTGGCTACAAGTGTGCTACAGCCATCCTTCATAAAACTGTTTCCAAATGAACTATATAGCACAGTAATAATCTAATGTCTATTTAAATGTGTGTGTTTTTTTTTTACACAAGTCAAACTCTTATCTCGGGAAACCCCTGGCAATGTGAGAAGTGTGAGTCGCTCCACGTAGGGATAACAGGCAGTTGAGACACAGTGAGATAAGATGTTGTGTTTTGAGCTAATCATTTCTGGCTGGTACAGTTACCAACAGAAACGGCTGTTCTGGTTCACTTCTCAGCTTTACTGAGCAGGCACGTCCAGGACACGCTGCCAGGCATCAGAGTCTGTATGGTATGGCCCTTTTTGAGATTTAGTTTTGCAAATGGACTTACCATTATTATTATTACATAACCCATTAAAGCCGGGAAAGCATCTGTCTATATATTAACATATTATTTTATACTATATTCAAAAATAGCTTTTCTTTTTTTCCATGTTGAAATGTGTGCAAATCATTTGTTTTTCAGAAAACTGTTAAAGATTTAGAAGACATATTTTGTAGAATCGGTCTCAGGTCTAAATATATGCTTCAATTCCAGGATGCGGAAAGTGAAGCGGAAAGCACTGGAGAAGTGATGCTGGACTCGGAGAGGAAGATGAAGAGGATGAAGACTCAGACTAATAATCAGATCTTCTGAGACCAACAACCGAATAAACCACAGCCCTCTAAATGAATACTTATTTTAGTTGACCGGGGTCTGCTCCTTTTTTTTCTCACTATACAGTACAGTCTACACCAGGGGTACTCAACTGGCGGACCGCGGTCCGCGACCGGACCGCGGACCACCTCTTTGCGGACCACCCAAAAACAATATATATATATATAAATAACATCAGATGGTACATTTCTCATGTGAAATTGCTGCAAAGGCCCCCAAAATGTCCCCCAAGGGCCTCCAAAATTCTGGCGCGCGCTATGCGCGCGCGCAGTGTGGCCTGCCAGGGCGTATAACTCCCGGCCTGATTTGGAGTTCCACTCCGGGCCTGCACTCTGCACCCCATTATTGGTTGGGTGGAAGGGGATCTGATTTGTATAAGCTTGGCTTGACCATACTAAACGGGCATAGAGCCCCGCTCTCCGAAGGACGCCGCGCATGGGACCGGACCTCGGTCTTATTCAAAAAAGAATTGTGGACCTTCATCATTTCTAGTTGAGGACCCCTGGTCTACACACAACAAATCTCGTAACCGAAAATAGCCAATCTACACACTGACTGCTATTTTCAATTTTCACATGCTACAGGATCATAGACACAAGCTTCGGGTGGTTAATTTATATATCCCTGTGCATTGACGACTGAAGGAAAAGAAAATTGATTGTATGATGTATTTAAATGTTACTGTAATTCTTTATTTTTGTTTTGCTCTTTTAAAAGACCAAGCAGGCCTTGTATTTTCAGTTCTGTGTTTGGTGTCTGTTTTTTGTGCTTTGCCAGCCAATTAAGATGTATGTATATAATTCATTGTTTTTTGGTCTGATTTAATTGGCTTACAAATGTGAATTGTATCGGATATAAAATAATGATTTAAGGCTGTAGTGCCACTGGTGATATACATACAATAATACACACTGAAGTGCCCAGTCTTCTGCTTACAGTACACCATGATGTCATTAATTGGGTAGTGATCACTCCCTATCGTTGTTTCACAGACATCCCACTCACTATTCCCTGCCAACACATCTGAGACCAGGGTGAGATCAAGAACTGAATGACGCCCTGTGTTGACATCAATTCTTCCTCTCCCATCATTTAAGCATACTAAGCCTTTATCCTCCATTAACTCTTCTACTGTTTGCCCATTCCCGTCTGTTCTTCCCCCCCCCCCCCCCCACAATATATTATGGGAATTAAAATCACCACACCATACTACCTTACGTCTATCTTGACCCTCTATTCTCACCAATTTATTCATCTCCAACCGGTTACATGGATTATAAAAGTTAATAATCACCACTGCTCACACCTCTACTGCCACATACTCCTCCTGCCCTTTACCTAGCACTCTGTATGGTACCCCTTCCTTAATAAAGGTGGCACAGCCCCCTCCTACCTCCTCCCTATCTCTTCTAATACCCACATAACCATGAATTATAAAATCTAGCTGAGGTTTAAGCCACGTCTCCTGCACACAAATAATGTCTGGTTTATCTGTTCTTTCCTCAATAAACTGCTTGAACTCCTGTCCATTTGCAAGCATGCTTCTAGCGTTCCATTGAAGAATGAGCACCATATTAATCATGTAGCACCTCTTGCTGGCTCTTAATTGGCTATAGTCTGGGCATTAATCCAGCTTTCCACCTCCTTCCAGTCTAACCCTACCATGCCGAGGTGATCTCCTGCTGCCCTTACAATATGCTTGATGTTTATTGACCTTGAGGTGCCACCCATAGTTGCGTTAATTGCTGCTACTATGAACATTACTAACTGCTTTTTGTCTACCCATAACCTATCCGTGTCTGGTCGCTCTGGCTCCTCCACTCTTGTCCCCCTTCTTCCCCCTCCATCTGCTGCCCCCTGTCTCTCATTCTTCTCTTTCACCACCTTCACTGCTTCAGCATAAGTGATCTTGTCCAACACTCGAACCTTCTGCACCTCTACCTCCTTCCTCATTATTGCACACCCTCCAAACGTAACACTGTGCGCCTCCCCACAGCTACAGCACTTTGGCTGTGCTCCTGCTGGGCACTCATTGTATTTATGGTCTCCTGTGCACTTTGCACACCTCCTCTTTTCTCTGCAAAATTTTGCTATGTGTCCGAACTTCTGGCATTTATAGCACTTCATTGGTTTTGGTATATATGCCCTCACATAATAGCACATATAACCCATGAACAATCTGTCTGGAATGATCTCTCCTTCAAACTCCACCAGCACCGTTTCACATTCCTTTCTGGTCCCTTTGTCATCCTCCTCAGATTCACTATTTCAACACCCCGGGCAACCAAGTTCTCCTTATAAGCTCTTCCTCCTTTACACTTAACGCAACTCCTGTGATCACTCCTCTGCATCGTTTAGCCCTCTGCTCTCCGACCTGCACAGCCTTCATCACTTTTTTCTTCCCGACCATTGTCAGTTGCTTCGCTAACGCCATCTGAATTACATCCACACAACCGATGAGCAGATTGCCATCATTTAGCACCCTCGCAAACTCTATTTCACCGCATTTATCCGACAGCTCTCTTGTCAGTTGCATTGGATTCACTCCCGCAACTCCTCCCTCACCCTCAAACCGTATCACTACTTTGCACCTCGTAGGTCTCTCATTATTCTCACCTCCCTGCTCAACCTCGTCCTCACTCACGCCAGGCATCCCCTCTCCCTCTGACTCGCTTTTACCACTCGATACCGTTCTAGCCCTCTTCCCACTGACCACAAGGCCACTGGCCATGACAATATTCCCTCCAAATTTCTCAGAGACTCAGCCTTTTCCATAGCTCCAGTCATCACCCACATAGTTAACCTCTCCATCAAACAGGGACAGGTCCCCCAAGATTTTAAACTGGCCAAAGTAACCCCCTTGTACAAAAAAGGGAGTAAATTAGAACCCGGCAACTACCGCCCTATTTCTATTCTAAGCTCCATCTCGAAAGTGATGGAAAAAATAGTCTATGAACAGGTTGAAAAGTATCTTGCCACTAATAAATTGCTGTACGAGTTCCAATCTGGTTTCAGAACATCCCACTCCACTGACACATGCCTCCTCTATTTGAGCGATCACATCAAACACGAGGTGGATGCTGGAAAATACTGCGGCATGGTCATGCTGGACCTCCAAAAGGCTTTTGACACCGTGAACCACTCCATACTGGTTAACAAGCTTAAAGCTATTGGTTTTGATAGCACATCAGTGAGCTGGATGCAATCCTACCTGGAGGGGAGAGAACAGATGGTGGAGGTGAACGGAACACTGTCCCCTCCCCTCCCAGTGAGCTGTGGCGTCCCACAAGGAAGCATACTAGGGCCTTTACTGTTCCTAATTTATGTTAACGACATGACTTCAGCTTGTGACTGCAACTTGTTCCTGTTCGCAGATGACTCAGCACTGCTGGTCTCGGACAGGAACAAACTGCAGGTTGAAAAGACCCTCAGCTCTGAACTCGGTAGAATCTGCACCTGGCTCGCTGATAACAAACTATCCTTACACCTGGGAAAAACTGAATCCATCCTCTTCGGATCAAATAGTAAACTCAGCAAGGCAGTATACAATATTATCACACGAAAAGATCAAATTACCTACCTAGGTTCCATCCTGGAGGCCAATCTTTCCGGTGATAAAATGGCCACCAACGTAATCAAAAAAGTCAATCAAAGAACAAGATTCCTTTACAGGATCTCCTCACTGGTCAGCAAAAACACCTTGAAGACCTTAACAGGAGCCCTCGTACAAGGTTTCTTTGACTATGAATCCACCTCTTGGTACCACAGCACCTCAAATGCCCTTAAAACAAGGCTCCAGACCTCCCAAAACAAACTGGTCAGGCTCCTACTTGGCCTCACCCCCCAAACCCACCTCACCCTACCCACTTTGACAGGCTGGGATGGCTTAGGGTCGTCGACAGAGTACAGCATCTTGCAATGGGTCTGGTCCACAAGATTCGATACACCACCAAGATACCCATGTACCTGTCTAAATACTTCCTTAATGTAAACGAAGTCCACACCCACAACACCAGAGGGAGTGCAACAAACCATGTACAACCCAGATTCGGCACAAACAAGGGACTAAATTATTTTCGCTCCTATGCCACCAAAATGTGGAACGCCCTACCAACAGTCATTAAGACATGTGAATCCCTTGACTCCTTCAAAACCGCTCTCAAAGGGCACCTACGGATGGCTGCAATTCGAAACTGGCCTCTGTAAAATCTGAATCCCCCCCACCCCCCCACCCCATTTTCCCTCACTGTATATTGTATCTTTTCCCTTTTTTGCTTCCCGTTATGATGAATTACTGTTCTGTTCTTTAGCTACATATAGAAATGTCTATTTGTATGTCTCTAAATGTTTGTATGTCTTTAAATGTTTTGATGAATTGAACAATGTGGACCCTGTTGTAAACAAGTGTAATGCTTAATTGGGTCGTCCACTCACAGTTGACAGTCTTTGTATTGAGTTTGTGCTTAAAATGTACTGTAAATTCTACAAACTGTTAATAAATATTTCAATCAATCAATCAATTCTCTCCCATGTTCTACCACGCTACCTTTCTTTCCTCTCACCCCCTCCCTACTCTGTCTCATATCTCCTGCTGATCCGCTGGACTTTTTACCCGATTTACCCATGATCCTACTAGAAAAGAGATAGAAAGAAGAAAAAGAAAGGAAAAAGGGCGCCGTCGGTCGGTGCACCCCTTCACCAGAAGGATCCCACACCTCAGTGTCCCACACCCCAGTCAGTGACTCCCTGTCAATCCTCGCTCTTACTTTAGTACACTTTCACACCAGTGCAATACCACAAATAAATGTTTTTACTGAACCGCCACAGGCCAAACTATATTCAGATGCCACTCCACTCCAACCACCACACTACCAGCCGCCCTCCCGTCTGACAGCTCTCCTCGGAAACAGCGCCTCCCCAACTACACCTGGTTGGTTCAAAGCATGTCAGGTGATGCGCGCCGCTCGCGTAACGTTACGTAAATAATGTAAATAATTATGTACGTAATGTACGTTATGTACGTAACGTTACCCGAACGGGGCACTGCGCGTATACAAGTCATAGACTGTAAATACAAGTATATATTTTTTACTAATCGAGAGAGAGAGAGAGAGAGAGAGAGAGAGAGAGAGAGAGAGAGAGAGAGAGAGAGAGAGAGAGAGCATCTCGTTGACAAAGCCAGTCAGTCCTTCACCAAGTTCAGTGACTGAGTGACCCAAATAAATATACAGAAACACCAAAACGTGGTATTTCTTCACTTCAACATTACAGAGCTGTAATTAATCTCAAACAGGACGATGTTCAATGTTAATATAAACACCCAGAAGATGGTCTATGAATAAATATGGTTTATTTCCACAACATACACAAACTGCAGCCTACTGCATAGAGCTATATAGCTCCTCCTGCTGGATAAGGAGTCGATTATGTTATTATGCAAAACTTTCTTGAAGAAGTCTGATTTCATTTCAGTGAATAAAAGCATGAGATTAATATTGATAAAATATTTAAATTAAATGAAACATGACTGTTTAACCCTCCATGCAATATCTGCTGAAGTTTCTTTAGCCCAGCACCCAGCCTGTCGATGTGCGTATTCTACGTCCGCTCCATTTCAAATGTTATCACATTAAAACATTGAACATGAAAGCACGTAGCGTAATGTAGGCCTATAGCTTGGATGAATGACTCTCAAAAAAAGAGATGCGGCACAGGTATGGTATAGTTATTCCTTTGATCACCACTCTCTGCTGTGTGTGTGTGTGTGTGTGTGTGTGTGTGTGTGTGTGTGTGTGTGTGTGTGTGTGTGTAGCGCTGTGTGTGTGTGTGTGTGTGTGTGTGTGTGTGTGTGTGTGTGTGTGTGTGTGTGTGTGTGTGTGTGTGTGTGTGTGTGTGTGCGTGTGCGTGTGTGTGTGCGTTGTGTGTTTGTGTACTGTTGATTTTGACAGCGAGTTCAGTTTTAGACCTAGTTTTAGTCAACTGAAATGTTTTACCTTCAGTTTAGTTTTCGTCGACTGAAAATCCGTCGGACCGTCGCTTTTTTTTCCTTTGCCCAACATGTAGCCTCAATACCCAGGCTTTGTGGTTATTGCAGGTTTATCATTATATCTATTATTGTGTTCTCTGGTTCATTCACGGACCTCATTATAACTGACTAGCCAACACGTTTCCCTGGCCTAATTTAATCAAATGCACTGCAGGGATGGATTGGACAAATGCGTTCTCAATAGGCTATAAAGGAAACAATTATAGCGCCGATACTTCCTACTGATATTGTAAAGGCAACTTTTCAAAGAAAAGAAGCCAGTGAGGGATATAGTGTGAAGCTCTTTCCAACGCGTGGTGATGATGACAGTAAATCAGGTCGTCTCGTTGAGTGCATTTAAAAGGTTTTATTTTTCTTGCAGGGTGGATAAGGCATAAACGTAAACCGGGTACTTAAACTTAAATTTATACTTAAACAATACTTCGTGATGCAAAATAAACAAAAGATAACTGAAAACAACTGAAAACAAACAAAACACGCACGGTTGAAAAACTGTGTGGCTTCCCTGTGGCGTTTCCCAAAATTCCCTGCTGCTGTGCACCCGTGACACATACAAATAGACTGCCTGTAATTGGCTGAAACCCGCCTATGCCCAGGTTGTCAGTCAATGTCAAATTATCAGTGCATATTCATCAAATTGGCTACAACACTCCGGCCCCCAATTGTTACTGTATGAAAACGCAACAATTCAACACATACAAACATTGTAGCCAAGTAAATAGTCCACATTAATGTTCAACTCATAATGTTCATTGTTCATGTAGTTCATGTATGTATGTATGCGTGTATCCAATGTATGCGTGTATCCAGTAGTAGAGAATGGGTTTCAGTCTATTCAGCTTCCAATAGAAGACAGATCTTTGTGATCGGTCGCTCCAGGACGTTGTACTTGGTCCGGACTTTCACAGACCGCACAAGTCCATGTCTGTCAGGAAAGGTCTGCAGGACCTTGCCCAACAGCCAGGATCCACGAGGCGCATTAGAGTCTGCTACCATGACGACGTCTCCTGCGACGAAGTTCCTCTTGTCCCTTGGCCACCGTTGCCTCTCCTGCAACAGTGGTACGTACTCACGAATCCATCTGTGCCAAAAAAGATTGGCGAGGAATTGAACTTGCCTCCATCGCCGTTTGGAGTACGAGTCATTTTTGTTGAAAAGCCCAGGTGGTAGAGAAGGTTTGCCTTTCAACAAGAGAATGTGATTAGGAGTCAATGGTTCGAGATCATTTGGATCCTCTGAGGTTTTTGTAATGGGGCGGTCATTCAATATGGCTTCCACTTCACATAGGAGTGTTTGTAGTCCTTCATCATCCAGATGTTGCTGATGAAGAATGGAGTTCAACACCTTCCTAACCATGCGAATGACCCTTTCCCACACTCCTCCATGATGGGATGCAGCTGGAGTATTGAAGCTCCATTTCACTCCAGAATGAAGTAGTGCATTTGAGATTTTCTCCTGGTTCAGTTGAGATAGAGCTTCTCTCAGCTCACGTTCTGCTCCAACAAAGTTGGTACCATTATCAGATTTTATGTGTGAAACTTGGCCTCGTCTGGAAATGAATCTGCGTATTGCATTGATGCAAGAACTGGTGTCCAATGAATAGGCCATTTCCAGATGGACTGCCCGACTGGCCATGCAGGTGAAGATGACTCCATAGCGTTTGATGAGGCTGCGGCCTCTCTTCACCTCAAACGGTCCAAAATAGTCTATGCCAACATTTGTAAATGGCGGAAGGTCAGCTTGCAGTCTTTCTTTTGGCAAATCTGCCATCTTTTGTTCACCTAGCTTTCCCATGTTTCGTCGACAGACAACACAGGAAGTGAGGATCTTTCTGGCAGCAGCATTTGCTCTGGTGCTCCAGTATTGTCGACGAAGTCCAGAAAGTAGATGATTTCTTCCACAGTGTCCCAGCTGTTCGTGTATGTGGCGTAAGATGAGAGTAGTGATGTGTTGGTCCTTAGCCAGAATGACTGGATGTTTTGTGTCATCAGGCATTGCTCCTTTGCTAAGCCTTCCTCCCACTCTCAAGAGCCCTTGCTTTAGCACCGGATCAAGTTTGTAAATGTGGCTGCTTTTCTTCACTCCAGATGTTCCCCTTTTCAAAGCGGTGATTTCATCACTAAACTTGTTCATTTGACAGTGTTGAATGATGGCACTTTCAGCCGTGTCAATATCTTCAGGACATAAGGTGTGACCACCCATTGTGGCTCTGAACCTCTTCATGTCCTCTTCCACTTTGTTCTTTTGTTGAGTTGGGTCAAGCCCGCTGTTGGACAGAGAAGTGTGCATTTGTTTTCTCTTTTGACTCAGCAACTGCAACATCTTCCTCAGTTGGAGAAACCACGCAGCTGAGGTTTTAAGCCTTTTCCACGAAGAGAAGTAGGTTATCAGTTGATCGGTTGCATTTGGTGCATCGTTGATGATGACAGCATTAACTGAGACCTCTCCTCTGACCTCTGGGTCCTCACTGCTGATGGAACTTGAATCCACGATGTTAAGAGGCCATTCCTCTTCACTCTTGGACAGAAACTCCGGGCCATGGATCCATCTGCTGCAAGTGAGAAGGTGTTCAACTTTCACCCCACGAGAGGCCTCGTCAGCTGGGTTCCGTTGTGTGTCAACGTACCTCCATTGTGAGATGTCTGTAGCTTCTCTTATAGCAGAGGTCCTATTGGCAACAAAGGTGTGAAAGCGCTTTGTTTCGTTCCTGATGTACTTTAACACTGTTGTGCTGTCTGTCCAGAAGGTTGAGTTCTCCAGCTCCAGTTGTAACTCTGCTTTCAGGAGCCTGTCAACTCTCACCGCCAGTACAGCAGCTGTAAGTTCCATCCTTGGGATTGTCACATTCTTTAGGGGAGCTACTCGTGCCTTTCCTAGAACGAAAGATATATGGGTCTTCCCATCATCACTCTGCAGCCTCAAGTATGAAACTGTGCCATAGCCGCTCTCGCTGGCATCAGAGAAGTGATGTAGTCTGGCACTTATGAGCTGTCCAAAGCCCTTGGGTTGAAAACATCTCGGCACACTGAAAATGCCTAGTCCGTTTAGATCTTCTATCCACCCCGCCCACTGCAGCTGGTAGTTTTGGGGAATGTGCTCATCCCAACTGTAGCTCATCTTACAGAGGTTTTGCAGCATCATTTTGACGGGTAAGGTGAACGGTGCTAGGAATCCAATGGGGTCGTAGACCGAACTCACAACTGACAAGAGACCTCGTCTTGTGAACGGTTTGTCTTGGACTGACATGTTGAACCTAAAGGTGTCAGTTTCAGCACACCACTGCAGTCCCAGGGTTCTCTCGACGGGAAGGCTGTCCCTATCGAAATCCAGTTCTTTCACTTCCTTGGCTCTTTTCTCCACATCAATGGCTTCCAACACGGACCTGCTGTTGCTCATCCATTTCAACAACTGGAATCCTCCCAACTGGCATACAGCTGTCAGGTCTGTAACCAAAGATATGGCTTCTGCCTCTGAAGACACAGATTTTAGACAATCGTCCACGTAAAAGTTGTGCTGGATAGTGTCTGTTACATGGACTGAGAAGTCTGCTTTGTTGTCTTCAGCCGTTTTTCTAAGGGCGAAACTGGCACAGCTGGGCGATGATATTGCACCAAACAGATGAACAGTCATTCTGTACTCAGTGAGCGGTTGTGTAAGATCACCTCTTGGCCACCATAGGAAGCGAAGAAAGTCCACATCCTGTTTTGCCACTTGGACTTGATGATACATAGCCTTTACGTCAGCCATCACTGCTATAGAGTTTAGGCGAAACCTTGTGAGAACTCCGAGCAGGGAATTTGTCAAGTCGGGTCCCTGGAGTAGTTTAGTGTTGAGTGACACCCCTTTGTAGCTTGCCGCACAGTCAAATACCACTCTCAGGCTTTTCTTTTTAGGATGGTACACCCCATGATGCGGGATGTACCACACCTTTCCTTCGTTTCCTTCCAACTGATGCTCTGGCACTCTCTCTGCATAGCCATTGCTTATAACATCACAGAGAAAGTTGGTGTATTCTTCTTTGAAGGTAGAATTCTTTTCCAATTTCCTTTTTAGGCAGAGGACCCTTTGCTCAGCAATGTGGCGGTTGTTGGGCATGACAACATTGTCCTCTCTAAAAGGCAACTTCAAGCAGTAATGTCCATTCTGGAGTTCAGCTGAAGTGTTGGCAATCTGCATAAATTTTAGATCTTCTATGGACATTTCTGGCTTGTCTGCTGTTGATTTCTCATTGAAGTCATGATTGTATTGCTTGACTAGCAATTCCTCTATCTGAGCAATGGAGATGCGATTGGCTGTGATAGTGGGGCAGCTAATCCCACTCTCGTTGCCTCCTCTCAATGGTCCGTTGACAACCCATCCCAATAGGGTTCTAACAGCATATGGTCCTTTACCCCTGCTGTTTATCACTTCCCATGGTTCCATTGCTTCTGGAGAGTTCGTTCCAATTAACAGCTCCACCTCAGCATCAATAGCAGGAATTTCCACAGAGTTCAAATATGGCCAGGCATGCAAGTCTTCCTGTCGTGGGATGTTGTCACAAGTCACAGGCATCTTACACTGGGTGTATACATCAGGCAGCTCAATGTAGGTGTCACCATTTAGTGCAGCGACCTCTAGTCCTGAGATGACATGACTGTTGACAAAACTTTCTTGGTTCATTGTTTTCATTAGGAATCTAGTGTTCCTTCCTCTCACATTCAGCTTCCTCATCAGGTGCTCAGAACAGAAAGTGGACGAACTGCCGGGATCTAGGAATGCATAGGTCTTTATAATTGTGCTGCCTTTCTTTGCCTTGATCTTCACAGGCACAATGGACAAGACGCAATCCTGTGCTCCGGCCCCTATGTGACCACAAGTCTTGGGAGTGGTGGCTTGACTTATTCTGTTTTCATCCTGTGTGTCATCTTGACGTGATCTCATCTCCTTCCATTCCCTTTCATGGATATGAAGAATGGTAGGGTGTTTCAGGTTACATACCTTGCACGACAGCCTACTATGGCACTGTGAACTTACGTGCCCGACAGACAGACACCCAAAACATGCACCCTTCTTTTTTAGAAAGTCAATTTTGTCACAATGCTGCTTCTTCTCCATCTGGGGGCACACTTCCAGTCTGTGGCCCTCTTCACACATCAGACAGGATCCTCTTGTTGGTTTATCAGGTAAGTCTCTCTCTTTTTGATTTTCATAATTCACAGATGCCACAGACATAGCAAAACTGCTTCCTTTCTCCTGGATGTGTCCCTGTGATGCTCTATTTCCAATCTTCAACTTTGACAGTGGGACAGCTGTGTCCTGAATGTCCCCATATAGTGGATCAGAAGCAATGGACACTTGCCTCTCAATGAATTTGACAACGTCACTGAAACCTGCTCGACAGTGACGTTTCTCCTGATGCTCAAAAGCAATGTTTCTCCATTTTTCTCTCAGTTTGTATGGTAACTTCATAATTATTGCACGTATGTTTGATGGCATATTCATCTCCGACATATAGCTGATGTCCTCCATAGCATTACAGCAGATGCGTAGGAATAAAGAAAATGCTTGTAACGCCTTGATGTCCTCTGATTTCACAGGTGCCCATCCAAATGCTCTCTCCATATATGCAGTGGCTATTTTCTGCTCATTTCCAAAGCGTTCATGTAAAAGCATCCTGGCCTTTTGATACCCCCTGTCAGATGGCATGTGTTGGCAGCTCTTCACCAGCTCTCTAGGTTGCCCTCGAGTGTACTGCTCCAGGTAGTATAAGCAGTCCACATTGCTAGCAGCTTTTCCTTCCACTCCATGTTCAAAAGCTCTAACAAAGGTGTTGTACTCGAGAGGGTTTCCATCAAAGATCGGTATATCCCTGGGGGGTAGTGAGAGTGAGGATTGCTGTTGCACTAGTAACGCTGTGATGTCATTTTGTTTTTGCATGATTGTGAAAATATTGCTGTGGTCCTCAACGTTTTGGTTGGATTGCTGTGGAGCATGTACAGTGTGGTATGAATGACGAGGTCTTTGTGGCATGTTGTCTCTGACCTCATCGACTTGTTGGGTACCTTGCTGTGGTGCATATGCATTGGAATGTGACTTTTGAGGCATGCTTGGGTGGTGATTTGGAGAATATATTTTTGTTCTACTTCCTTGTGAGATGGTTTCCTTGGGCCGTGCTCCTGTGGCTGGATTGGACTGGTTGTATGGGTTCTGATGTGATAGAGTTGGGTTTGCAGCTTTGCTGCCACCTGTTGGTGGAAGACTGTATTGACGGCTTGAAGTTTGTGGAACAAAGTGCACAGCAGAGGGGTTGAGAGCAGACCTTTGGTTAGACACATATGAATTCATTCCATTTGTTGCTCTACTTCCAATATCAGACCCTCTGTTGCTGAGGACAGTAACCTTGGCTGTCTGAGCAGCAATTTGACTTTGCACTTCAAGCAGTTCCTTTCATTTCCTTATTTGTTCCTCCATGGCTTCCAGCTCATGCTTTTCCTTTAAGGCAGCCTCCATAGTCAGGAGTGCAGCCCTTTCTGCCTTTGCCTTGATGCATGCAGAGGCAGTTGAAGACACAGAGTGTCTAGAGCTCCCACGTGACACATTTGATTTACCAGTGTTAGAAACACTGTCATTTGGCCCAATATTATCCACATCCTCATTTCCATTTGACACAGCATTGTTATTTGAACCGTAATTGATATTCAGAACCTCATTTGCATGATTTGACACAGTATTGTGATTAGACCCATGATTGAACACAACCTCATTTGCATGATTTGACACCTCATTGTCATTTGAACCAATATTTCCAACAACCTCATTTGCATGATTGGACACCTCATTGTCATTTGAACCAATATTTCCAACAACCTCATTTGCATTGATTGATACGTCATCGTTGATTTCATCATCATGTGTGGGCATGCATTGCTCCCTGTTTGCAAGCACCCATTTTTCCATTTTGTCAATTATTTCATTTACATTGTGCATGTGATCCTGAAACCATTCATTTTGTGTAAACATTTCATCATCAGGCAATACAGGCTTTAGTGATTCATGCAACCTTGTAGTTTCCCCACACATTTTCCACAACATTTCATGTTTGATTTGTATGATAGAGACATTTTCGTTTGAATCCATCATTTGATCCAATTCCTTAGCCATTTTGCACACTCTCTTTAATCCAGCATTCCTTTCCTTTTGTAATGACATGATTTTTGCCTCCAGTGCTTTATACGTGGGTTTAGAAAGCCTTTTACCAAGTTCAGTCTCTGTTTCAGTTTGACTGACAGCTGGATTCATTTCCTGATTTCCCACGTTACTCATCTTTGTTTATCAATCGGCGGAGTCTTTGTTTAGAGTTACTCGGGATTTTCCTGTATCCCGTTGCGCGAAGGCCACTCCTTCCGCAACTTGTATTCATTCATAAATAAAGTCTCACCGTCGCTTTGATGTTTGTTGGTCCGCGTTCCAATGCGGGCTGTATCGTGAAGAATGAGTCGGCAAGAAGGCAGTGAGTGGGGCGTTGTCCTTTCGTCAGTTCCGTGTCCATCCGTCTTCAAGCGATTTTGTTTGGAAGCTAGTTTTTCAACTTTATGTAAAGGCAACTTTTCAAAGAAAAGAAGCCAGTGAGGGATATAGTGTGAAGCTCTTTCCAACGCGTGGTGATGATGACAGTAAATCAGGTCGTCTCGTTGAGTGCATTTAAAAGGTTTTATTTTTCTTGCAGGGTGGATAAGGCATAAACGTAAACCGGGTACTTAAACTTAAATTTATACTTAAACAATACTTTGTGATGCAAAATAAACAAAAGATAACTGAAAACAACTGAAAACAAACAAAACACGCACGGTTGAAAAACTGTGTGGCTTCCCTGTGGCGTTTCCCAAAATTCCCTGCTGCTGTGCACCCGTGACACATACAAATAGACTGCCTGTAATTGGCTGAAACCCGCCTATGCCCAGGTTGTCAGTCAATGTCAAATTATCAGTGCATATTCATCAAATTGGCTACAACAGATATGCTGTGGTATTATAATATAATAAGATCTCATATACAGGCACTGTAACGTCATTTGCTCACTCTAATATAGTTCCAACTGTGAGTAGTTACAACAATGAATGTAAAAAACACTACATTGTAGGCTACAGTGCAGGCATGTCACGATGCGCTCCAGTGCGTAAAAGATAGGGATAGTCTATAGCGCTACACTTCAGATTATAAGCAATCAGTGTAGGCTATACCTGATGTTGATCCATGTTGTTTATGCCTATTAGGAAAATTCTAGCTATGCCAACATAGAGTGTATTTTCGGAGCGATGGACCGTCAGAACAAATAATGTGTTCAAATAAAGCAGTCAACCATCCATGTTCGGCATGAGTGGATTGTGGTCCAAATTAAAGATTTCAAACAAAATCATACAGCTGGTCTCATTCACGCATGTTATAAAGTCAGAAGAGGCTCCATATAGCACTTATACTATAGTGATTGACCAACCAGAATAAAGCATTCAACCGAGCAGTGAAACATGTGAAGCTTTTCTTGTTGTAATGTTATAATGCTTCTGACTGCTGCATACGTCACTGCTACCCAACTTGCCAATTAGCTTACTAGCCAATCAGAGGCCAACATTATTCCTTATGTAAATGTGGTGTTGCATCGTGGGTAAACTATCAATATCTGTTGGAAAAGGAGTTATTACAATCAATCAAATGGCTTTCCAAGTTCAAGTTAAATGTTTCCTTTACCCAGAAACAACTATTTGCTTAGTGATGTATGATCATTGTTTTTGGTCACACCATGACAGGACATGCTATCCAAATACCTATATATAAACTGGACGGCATGTGCTCTATAGAATGGGAAGTGATGAACCTATGGTCGAACACAGTCATCCTGCCAGTTGTTACAGCCTTGGGTCTGTTCTCCTGTTGACCCAGTATGACTCTGATAACCCTGATCCTATCAGGCGTAAGGAGATCTGCTGGGACCCTGAAGGGGGACAGCAACTGGTAGTGAAATTGACTGAGAAACAAATCTGATCCCATCTAATATTTTGTGAAATTAACAGAAAACTAAACTCCCTTTAAAATGTACTTAAGCCTATTGATTTCCTAATCCTGTTAGTTCATGAAGTTGTATAGCTATCGGCTATGTATGTATTGTATTTTATATTTCATATTTATTTTAGAAACGGCCCACTAGGGCGCAAACCAACTCGTTTGCCATGGTTTTTGAAAACCTTATGTCCATACTAACACCATGCCAAAAATTAAAAACTTATCACCAACTGCACAATTGTAACAAATTCTGTCTCAGCAAATTGAGACACAGGTAGTACCAATTAGTTAATTAAACAGTTGCTGATGAAGTTCATCAGTAACTGTTTAAGTAACTATTTGGTTGACTCGAATTGTAGGCAAATAAAGAGCTTATCAAATGAAGAGCTTAATTCACACTAACAAACCAGACAGTGGACTTGTGGTTAGAGTGTCCACCCTGAAACTGGGAGGTCGGGTCATACCAAAGACTGTAAAAATGGGACCCATGCAATGCCTCCCTGCTTGGCACTCAGCATCAAAGGGTTGGATTGGGTGGTCAAATCTACTATTCAAATGATTCCCGAGCGCGGCACGGCTGCGGCTCACTGCTCCAAGAGATGGGTCAAATGCGGAGAACAAATGTCACTGCGGTAACGTGTGTGACAAATGACTTTGACTTTGAACTTCTAAATGTGACTAAAAGAAAAAGAGGTGTCTTACCTGCTTCAATGTAGAAATCCTAAGAGACAGAGTATTGTATAAATCCTGTATACATTCTGTCCTGAGTTAGCCCTGGAACATGACTGCCATGATGATTATCATGACAGTCATGCAGTAACTTTGCCCTGTTTTTTGCGCTCGCTGCATTTACAAGATTTCCGTATATATAAACATTCAGATTTCAAATATAAAGTACTCACAAAGTGTCCCACGGGTGTTAGTTAGTAGCAGCGCCAGCGATTAGAATTGCTGCGTCCCGCGTTGTTTAATAAAAAGCATTTTTGTCCGAGCTTCCCGGCTACTTTTTTCAAACGGGGTTCGTTTGGGAAATCCACAGTTGCACACCGGGAGCGCACTCGCCTATTAGTCTGTATTGGCAGGGCGGTCAGCGTACCTATATCGAACACACCGAGTGCCACCCTCCTCCCGACCGATAGGGGCGCGTAGTTGAAAGCCAAATAATGGCAAATTGAATGGCAAAATAACACCTCGGATAAAAATGCTTTTTATTAAACAACGCGGGATGCAGAAATTCTAATCGCTGGCGCTGCTACTAACTAACACCCGTGGGACACTTTGTGAGTACTTTATATTTGAAATGCGAATGTTTATATATTTTAATTCTTTGTAAATGTAGCGTTCGCAAAAACCAGGGTGAAGTTGCGTCACGACTCTCGTATGAATACGAGAGTCATGAATCATGGCTAGTCCTGAGTCTGCTGATAAACACTTGCACTTAATTATTATGAAGACACCTTCCTCCTTAATACGGCCTCGCCCTGCAAATGCAAATCAACATAGCCTACTCTTCTTCACAGTTGCAGACATCATTTTTCGGTTGTCTCGACTTAGGGCCCCGCGGCTGATTGGGGTGTGGTTGGGCAGACAAATTTTCAGACAAATGCCTTTTTTCTGAAAAGTGTTGTACAGTGTCACATGTCCAGTGAAAGGTCAAGTTTGAAAATGAGGAAAACAATAAATGGTAAATGGTGCAAATAGCGCC
Organism: Protomyctophum parallelum; assembly: GCF_964188405.1. NCBI lineage: Eukaryota > Metazoa > Chordata > Actinopteri > Myctophiformes > Myctophidae > Protomyctophum > Protomyctophum parallelum. The sequence continues at coordinate 934,044 of NC_139714.1, forward strand.
TTTATCCAAGGCACTTTACATAGACTGTGCATTTTCATTCACGATTCACCCATTCACACACACATTCATACACCGATGGCGGAGGAAACCATGCAAGGCACCAACCTATAGGAGGAGCGCACACCAAGGTGGTCAGAGCAGTGCGTTAAGTCACTCTCTGCATGTCCAAAGGTCTTGGCTTTAAGTCCAAAAAATACTATTTCATCATTTTGAAGAATCTTGACATTTTAAACATAAATCTTGCGTGTGCGTGTGCGTCTGCGCGCGCGCGCTCGCGTGCGTGTGTGTGTGAAGCTGTACTAAATCAATAGTTCCCATTTTGCTTTTCCAAAAACCCATTTCCCCACCCCTGCTCCTCCTGCTACTGTCTCTACTCTCATTTCTAGTTTGCACACTATTGGTTAGTGATCACTCCCTATCGTTGTTTCACAGACATCCCACTCACTATTCCTTGCCAACACATCTGAGACCAGGGTGAGATCAAGAACTGAATGACGCCCTGTGTTGACATCAATTCTTGTTCCTCTCCCATCATTTAAGCATACAAAGCCTTTATCCTCCATTAACTCTTCTACTGTTTGCCCATTCCCGTCTGTTCTTCCCCCCCCCCACAATATATTATGGGAATTAAAATCACCACACCATACTACCTTACGTCTATCTTGACCCTCTATTCTCACCAATTTATTCATCTCCAACCGGTTACATGGATTATAAAAGTTAATAATCACCACTGCTCCTCCTACTAGCCACACCTCTACTGCCACATACTCCTCCTCCTGCCCCCTAGTATACTCTGTATGGTACCCCTTCCTTAATAAAGGTGGCACAGCCCCCTCCTTCCTCCTCCCTATCTCTTCTAATACCCACATAACCATGAATTATAAAATCTAGCTGAGGTTTAAGCCACGTCTCCTGCACACAAATAATGTCTGGTTTATCTGTTCTTTCCTCAATAAACTGCTTGAACTCCTGTCCATTTGCAAGCATGCTTCTAGCGTTCCATTGAAGAATGACCACCATATTAATCATGTAGCACCTCTTGCTGGCTCTTGGCTATAGTCTGGGCATTAATCCAGCTTTCCACCTCCTTCCAGTCTAACCCTACCATGCCGAGGTGATCTCCTGCTGCCCTTACAATATGCTTGATGTTTATTGACCTTGAGGTGCCACCCATAGTTGCGTTAACTGCTGCTACTATGAACATTACTAACTGCTTTTTGTCTACCCATAACCTATCCGTGTCTGGTCGCTCTGGCTCCTCCACTCTTGTCCCCCTTCTTCCCCCTCCATCTGCTGCCCCCTGTCTCTCATTCTTCTCTTTCACCACCTTCACTGCTTCAGCATAAGTGATCTTGTCCAACACTCGAACCTTCTGCACCTCTACCTCCTTCCTCATTATTGCACACCCTCCAAACGTAACACTGTGCGCCTCCCCACAGCTACAGCACTTTGGCTGCGCTCCTGCTGGGCACTCATTGTATTTATGGTCTCCTGTGCACTTTGCACACCTCCTCTTTTCTCTGCAAAATTTTGCTATGTGTCCGAACTTCTGGCATTTATAGCACCTCATTGGTTTTGGTATATATGCCCTCACATAATAGCACAACATATAACCCATGAACAATCTGTCTGGAATGATCTCTCCTTCAAACTCCACCAGCACCGTTTCACATTCCTTTCTGGTCCCTTTGTCATCCTCCTCAGATTCACTATTTCAACACCCCGGGCAACCAAGTTCTCCTTATAAGCTCTTCCTCCTTTACACTTAACGCAACTCCTGTGATCACTCCTCTGCATCGTTTAGCCCTCTGCTCTACGACCTGCACAGCCTTCATCACTTTTTTCTTCCCGACCATTGTCAGTTGCTTCGCTAACACCATCTGAATTACATCCACACAACCGATGAGCAGATTGCCATCATTTAGCACCCTCGCAAACTCTATTTCACCGCATTTATCCGACAGCTCTCTTGTCAGTTGCATTGGATTCACTCCCGCAACTCCTCCCTCACCCTCAAACCGTATCACTACTTTGCACCTCGTAGGTCTCTCATTATTCTCACCTCCCTGCTCAACCTCGTCCTCACTCACGCCAGGCATCCCCTCTCCCTCTGACTCGCTTTTACCACTCGATACCGTTCTAGCCCTCTTCCCACTGACCACAAGGCCACTGGCCATGACAATATTCCCTCCAAATTTCTCAGAGACTCAGCCTTTTCCATAGCTCCAGTCATCACCCACATAGTTAACCTCTCCATCAAACAGGGACAGGTCCCCCAAGATTTTAAACTGGCCAAAGTAACCCCCTTGTACAAAAAAGGGAGTAAATTAGAACCCGGCAACTACCGCCCTATTTCTATTCTAAGCTCCATCTCGAAAGTGATGGAAAAAATAGTCTATGAACAGGTTGAAAAGTATCTTGCCACTAATAAATTGCTGTACGAGTTCCAATCTGGTTTCAGAACATCCCACTCCACTGACACATGCCTCCTCTATTTGAGCGATCACATCAAACACGAGGTGGATGCTGGAAAATACTGCGGCATGGTCATGCTGGACCTCCAAAAGGCTTTTGACACCGTGAACCACTCCATACTGGTTAACAAGCTTAAAGCTATTGGTTTTGATAGCACATCAGTGAGCTGGATGCAATCCTACCTGGAGGGGAGAGAACAGATGGTGGAGGTGAACGGAACACTGTCCCCTCCCCTCCCAGTGAGCTGTGGCGTCCCACAAGGAAGCATACTAGGGCCTTTACTGTTCCTAATTTATGTTAACGACATGACTTCAGCTTGTGACTGCAACTTGTTCCTGTTCGCAGATGACTCAGCACTGCTGGTCTCGGACAGGAACAAACTGCAGGTTGAAAAGACCCTCAGCTCTGAACTCGGTAGAATCTGCACCTGGCTCGCTGATAACAAACTATCCTTACACCTGGGAAAAACTGAATCCATCCTCTTCGGATCAAATAGTAAACTCAGCAAGGCAGTATACAATATTATCACACGAAAAGATCAAATTACCTACCTAGGTTCCATCCTGGAGGCCAATCTTTCCGGTGATAAAATGGCCACCAACGTAATCAAAAAAGTCAATCAAAGAACAAGATTCCTTTACAGGATCTCCTCACTGGTCAGCAAAAACACCTTGAAGACCTTAACAGGAGCCCTCGTACAAGGTTTCTTTGACTATGAATCCACCTCTTGGTACCACAGCACCTCAAAGGCCCTTAAAACAAGGCTCCAGACCTCCCAAAACAAACTGGTCAGGCTCCTACTTGGCCTCACCCCCCAAACCCACCTCACCCCTACCCACTTTGACAGGCTGGGATGGCTTTTGATTGATTGATTGAAATATTTATTAACAGTTTGTAGAATTTACAGTACATTTTAAGCACAAACTCAATACAAAGACTGTCAACTGTGAGTGGACGACCCAATTAAGCATTACACTTGTTTACAACAGGGTCCACATTGTTCAATTCATCAAAACATTTAAAGACATACAACCATTTAGAGACATACAAATAGACATTTCTATGTAGCTAAAGAACAGAACAGGAATTCATCATATGGGAAGCAAAAAAGGGAAAATATACAAGCACTGGGAAAATATACAATATACAGTGAGGGAAATGGGGTGGGGGGGATTCAGATTTTACAGAGGCCAGTTTCGAATTGCAGCCATCCGTAGGTGCCCTTTGAGAGCGGTTTTGAAGGAGTCAAGGGATTCACATGTCTTAATGACTGTTGGTAGGGCGTTCCACATTTTGGTGGCATAGGAGCGAAAAGAATTTAGTCCCTTGTTTGTGCCGAATCTGGGTTGTACATGGTTTGTTGCACTCCCTCTGGTGTTGTGGGTGTGGACTTCGTTTACATTAAGGAAGTATTTAGACAGGTACATGGGTATCTTGGTGGTGTATCGAATCTTGTGGACCAGACCCATTGCAAGATGCTGTACTCTGTCGACGACCCTAAGCCATCCCAGCCTGTCAAAGTGGGCAGGGGTGAGGTGGGTTCGGGGGGTGAGGCCAAGTAGGAGCCTGACCAGTTTGTTTTGGGAGGTCTGGAGCCTTGTTTTAAGGGCCTTTGAGGTGCTGTGGTACCAAGAGGTGGATGCATAGTCAAAGAAACCTTGTACGAGGGCTCCTGTTAAGGTCTTCAAGGTGTTTTTGCTGACCAGTGAGGAGATCCTGTAAAGGAATCTTGTTCTTTGATTGACTTTTTTGATTACGTTGGTGGCCATTTTATCACCGGAAAGATTAGCCTCCAGGATGGAACCTAGGTAGGTAATTTGATCTTTTCGTGTGATAATATTGTCACCCACTCTAACCAAGAAGCCATCTGCCTTGCTGAGTTTACTATTTGATCCGAAGAGGATGGATTCAGTTTTTCCCAGGTGTAAGGATAGTTTGTTATCAGCGAGCCAGGTGCAGATTCTACCGAGTTCAGAGCTGAGGGTCTTTTCAACCTGCAGTTTGTTCCTGTCCGAGACCAGCAGTGCTGAGTCATCTGCGAACAGGAACAAGTTGCAGTCACAAGCTGAAGTCATGTCGTTAACATAAATTAGGAACAGTAAAGGCCCTAGTATGCTTCCTTGTGGGACACCACAGCTCACTGGGAGGGGAGGGGACAGTGTTCCGTTCACCTCCACCATCTGTTCTCTCCCCTCCAGGTAGGCTTAGGGTCGTCGACAGAGTACAGCATCTTGCAATGGGTCTGGTCCACAAGATTCGATACACCACCAAGATACCCATGTACCTGTCTAAATACTTCCTTAATGTAAACGAAGTCCACACCCACAACACCAGAGGGAGTGCAACAAACCATGTACAACCCAGATTCGGCACAAACAAGGGACTAAATTATTTTCGCTCCTATGCCACCAAAATGTGGAACGCCCTACCAACAGTCATTAAGACATGTGAATCCCTTGACTCCTTCAAAACCGCTCTCAAAGGGCACCTACGGATGGCTGCAATTCGAAACTGGCCTCTGTAAAATCTGAATCCCCCCCACCCCCCCACCCCATTTTCCCTCACTGTATATTGTATCTTTTCCCTTTTTTGCTTCCCGTTATGATGAATTACTGTTCTGTTCTTTAGCTACATATAGAAATGTCTATTTGTATGTCTCTAAATGTTTGTATGTCTTTAAATGTTTTGATGAATTGAACAATGTGGACCCTGTTGTAAACAAGTGTAATGCTTAATTGGGTCGTCCACTCACAGTTGACAGTCTTTGTATTGAGTTTGTGCTTAAAATGTACTGTAAATTCTACAAACTGTTAATAAATATTTCAATCAATCAATCAATTCTCTCCCATGTTCTACCACGCTACCTTTCTTTCCTCTCACCCCCTCCCTACTCTGTCTCATATCTCCTGCTGATCCGCTGGACTTTTTACCCGATTTACCCATGATCCTACTCAGAAAGAAAAGAGATAGAAAGAAGAAAAAGAAAGGAAAAAGGGCGCCGTCGGTCGGTGCACCCCTTCACCAGAAGGATCCCACACCTCAGTGTCCCACACCCCAGTCAGTGACTCCCTGTCAATCCTCGCTCTTACTTTAGTACACTTTCACACCAGTGCAATACCACAAATAAATGTTTTTACTGAACCGCCACAGGCCAAACTATATTCAGATGCCACTCCACTCCAACCACCACACTACCAGCCGCCCTCCCGTCTGACAGCTCTCCTCGGAAACAGCGCCTCCCCAACTACACCTGGTTGGTTCAAAGCATGTCAGGTGATGCGCGCCGCTCGCGTAACGTTACGTAAATAATGTAAATAATTATGTACGTAATGTACGTTATGTACGTAACGTTACCCGAACGGGGCACTGCGCGTATACAAGTCATAGACTGTAAATACAAGTATATATTTTTTACTAATCGAGAGAGAGAGAGAGAGAGAGAGAGAGAGAGAGAGAGAGAGAGAGAGAGAGAGAGAGAGAGAGAGAGAGAGAGAGAGAGAGAGAGAGAGCATCTCGTTGACAAAGCCAGTCAGTCCTTCACCAAGTTCAGTGAATGAGTGACCCAAATAAATATACAGAAACACCAAAACGTGGTATTTCTTCACTTCAACATTACAGAGCTGTAATTAATCTCAAACAGGACGATGTTCAATGTTAATATAAACACCCAGAAGATGGTCTATGAATAAATATGGTTTATTTCCACAACATACACAAACTGCAGCCTACTGCATAGAGCTATAGCTCCTCCTGCTGGATAAGGAGTCGATTATGTTATTATGCAAAATTTTCTTGAAGAAGTCTGATTTCATTTCAGTGAATAAAAGCATGAGATTAATATTGATAAAATATTTAAATTAAATATGAAACATGACTGTTTAACCCTCCATGCAATATCTGAAGTTTCTTTAGCCCAGCACCCAGCCTGTCGATGTGCGTATTCTACGTCCGCTCCATTTCAAATGTTATCACATTAAAACATTGAACATGAAAGCACGTATAGCCTAATGTAGGCCTATAGCTTGGATGAATGACTCTCAAAAAAAGAGATGCGGCACAGGTATGGTATAGTTATTCCTTTGATCACCACTCTCTGCTGTGTGTGTGTGTGTGTGTGTGTGTGTGTGTGTGTGTGTGTGTGTGTGTGTGTGTGTGTGTGTGTGTGTGTGTGTGTAGCGCTGTGTGTGTGTGTGTGTGTGTGTGTGTGTGTGTGTGTGTGTGTGTGTGTGTGTGTGTGCGTGTGCGTGTGCGTGTGTGTGTGCGTTGTGTGTTTGTGTACTGTTGATTTTGACAGCGAGTTCAGTTTTAGACCTAGTTTTAGTCAACTGAAATGTTTTACCTTCAGTTTAGTTTTCGTCGACTGAAAATCCGTCGGACCGTCGCTTTTTTTCCCTTTGCCCAACATGTAGCCTCAATACCCAGGCTTTGTGGTTATTGCAGGTTTATCATTATATCTATTATTGTGTTCTCTGGTTCATTCACGGACCTCATTATAACTGACTAGCCAACACGTTTCCCTGGCCTAATTTAATCAAATGCACTGCAGGGATGGATTGGACAAATGCGTTCTCAATAGGCTATAAAGGAAACAATTATAGCGCCGATACTTCCTACTGATATGCTGTGGTATTATAATATAATAAGATCTCATATACAGGCACTGTAACGTCATTTGCTCACTCTAATATAGTTCCAACTGTGAGTAGTTACAACAATGAATGTAAAAAACACTACATTGTACAGTGCAGGCATGTCACGATGCGCTCCAGTGCGTAAAAGATAGGGATAGTCTATAGCGCTACACTTCAGATTATAAGCAATCAGTGTAGGCTATACCTGATGTTGATCCATGTTGTTTATGCCTATTAGGAAAATTATAGCTATGCCAACATAGAGTGTATTTTCGGAGCGATGGACCGTCAGAACAAATAATGTGTTCAAATAAAGCAGTCAACCATCCATGTTCGGCATGAGTGGATTGTGGTCCAAATTTAAGATTTCAAACGAAATCATACAGCTGGTCTCATTCACGCATGTTATAAAGTCAGAAGAGGCTCCATATAGCACTTATACTATAGTGATTGACCAACCAGAATAAAGCATTCAACCGAGCAGTGAAACATGTGAAGCTTTTCTTGTTGTAATGTTATAATGCTTCTGACTGCTGCATACGTCACTGCTACCCAACTTGCCAATTAGCTTACTAGCCAATCAGAGGCCAACATTATTCCTTATGTAAATGTGGTGTTGCATCGTGGGTAAACTATCAATATCTGTTGGAAAAGGAGTTATTACAATCAATCAAATGGCTTTCCAAGTTCAAGTTAAATGTTTCCTTTACCCAGAAACAACTATTTGCTTAGTGATGCATGATCATTGTTTTTGGTCACACCATGACTGGACATGCTATCCAAATACCTATATATAAACTGGACGGCATGTGCTCTATAGAATGGGAAGTGATGAATGAAGTTCACAGTCATCCTGCCAGTTGTTACAGCCTTGGGTCTGTTCTCCTGTTGACCCAGTATGACTCTGATAACCCTGATCCTATCAGGTGTAAGGAGATCTGCTGGGACCCTGAAGGGGGACAGCAGCTGGTTGTGATATTGACTGAGAAACAAATCTGATCCCATCTAATATTTTATGAAATTAACAGAAAACTAAACTCCCTTTAAAATGTACTTAAGCCTATTGATTTCCTAATCCTGTTAGTTCATTAAGTTGTATAGCTATCGGCTATGTATGTATTGTATTTTATATTTCATATTTATTTTAGAAACGGCCCACTAGGGCGCAAACCAACTCGTTTGCCATGGTTTTTGAAAACCTTATGTCCATACTAACACCATGCCAAAAATCAAAAACTTATCACCAACTGCACAATTGTAACAAATTCTGTCTCAGCAAATTGAGACACAGGTAGTACCAATTAGTTACTTAAACAGTTGCTGATGAAGTTCATCAGTAACTGTTTAAGTAACTATTTGGTTGACTCGAATTGTAGGCAAATAAAGAGCTTATCAAATGAAGAGCTTAATTCACACTAACAAACCAGACAGTGGACTTGTGGTTAGAGTGTCCGCCCTGAAACTGGGAGGTCGGGTCATACCAAAGACTGTAAAAATGGGACCCATGCAATGCCTCCCTGCTTGGCACTCAGCATCAAAGGGTTGGATTGGGTGGTCAAATCTACTATTCAAATGATTCCCGAGCGCGGCACGGCTGCGGCTCACTGCTCCAAGAGATGGGTCAAATGCAGAGAACAAATGTCACTGCGGTAACGTGTGTGACAAATCGTATGACTTTGACTTTGAACTTCTAAATGTGACTAAAAGAAAAAGAGGTGTCTTACCTGCTTCAATGTAGAAATCCTAAGATACATTCTGTCCTGAGTTAGCCCTGGAACATGACTGCCATGGTGATTATCATGACAGTCATGCAGTAACTTTGCCCTGTTTTTAGCGCTCGCTGCATTTACAAGATTTCCGTATATATAAACATTCAGATTTCAAATATAAAGTACTCACAAAGTGTCCCACGGGTGTTAGTTAGTAGCAGCGCCAGCGATTAGAATTGCTGTGTCCCGCGTTGTTTAATAAAAAGCATTTTTGTCCGAGCTCCCCGGCTACTTTTTTCAAACGGGGTTCGTTTGGGAAATCCACAGTTGCACACCGGGAGCGCACTCGCCTATTAGTCTGTATTGGCAGGGCGGTCAGCGTACCTATATCGAACACACCGAGTGCCACCCTCCTCCCGACCGATAGGGGCGCGTAGTTGAAAGCCAATGGCAAAATAACACCTCGGATAAAAATGCTTTTTATTAAACAACACGGGATGCAGAAATTCTAATCGCTGGCGCTGCTACTAACTAACACCCGTGGGACACTTTGTGAGTACTTTATATTTGAAATGCGAATGTTTATATATTTTAATTCTTTGTAAATGTAGCGTTTGCAAAAACCAGGGTGAAGTTGCGTCACGACTCTCGTATGAATACGAGAGTCATGAATCATGGCTAGTCTTGAGTCTGCTGATAAACACTTGCACTTAATTATTATGAAGACACCTTCCTCCTTAATACGGCCTCGCCCTGCAAATGCAAATCAACATAGCCTACTCTTCTTCACAGTTGCAGACATCATTTTTCGGTTGTCTTGACGTAGGGCCCCGCGGCTGATTGGGGTGTGGTTGGGCAGACAAATTTTCAGACAAATGCCTTTTTTCTGAAAAGTGTTGTACAGTGTCACATGTCCAGTGAAAGGTCAAGTTTGAAAATGAGGAAAACAATAAATGGTAAATGGTGCAAATAGCGCCTTTATCCAAGGCACTTTACATAGACTGTGCATTTTCATTCACGATTCACCCATTCACACACACATTCATACACCGATGGCGGAGGAAAACATGCAAGGCACCAACCCATAGGAGGAGCGCACACCAAGGTGGTCAGAGCAGTGCGTTAAGTCACTCTCTGCATGTCCAAAGGTCTTGGCTTTAAGTCCAAAAAATACTATTTCATCATTTTGAAGAATCTTGACATTTTAAACATAAATCTTGCGTGTGCGTGTGCGTCTGCGCGCGCGCGCTCGCGTGCGTGTGTGTGAAGCTGTACTAAATCAATAGTTCACTTAAATGTTTGAGTGACGCAGAACTCTGCAGTAATCAATTGCCATGACGACCTCGACTGAAGATCAATGAAACCAGTCAGCTCAAGGCTAGCCCCGGTAGAGAGATATAACTGACCCAACTTCAAATTAAAAGGTGTAGGAGCCGTAATGTGTTTGCATTCTAATGTGCTATTATGATTTACGTAAGGTATGTCACTTTAATGGGCACTGCACAGGTAGTGGGCGTGTCACCGGGGCTGGGGCGCTGTCACTCTATTTTCATGGCGTTACCTGTCACTTGGGTTAGGGAAGTTGGATAGAGAGAGGAGGTGAGCGTGGGAGAAGACATTTCTGTTGACCGTATCAAACGCACCTTTTATCACCGTAACAACCACGTTCAGTTATAGCTAAAAGCCTGGGAACTGTTGTGACTCAATACGTGTGGTGACTGAATAAATGGTCAAACTTACAACTGGAATGGACCTGGATTCATTGCGTGCGCGTCATACAAGCGTCTATTTACTCTCATGTTTAGCTCCTCGCGGCGGCCTTTAAACCGCCGCAACATTGTCAACAGAACGTCGTTCCATCGAAGTGTAGATCCGTGGGAAAAGGACTTTACATCGTGGATTCCTTGGATCGCATTGGGACGCTTTGGATCGTGACAGCGAGACTTGTTCTTCACTGTTTGTGACACGGAAGACAACGCTTTCATTCACAAATGGACTTCACCGTTGTATTGGACGCCGGAGCTGCCCGCCTCATTCATTCATGAAAACAGCCCGTCGGCAAAGCGACAGCAGACTGAGCAGAGCGCAACAGAAGCGGTAGGCTATTGACTGCGGTAAATTAACATGAAGTTGACTTGACTCGTTGACTGTGTAGTTGTTGTTGTTACTACTGCAGTGCCGAAATTGTGCCAAATTCAATGAAAGACCAAATGCAATGTGATGAAAATGCCACACAAGTGAAATGTCAATTTACAATTTACAATTTAGGCATTTAGCAGACGCTCTTAATCCAGAGCGACTTACATTTAAGCAAGAACAAAAGCATGGGAATACATCACATAAAAGCATTTATCATGAAACATGCGTAAGCTAAGAAGGTAACAGTGGAATATCTATATGATGAAACTATACATACACTATATATAATAAACTATACATATTCACTACTATGCTATACATATATGACTATATACAATGCTATAAGTCTGTGTCAAATGCTATCTAAGCCAACAGAAATGCTATCTAAGGGGTTAGGGTAAGTGCTATGGGCCATGATGGAGTCTGAAAAGGTGGGTTTTCAGGCTACGGCGGAAGATTGGGAGTGATGCTGCAGTTCTGACTGCAATGGGAAGTGCATTCCACAGTTTTGGAGCCAGAAGGGAGAAGAGTTTGGGACGTGTGGAGCGTTGTCCCGGCGTTTTTAGTGAGGGTACTTCCAGTTTCCCTGCGTTGGCTGATCTGAGTGCGCGGGAGGGTTTGTAGGGTTCAATCATACTTGTAAGATATGGGGGAGCCATACCTTTGGTTGCTTTGAATGCCAGCATCAGAGTTTTGTATTCTGTGCGGGCAGCGACCGGGAGCCAGTGGAGGGAGCGGAGCAGGGGGGAGACATGTGAGAATTTTGGCTGGTTGAAGACCAAGCGAGCTGCTGCATTTTGGATCAGCTGGAGAGGCTTAAGTGCACATGCTGGTAGGCCTACTGATGAAAATGGTTCATGAATGCACTCAGTTACACCAAACCTTGATTCCTTTACTGCCTGAGGAGGAACTGATAGGGAATAATTATATTCTCTGTTCATATACAATCCCCCTTGTTTTTCATTTTAACATGTTACATTGTGAGAGGCCTGCACAGGCTGCGCAGCTGTGTACACTCCTCTGCTTAACCTGATTTAACCCTGCCTTCTCCAAGGTCGAGACACTGCTTGGAGATATCACTGCTACAGTCATTAAATGGGCCAGTCAACGTAACTGGTTTCAACCAGTTGCTACCCAGTATCTCAGAACTTGCCATGTCAGGCCACACCCCTTTGCTGATTTCATGTCTTTATATATGCAATGAAAGTCCATCTTTCCTCATGTTACCCCAATCTCTCCTTGAGAGGTCGTGATCTCATCACTCGTGCACGTTTTAATTACTTTATAATAAATTGAACATCATCAGACCAAACCTGCTGTCGGATACAACTTTATTTCACCCTGTGCCAAATAATTCCACAACAATTGGCGCGGCGAGCAAGGGTCGTCTGTTAGCGGCCGCTCACCTCCTGTCTGGGACTCCCAGGGAAGATTGACTGATCATCCTGGCCGACACGGCCAGCCTCAAACACCCACGTTTAGACCCAGTGAGGAGGAATCGCTTTGGAGAGCCCCAGGGAGAGAGGGGGGCGGCCGTGGACAAGACCTCCAAAAGAACCTATTTAAGCACACGGTGAGATATTTTCTAAAAGCTCAAATAATTAACTTTATTGGGAATTTAGGGTGGGGAATTATGTAAAGATTAAATTCCGAGTTTTAACTCACTTTTCAGGACCATGGTTGCATAACATGTATTAATGTACTGTAGGCAATTAAAACAGACTGGTAGAAGTAAGACCAAATGGTGCATTAGACATATGGGGAACTAATTGTCCCGTGTTGAGGGGCCTGCGAAGGGTTAGCCTCCCCCATGTCTAATAGAGTTGTTTAACCTTGATTGTCGCTTTGCTGTCTGTGTCATCGGGAGATGTGTGAATGCTTTCATTTGCGCACATTAAATGTCATAGAGCAAGGGGCCTGCGAAAAATCAAGCTTACTCTGGGTTTTAGTGCATATTTTTACCCGCGGAAAAATAACGGCCACATTAGAAGACGTTTTGACGGTAGAACTGGGCGCTTGTGTAATAGAGCGCGGTCACGAGTAGGAGTGACGAAGCAGAGATAAACTGCGGTCGGAATGGGAAACCATTCTTCTACCATGCCAATTTTTTGCCCGGTAATGAAAGATACATGCGTGCTAAACATGGTCCTAGCTATAGCTGTCTGGCTGAATGGTGTTCAATGGGGTCCCTTTCTGAGGAAGTAGAAGAGGGCAGCCTGCTGCCTCCTTCCTCCGAAAGCTCTGTGTGCTTAATGGAAAGCACAAAGGTTTAGGGTTAGGGTTAGAGTTAGGGTCAGAGTGTTCAGAAACCGAGACACTGACACACACAGAAAATGAGTTAATTAAGTAAAAAGAGTCAGAACCAAATATTCTGAACTAAATGTGCACAACACAGAAAGGTTCAAGGTTCAAGATCCAAGGTTTTATTAATGTCCCTAATGGCAATTAGGTTTACATGGGTATTAGCTGGCACACTTTTTAAACGTGTCACAGTGTTTAGATTATAAACAGAAGAACATGTTTAATCGCCAGTAACACTTTCTAAACACATAAACGTGTTTAGTTTTTACAATCAAAGTCAGTCATATAGGTGTTTAGAATTCAAACACTAGGTGTTCTCGTGAGGTGTTTGAGTGAACTCGTGTTCTACTGTATTTTATGACCATTAATAAACATTCGGCATTTTATTATTACACACTGGTGTTTAGGTTTAAACGTGTCACATGTTCCAGGGATTTACAGTGTAAATGAGAATTCATAACCTCCCTCTTTACATTATTCTTTACATGTTTCGGGGGCCCCTACTCGCATATGTTTTTTCTGTGTCACCTCTGCAGGCATTGCTGCGGATCGACCCAGATCTTGGTTCCCCCCCATACCAGTCATTCTACGCCCTGCCTGCCCCGTCCAGCGAAGCAGCCAGCATCCCAGCACGCACAGAGCCTACAGTCCTCCCCACCAGCAGCAGCCCTGTCGACACACATGCCTGCGACCCCAAGGCCTCCTGCGCCTCAGCCATATCCACGGCTCTGCCCACTCTGGAAGAAACACAGTATGCACAAGATGTGTGCTGCTCCCAGCCTATGGACTTGATTCAACTCAATAGCGCAGACGACGCCCAACGCTCATCCTGCACTGACATTTCAGATCCAGTGCTGTCCAACAGTGACAGTACGAAAGAGCACACCAACATATTCGACCAACAGCCAGGCGCTGTGCCCGCCTCAAATTAACTGTATCCTGACTCATGGGCACAGCGAGGCGAAGAGGATGAAACCAACGTACCACCGCCCGAAATGCAGACATCTGACGACAGCAAGAGTGGTTGCAGGAGATGTGGAAGGAACCGACAGCTGAATGATGGGTGTTGTTTCAACTACAGCAGGCCACAACGTTGGAGAAGCGGCAACAGAGGTCACGGCCGCACGGGGAGGGGTCAGGCGACTCCAAGGGAGACAACTGAGGGTGACCAGGGATGAAGGAGATGACGGGCACTGGGCCGGATTGTCTGGTGGGGGTGTGGCGGATAAGAGAACTGCATGGGGCCGATCCTGCACTGTGCGTCCAGACGTCGATTCAGTCACAGGTTAAGTTATGCACTCCATACACCCACTAAAACACTCTATGACCACACTCCAAAAGGCGACACGTGCATCCACACACCACCTGAGAAATGAAACATGTCCCATGCTGTCACGCAAACAAACATCCTCTGAGCCATTTCCATTGCACTATACCACACTTAAATTGCAGTCAAACAGACCATAATCATGCCCTAAAAGCACTGCACGCGAACAAACACCCTCTGAAACATGAATCACAACCCCACACCTCACTCATTCATACACCCCCTGTGCCATGACAATGCATGACACCACCACTTAGGTCACACACAAAGAGCAGATTGTTTTTATTATTATTATTATTATTGTTTTTAGAATGTCCCTGGACTACATATGCCCCACAGTGTTCGTTTATAAACTGCCCACGTAATTTTTGACCTAGTGTTCAACTACAGTACTCAAATGTTTAAAGTAATAGTATCGATACTTCTGTGTCTTGTCGCAAATGGACATTGATAAAGTTAAGCTACCCCCAGCAGCGGGGTGACCATGTGCATGAAATATGACGTTGTGTTTTAAGAATGCACAGTTCGTTGGGCCACATTCATTCATTATATGCCAGTATGATACTGGTGTGTTATCTCTGGTGTTTTCATATAACACTGGCACTGCTGCGCTACAGCCTGAGAATCAAGTTTCAATGGTAGCGAGCAGTCTCTGAGTCAATGCAGTGCTATGCACAGAACATAATCAACCTGATTTGTTACTGCTGTGTGCTAAACAACCTCCAACCCAAGGGGGCTGATGGATTGAATGAGAGAAATCTTAATAAGCATCGGCTGAACAGGTGTAGTTTCTGTTCCATTCACTTAAATGAGTGTGCAAAATAGCCGATCTACAAGCTCTCAAATAGCCAAAACCTGAGTGTTAACAAAGACATCCAGTCTAAGGCAGCAGAAGCTGCTATAATGGTGTTTATTTAAGTCAGAGAAAGAAGTAAATCTACTCATGTAGAATGTCTCATTTTGAGTTTCAAATGGTTTATACATGAGCTTCTAATGTCCTAAATGTGTTGTTGTGGTTATAATATGTTGCGCTTTGTGATAAATGGAAGTTAACAGGCCAAATAACAAAGGAGAAATTCAGCACGCCACTGCGCGTGACGGATGTGATGCATCACTTGTACCGAGTGAGCGTGATCCCACTGGAAGTGATGCATCACAGTTAGTACAAAGACGTACTGGCTGACCCAAAATGTAAGTGTATAACTATCAGTCTAGACTCTAGACTGAGCGAACGGGTGAAAACTAGACAGTTGTCATGTCTGGTTAGAGAGAGGACAGTGTTCATGCCTAGCTGGTTTGGCCAGGCAAGAGATGAGAGAGACGAATTAGTCATTGAATACCTCTATTGGACAGAAACGGCTGTGTTCCTCTCTGTCCAATTTACACGAGAGTTGACAGAATGATGTGATAGACCACTGACTGGTCTATTCGTGTGCGAAGAGCTCTGCTCATCCCTGGTAGTGAAATATTAGTGTTAAAGTAAATGTATTGAAATATGCTAATAGGCCTGCTCAAGTTAGTGAAGCTGTGGTTTAAATGTAGACAGGAATGTAGCTGATCAGAGTGTGATTACTACCCCCACTGGGGCAAATAACTTAATAAATAATGACCACTGTGCCTTTAGGTAATTAGTAAAATTACATGTATGATGTTGCAACTACAGATGAAGGCCTACAGCTGATTCAAGACACATTTTAATGCCCCATTGTGATAGGGCTCTTGCTATCCCCTATCGATGTGTCGAGCTAAACCCCCCCTGCTGGTACCAGGAGCGGAGAGGCCCCCACGCATTCCTGTGAGCTGCAGGAGGACTGAACTGACTGAGGAGACGAGCGTGCACGACTGTGCACAGCCGTGACTGACTGGCAGGTTATACTAGGGTTTAGACCATTTATTTTATTTTATTTTCTAATTCTCCAACGCTTACAAGTCTGATGCAGGCGACATGTGCTCTGCTTGTCCGGTTGTGACTACTTGGGGGACAGCTGTAATGATTTCAAATGACTTTCTTTCTCTATCAAATCTTGGCTTAACTCCTTATGCTCACTTTCTGCTTGAGCAGAAGAAACCTACTGCATCCAATATCTGTAGGTAGGTATTCGTTAGGTGAGTTATGCGCAAGCGTTCACATTTGTTCCATAGGCATCCCTCTGGAGCCGACCACAGGAGGAAACACCGGAGCAGAGGCCATACCCTTGGCCTCGGAGCTCGTAAACTATTTGTTCTAATATAACTAAAAGCTTTTTCAGAGTGAAAATGGCCCTGCCCACCCAGGGGTCACAACCGTCTGCATCTCCAGCCTGAGGATCTCGTATTCAAGGATGTCACCTTCCATGTTCCCTGTTGACCAGCCCGTCGACAGCACAAATCCAACAAAGGGAGACGTGCTCTCATGCCAAGCACTGCTAAAGATTCAACCCAGGCCTTCTGGTGATTGACGACGTCATCAACGTGGAGATTCGTTTCTACTATGATCTGACACAGATCCCTGCCTATCCGTCCATCCATCTTCAACCGCTTGTCCGTACTCGGGTTGCGGGGGCAACAGCTCCACCAGCTCGCCAGCCAGGGAGCAACGACCTGGCTGCGGGCTCCCTGACACGGAGGGCCAGAGTAGGACACCTTTTAGTAGCCAGGAGGCTGATTCGACGACGAGGTAAAGTTTGCATTGCCATTAGGCTGCGAGGAGCGACACGATCTGCTGAGGTTTTGTCATTGCTGCAGCATGCGCCGGTGGAGCCTTTTTGTCATACACACATATCTGCACTTAGCATAGACACAGTGAGATGCCCGCAGGCAGGAGGGGGGGTACGGCCTGGGCCCAAAACCGCAACACGGAAGAAACGTCCAGTTGTGCAATTGGCACATACACGCACATGCATACACGTGCACACACTCCCCCCACTGTCCACCCACTGGCACGATCGCACACACACACGTGCGCACGACCGCACGCACACACCTTGCTCTACCACACACACACACGTGCAAGCCCCTGTTGCACACGGAGGCACGCCCACCTGGCGACTCGGACTGACCGAATCGAACAATATCACTGCGATGAATGAATGGTGTAACTTTTACTGTTTTCATTGATGTATGCATACATGTCACATGTCCAACTGCGGCCTCTGCTTGAAACTAGGTATTTTGTTCATCTGGGTTATGTCAAAGGTGTGGCCCACAAATGGTGTTTGGGTTTTTACCTCAAAATGATTTCACACAGTGGACAGATTAATGGGCGCCCTCCCACTAACCACGTATCATTTTGTTTCCTTTCTTTCCACAGGCGACACGATGCTTCCTGTAATGTTGGTTCACTGTCTAACTTCATGCTACATTTCTTTACTGTCTAACTTCATGCTTTATTTCTTTCCTGGGTGATGCACACGAGACAGAGAGGTCATTGTTTTCACAATGCCACATCTCTGATCTCTGTTTGATATCTACGGTGTCTGAATTGTAACAGGGTTTGTTTCCCAGTGGGGACCCACAATGGACTTCTATACTTAATCTGAATCCTAACTGTCGCCTCCCACAGGTTTTCCGGTCCGACAGGGGATTTGTGATAAGTGCTGGCAGCGAGTTTAGGGAAGTCTGTTGCCTTCTGGAGTGATGGTATGATGTTGATAATGCCCGACCTTGTTGGTACTTTGCTGCTGGGTTATTCAATACGCTGAAAGGGAGATGATTTCATGTGACATAGGAAAACTGTTGCACTTTGCTGTTGCACTTTTGCACAAGATGTGTTGGTATTGTCTTTTGTGTTCCATTTTTTGGGTTGGTTTTGTTGTTTTTATTGCCTAGCTGCACAAGTGCTCTCTCCGCCTGATATGTCTGTTTTTTCTGTGGTTGATGGTGTGTTTTCCTTGTTCCCTTGGTTATTTCGTATGTACACACTTTAACTTTGCTTTCACATGTTTAAGTCTTTAACCCTTTGTCTACATTATGTTTGTGCTCGGCTGGGCATGAGCGGAGGAGGCGTGCGACCCGAGGTCTTGTGCGTACATATCAGAACCTGGGTGGCTTCCTTCTCTGCTCTAAGGGCCTAACACCAAGGTCGAGTCTTATCAGGGAAAAATAGTGACTTTAATTTCACTGGAATGTTTGAACCTTGTGCCTCTTTATCTACAGGACGTGTATGCTCGATTGAGCGTAAGGATTTGCGGGGGAGGCAAGTGAACATGCATCAGGGCTTCTGTACCTACGTAACAGGCTCCGGTGTTCATGTTCACTCCTTTTTCTCACTAAGGGTCTACAGATGTCAGGCCACCTGTCTCCCGGTTTGAGCTGGTTACTCGCTGGCATTACCCACCGTGAGATTTACCACTCTGCTGGAAGACACACCCACTTCTGTTTTTGTTCAAACCATGTATACGAATGAATGTGAATTTATCCCTCGTGTTATATGCAACATGGTGTGTGTCCCGCAACTAAAGTATAAAACTGATGTTTGTGTGTTTGAAGGTATACTCGTATGCTATTTCCACTGGGTCTCTGTTGCTATTGTATATTCACGTTTTTCTTGATTTGTTGTTTCATTTAATGTGTTTAAATAAACAAAAGGGAGGATTGATAAGGAATAATTATATTCTCTGTTCATATACAATCCCCCTTATTTTTCATTTTAACATGTTACATTGTGATAGGCCTGCACAGGCTGCGCAGCTGTGCACACTCCTCTGCTTAACCTGATTTAACCCTGCCTTCTCCAAGGTCGAGACTGCTTGGAGACATCACTGCTACAGTCATTAAATGGGTCAGTCAACGTAACTGGTTTCAACCAGTTGCTGCCCAGTATCTCAGAACTTGCCATGTCGGGCCACACCCCTTTGCTGATTTCATGTCTTTATATATGCAATGAAAGTCCATCTTTCCTCATGTTACCCCGATCTCTCCCTCTGAGAGGTCGTGATCTCATCACTCGTGCACGTTTTAATTACTTTATAATAAATTGAACATCATCAGAC
Source organism: Protomyctophum parallelum (assembly GCF_964188405.1). NCBI lineage: Eukaryota > Metazoa > Chordata > Actinopteri > Myctophiformes > Myctophidae > Protomyctophum > Protomyctophum parallelum. The sequence goes on from NC_139714.1 coordinate 953,599, forward strand.
CAGACTCCTCTCCTCTCGATTTATGATGCTCACACTATGCTGAAAAGTTCCTTAACAAAACGCAATATATTCTAATACTATTCAAAATACTTGCAAATCACATATATGGGTGCAAGAATAGGGGCTAAACTAGTCCCGGACCCCCTGTGGAAGACCCCTGGTATTAACTACTACTCATTTTTGTAATCAGTGCCAAGCTACAAAAACTTTTAATGCTTAAATTATTATCTAATTTGACATTGTTCTGGAAGAGGAGCAGAGCGAGGAATGTAATGAGTACTGAGATGAGTCCGGGGGGCCCCGGGTGAAGAAAGACCCCAACCAAAAGTCAGAAAAGATTATTCTGGCTACTTTCAAAGTGTAAGAAATCAACTCCGAATATTTAAAAACCTATAAAACAACCCTAATATTATGAAAATCGGACATTAATTGTCTGGCATACTATTATGGGAGGTCCCAAAAGATATGACCCCCCAAATAAGGTTGTGGGTCGGGAAAATTTGAACCCCATCATTTTCTGACAGTTTGGTCCCTATGAAAGCCAAAAAAGCAAAAGAAACACTTTTAGCAAAAAATTCCTACGGAAATACACATCGTACCACACTACTCACTAGACAGTAGAAAGTAGTAGGCTGTCAGCCTGTCACAAACACACCGGAATGCGGCATACAATCGCTCCCGGTCTAGAACAGTTACTGAAGAACCGATGGTCAGACTTTGATATGGTATTAATGATCAGTAGGTTGTCCCAAAGAGATTATTCACTTTCATGTAGAAATGACATAATCCCTCATACATGTATCTCTAGGAACAGATGTAGAGGTGTCGGTGTGGGATATTTATACTTGGCATATATTATGAAAATGCAGTTAATTGTTTGAGAAAATATAGCAATAAAACACACTGTAAAAGCAATATGCTACATGTATTATCGTAAGGTGTTGCTTTTGTTTTGTTCAAGTGAAACTTGCACTTGGGGCTGTGCTACTGTAGCTGCAAAACGGATAGCATTAGCAGATTCTGTATTCTGTAACAAAATATTCGCCATAAAGTTTAATGTGATTGAACTATAGAACTCAAATTGGTCAGATTTAAGGGATTCTTTCCATGACTTTCAATAAACAGTATCCCCCCCTAGTTTTTTTTTTTCATGTGCAAAGGTTTTTTTAATATAATTTCTGACTTAATGTGTAAGAATGAATTATATTTGTCTTGCTGTTTTTCTTTAGTTTTTCTGTCTCAAATCATGGTCACGTGACTTTTGGCCAGTTTATCTCACCGCTAATCCAACCATGATATTTCACACTGGTATTCTTGCATCTTAACTTTTTGCTTTGTTGAACAGAGAGCCGACATTTCAACCGTTGTCAAAAGCAGATTCCAACACCATGATTATATAGGATGATATTTGTGGGGGGAAAAAAAATCTCCAACTGATTTCCATATTGATCTAGGTCAGGACATGCCAGTGTAGAACTGGGTAACCTAGATACAGGTGTCACGTTAAGCGCAGCTTGACACCTACAGCATTGATTGCATACAGCTGGCCTGCGAGGGAGGGCTGAATCCTGTTCTTCCGACCGACTGTCGGTCGTTAACCACGGTCGCCCGGTCTTTTATAGGTCGGCCGGTCGGTCCGAATGCAATTTTCAGGTCGGCCGGTCGGTGATTTGGTCTGTCTTCATATAATTTTTTTTCTGCTCTCGTTGGACTTAACTTTATAAGTCCAATGGAACACTTCTTTGTAATGTATGGCTGCCGTAGTGTAGCGGTCTATTCTGTCGCCTCTCAATTTCTTTTAGCTGGGGACGTTGGTTCGATTCCCGCTCGCGGCAGACAAAAATTATTATATTTTAGACAGACAGACAGACAGACAGACTGCCTGCCTGTCTGCCTGTCTGCCTGCCTGCCTGCCTGCCTGCCTATCAAATAATGTATTCATTCCATACGGCTATTTTTTTTAATATAATATTTTTTGTGTGCCGCGCGATTCGAACCAACGTCCCCAGCTAAAAGAAATTGAGAGGCGACAGCATAGACCGCGACACTACGGCAGCCATACGTTACAAACAAGTGTTCCACTGGACTTATAAAGACAATAGCACCCAGCTGCAGTCTCGCAGACGGGCCGTGCTCCGTGAGGGCGGTGATCCGTGAGGGGAGGGACCGGAAGTGCACTTTAATAATACCAATTGGTATTGTGTTTTATATCATTTTAATCGTTGATTAGTCACCTTTACAACGGGGTACAGCTTGTCAGGACCACGCGTCCGTGGAATGAGCAACATTGCTAAACGTAAACTTAACTTTGGTCCATGATTTCTCCACCTTAATATATATATATATATATATATATATATATATATATATGTGAATTATTATATTTGGGCAACCACACTAATAATAATATATAGTATTAGGGCTGTCAAACTTAAAAATGTATTAGTCATGATCAATGATGTCCAAAATATATGCCATATTTTTCTGTAGACTATATTGTGGGAATAGAAAGATAAATAACAGTAGACCATCTTGCCAATCAGACTATACCAGTAAGACGCCCTGAGGGAGAGAAGTGAGGTCACGTTCACACATCTGCCTGGGTGACGGCAGACTGCTGGGCGAGCGCTGGTGCTTTGGCATGGGGGGGTCAGATCAACATATGGAATTAATTCTGTACTGGCCATGGAGCGTGTCTTGAGTGTACAGGGTTTGATGAGGTCAGATCAACATATGGAATGTCAGAACAGGTCAGCTCCATATATGGAGATCTAAGGGGCAGTGGGGGCAGTGTCTTGAGTGTACAGGGTTTGATGAGGGCCCAGGTAGGGCTGGGCCTTCATTTTTGGGCCTGAGAACTTCACTAATAACTTTGGGGCGGGCCCGTCTAGAGTTTGAATGGACAGGTATCAGTCAAAAGGGAAACATCGAAGAGGAAGGACGGGTGGGGAAGGATCAACATATGGAATGTCAGAACAGGTCAGCTCCATATATGGAGATCTAAGGGTTTGAGGTCAGAT
>NC_139714.1:956818-1266787 GCF_964188405.1 Protomyctophum parallelum
ATTTGACAACAAAAAGAAGAAGAAAGTGGATAAGTCTCTGTTGGTTTTATAAATATTTTTCCAATAAATAGTATTAACAGATTTAACAAGATACCACAACGAAGGAGCCATATTCTATGAAATCTTTGTATTATTAAACATCAACCTTTTTTATAATAATGTTATTTTATGTTATTAGGGGCTGTTTCAAGGAGTACTTAACGTATAGATTCAGGGCCATGCTTGGCAAGAACAGAATAATTTTCCCTGGAGAGAAGGTAGGTTTCCTGTGTGCTCATATGTTTTCATTTTTGCCTGCAATGAATGATCAATGTCTTCAACCATAGTTTAAATATGAACATAGAATGTTTGCCCAGTCCGCTCATCACTTGTGAAATAACTACTAATGTAAATCAACTAAGCACGCACGACTCCAATTTGTCTCAATCTCTCTGAGCATTTTTACATGCTCAGAGAGAGAGTGCATGGTAAAAGGCATTTTATTAATTCATCATCTGCATGGTATGCTGCAGAGCAGAGATCACAACGTACGCGTTTCAGTGTGTAGCCTTTGTCAGCGTGGTATGATATCATACAACACTACAGAACTGGTTGGAATAACGTGTTCCTTCCACGCGCTACGTCCAACCAGGGAAACTCCCCCCTGTCAGGTGTAAAGGAGCAACTTGGACACTCAGGCATGAAGGAAGCATGAGTTCAAGTCCGTTGCTCTCCCCTTGTCTCCTTATGGGGACTAGGTTGGCGGAGGGTGTGTAGAGCCCAGGATCACATTAGATGATTGACACAGGGGTGAAAAATGGGTTACAAAATCGTGGGATAAAGAAATGGTGTTAGAGATAACTGAAATTCAGGATCAGGACCACACCTCCGATGCAGCTACCTCCACCTCCTATCAGCCACCTCCAATCAAGCCACCTCCACCCATATATAACCAACCCATCCAACCCCTGGTTCTCCCCCCGTTCTCGCTTTCGTCGCGAGAACACGCAACGGCAACGCCAACTCAACAACAGAAATACATGACAGTGCAGTGACATACTACGCGGCCGGCGGCTCATTCATCTCACCTCAAGCCGGTTCCTCCTTCTACCCATCAGTCGTAGCTTTCAGATTAAGTCCCAGGTCAGGCATAGACACATCCATGGAAGGAATGCGTTCTCCCCGTTCCCGTCATCTGCCACGGCCGTTCCAACTTCGGCGCTCCAAACAGTCCTTACTCCTCGCATGGTTCGTATGATCGCGTCTTCCCCTCGCATGGTTCTCATCGTCATTCGTTTGTCAGTTCGATTGATTGATCGGCGGACAGCACGCAGCTGTCCCCATTCACCGCGGATCGCGCGCCAGCTCGTTATCGTAACTATTGTCTTGTGATTCAGCGGACCATGACACAGGTTAAAACAACTCTTCTTTACTTTCAAACTCAGAGCATAATAACAACAACACAGCAACATCCCACACTCATGTTGTATATCAGACCGAAGTACTAGATCCCAGATAATCCCCCCAATCATCACAAGGCAACACAGGAACATGCAACGAGCACAGCACCATCAAACAGCTGCCAGTGAGACTAACACTTAAGAGAAAGACGAGGGATTCGATTTCACTTAAAAGTTAAGTTTCTTTCACTTCATCTGGTCGCGGCCGTAGTCCTGCTCTTCCGGGCGTCATTCCCACCATCACACGAAAAACTACAATTACACGTCGCGATGTACACGCCCCCGTTAAAGGGACAGTTCACCCAGCACAGCTAGGGAAAGCTCGTAAAAGCAGCATTTATTGTTCGATCGAAATATTTATTGACAGCTTGCAGAGTTACAGTACATTTCAAGCACAAACTCAATACAAAGACCATTAACCGTGCGCGGACGACCCAATTAAGCATTACACTCGTTCACAACAGGGTCCACCATGTTCAATTCATCAAAACGGTCATTGCACTTCACACTCATTCGCCCATCAGGGACTCGTTCGGCCCACGTTACGTGCTCGACTTGCACCTCAAATTAAAATAAACTAAATCAATAAAAAATAAAATCAATTAAATGTAATCAAAAGCAAACACATAAGCGGTGGTGTCATCGGCACCGGATCTCCACCCCCCCCCCCCCCCCCCCCCCCCCCCCCCCCGCAGCCGCAGCAGTCAGGGTCCAGGCTTAACTCAAGTTGCTACTAAAGACCGGTTTTCTTTATTATCATCGCTAAATACGGTCGAAGGGAACTGTCAGGCCTCTATTCTGGTGGCAGCACGTAATGCCTTCTTCTTCCCCCCCGAGCCCATTCCTGTCTTGCAGATATCACAGTCGGGCACCGAGATGCCGGCGCCCCCCACTGTTCGCAGAGGCCGTCATCAGCCAGCCTCAGCAGAGTCGGCCGGCACCGAGATGCCGGCGCCCCCTATTGACCACAGAGGCCACAGACATCAGTCAGCCCAGCATAGACCGCCGGCACCGAGATCCGGCGCCCCCACCGTTCACAGTAGGCAACATCAGTCAACCGTAGCAGGGACAGCCGGCACCGAGACGCCAGCGCCCCCTACTGCCCACAGAGGCCTCACACGTCAGCCAGCCCCAACAAGGGCCGCCGACACGCCAGCGCCCCCCACCCCCCCACTGCCCACAGAGGCCACAGACGTCAGCCAGCCCCAACAAGGGCCGCCGACACCGAGACGCCAGCGCCCCCTACTGCCCACAGAGGCCACAGACGTCAGCCAGCCCCAACAAGGGCCGCCGTCACCGAGACGCCAGCTCCCCCTACTGTCCACCGAGACCGACACCAGCCAGCCCCAGCAGGGATCACCGGCACCAAGACTCCGGCGCCCCCTACCGCCCGCAGAGACCACAGACGCCATCCAGCCCCAAAAAGGGCCGTCGGCACCGAGATTCCGGCGCCCCCCACTGCCCACAGAAGCCGCAGACAGCCATCAGCCCCGGTAAGGGACGCCGGCACCGAGATGCCGGCGCCCCCTGCCCCCATCCCAGTCTACACAGGCAGTTCGCTACAGTACGGGGAGCCAGGCACCGAGACGCCAGCACCCTCGTCCCCATCCCAGGCACCGAGATGCCAGCACCCCTCGTCCTCATCCCAGGCACCGAGATGCCAGCACCCTCGTCTTCATCCCAGGCACCGAGATGCCAGCACCCCTCGTCCTCATCCCAGGCACCGAGATGCCAGCACCCCTCATCCTCATCCCAGGCACCGAGATGCCGCACCCCCCGCCCTCACCCCAGGCACCGAGATGCCACTACCCCCCGCCGTCCATCCCAGTCTACAGAAGCAGTCCACAGCACGGGAAGTCAGGCACCGAGATGCCACTACCCCCTGCCGTCCATCTCAGCCCTCGGCCCAGGGTTCCTCCCCCCCCGGCACAGCGCCGTCTCCCTCCTCCCAGGCAGCGTCGTCTCCTCGGCACAGCGTGCCTCAACCCACCCAACCAGTGTCGTCTCCTCGGCACAGCGTGCCTCAACCCACCCAACCAGTGTCGTCTCCTCGGCACAGCGCGCCTCTCCTCCCAACCAGCGTTGTCTCCTCGGCACAGCGTGCCCCTACCCCCAGCCAGTGTCGTCTCCTCGGCACAGCGTGCCTCTCCTCCCAACCAGCGTCGTCTCCTCGGCACAGCGTGCCTCTACCCCCAGCCAGTGTCGTCTCCTCGGCACAGCGTGCCTCTCCTCCCAACCAGCGTTGTCTCCTCGGCACAGCGTGCCTCTCCCCCAGCCAGCGTCGTCTCCTCGGCACAGCGTGCCCTCCCCCGGGCCAGCGTCGTCTCCCTCGGCACAGCGTGCCTCTACCCCCAGCCAGCGTCGTCTCCTCGGCACAACGTGCCTCAACCCACCCAACCAGTGTCGTCTCCTCGGCACAGCGTGCCTCTCCTCCCAACCAGCGTTGTCTCCTCGGCACAGCGTGCCTCTACCCCCAGCCAGTGTCGTCTCCTCGGCACAGCGTGCCTCTCCTCCCAACCAGCGTTGTCTCCTCGGCACAGCGTGCCTCTACCCCCAGCCAGTGTCGTCTCCTCGGCACAGCGTGCCCGTCCTCCCAGCCAGTGTCGTCTCCTCGGCACAGCGTGCCTCTACCCCCAGCCAGTGTCGTCTCCTCTGCACAGCGTGCCTCTACCCCCAGCCAGCGTCGTCTCCTCGGCACAGCGTGCCTCTACCCCCAGCCAGTGTCGTCTCCTCGGCACAGCGTGCCTCTCCTCCCAACCAGCGTCGTCTCCTCGGCACAGCGTGCCTCTACCCCCAGCCAGTGTCGTCTCCTCGGCACAGCGTGCCTCTCCTCCCAACCAGCGTCGTCTCCTCGGCACAGCGTGCCTCTACCCCCAGCCAGTGTCGTCTCCTCGGCACAGCGTGCCTCTCCTCCCAACCAGCGTTGTCTCCTCGGCACAGCGTGCCTCTCCCCCAGCCAGCGTCGTCTCCTCGGCACAGCGTGCCCTCCCCCGGGCCAGCGTCGTCTCCCTCGGCACAGCGTGCCTCTACCCCCAGCCAGCGTCGTCTCCTCGGCACAACGTGCCTCAACCCACCCAACCAGTGTCGTCTCCTCGGCACAGCGTGCCTCTCCTCCCAACCAGCGTTGTCTCCTCGGCACAGCGTGCCTCTACCCCCAGCCAGTGTCGTTTCCTCGGCACAGCGTGCCTCTCCTCCCAACCAGCGTTGTCTCCTCGGCACAGCGTGTCTCTACCCCCAGCCAGTGTCGTCTCCTCGGCACAGCGTGCCCGTCCTCCCAGCCAGTGTCGTCTCCTCGGCACAGCGTGCCTCTACCCCCAGCCAGTGTCGTCTCCTCTGCACAGCGTGCCTCTACCCCCAGCCAGTGTCGTCTCCTCTGCACAGCGTGCCTCTACCCCCAGCCAGTGTCGTCTCCTCGGCACAGCGTGCCTCTACCCCCAGCCAGTGTCGTCTCCTCGGCACAGCGTGCCCGTCCTCCCAGCCAGTGTCGTCTCCTCGGCACAGCATGCCTCTACCCCCAGCCAGTGTCGGCTCCTCGGCACAGCGTGCCTCTACCCCCAGCCAGCGTTGTCTCCTCGGCACAGCGTGCCTCTCCCCCCAACCAAGAAGAAAAGGAAAGAAGAGAGAGAAAAAAAAAAAAAGAAGAGGAAAACAAAAAAAGAAAGAAAGGAAAAGCCAACGTCGTCTCCCTCGGCTCAGCGTGCCTCTCCCCCCCAGCCAGCATCGTCTCCCTCGGCACAGCGTGCCTCTCCTCGGCACAGCGTGCCTCTCCTCCCAGCCAGCATCGTCTCCTCGGCACAGCGTGCCTCCCCTCCCAGCCAGCGTCGTCTCCTCGGCACAGCGTGCCTCTCTCCTCCAGGCTAGCGCCGTACCCCTCGGCACAGCGTGCCTCCCTCCTCCCGGGTCAGCGTCGCCCCCCTCCTCCGGGCCATCCCCTTGGCACAGCGTGCCTCAAAAGGAAAAAAAAAAAAAAAAAAAAAAAAGAGAGAGAAAGACAGAGAGAAGAGTCCTCCGGGCCAGCGTCGTCCCCCTCAGCACAACACTCCTCTCTTCCTCCGTGCAGCGTGCCTTCCCCCCTCCCAGGATCACCCGGACCCATCACCTCAGCTATCTCCTCAAGCAGGTCCCACCAGATGCTCATCGGGACCCGACGCCTACAGGCTACGCCCCAAGCATCCGACACCACACTCCAAGGCCACCTGGACCCATCACCTCCAGGTTATTTCCCAAGCATCTGATGCCGCTCGCCCACCTGTAACCGTCACCTCCAGGTCGTCCCTCGAACAGCTTCGTCCCACGTTCATCGGATCCTTCACCATCTGGTATCCCTCAATCAGCCCAAGCGGAGGTCCTATGCTCATTCGGACCCGTCTCCCCCGCCCCAAACCCTCATCTACCCCAGCCACGCCAAACGCCTTCTCTCCCCGTGCCAACCTAAATTCGCCATTGTCATCACAAGGCTCAACTCCGGCTCCGCCTCTTCGCCCACTGGAATGGCATCTCCTTCCACGAAGATCACCTCACCTACCCGCAACCGCAAGACATTAACCCGTCCACAGAAGCCGTTCCTTATGCCGATTTTGGGGGTCTCTACAGCACCAGATGGTCTGCCGCCGGACGAACCCCGGAGCTGCAGGAGCCACGAATGGTCCCACCAATCAATCCCAATCCACTCGGACAACACAACCGTCGTCTATCGTCGTCACAGGCCGCCCCCACTCCGTTTATCGTGCCATCTCATCCGGCACCCAGGTTCCCATCAGTTCCTCCCCCACGTCGCTCACGTTCTGGTCATTCCACGCCTTCACCGACACCAAGTCCAGACGTCGCGCCTCTCCATGCAGGCCCTGATCCAACCCCAGTTCACCGCATCCGGCGCCGACGTCCAACCTGGAAACCTCGCCTTTCTCCAGTCTCTCCACTCCTCCCGGATCCACAACATCAACAATCGAGTCAGCCCACCATCCAACCTCATCTCCGTCGACCTCCAGGAACCCGCACGAGTCCCTTGTCGCCCGCCCCTCGCCACAGACCTCCCGGTCACACGCATACGAACCCTCCACTCAGGATACCGCTCCCCCGCTTCGTCAGTCGAACCCCAGGTCGACCACATCAAACACTCGAGACTATCCTAACCTCAAGCTAAGCTGACCCGTCCTCTTCCCCGGAAACCAGTCGATCCCGAACCCTCCAAACCCCTCCACTTACCTTCCATACCAGAAGTCCCAGAGTTATTCTCCTTCAGATCCCCCTTCACCCAACAACTCCGCAACATACTTGCTTCCTCCGTACCTCCCCCACACACTACTCAGGCCATCATTTCAGGATTGGCGCAGCCGCCCCCGCATCCCGTAACAGCATCCCCGTCCACCTGATCCAAACCATGGGCCTCCGGTCCTCCCAGGCTTATCTCCGTTACATCAGACCAGATCTGCAAGATCCGAAGGCCGCCCCATCTCGTCTCCTTAATGAAGCTTTTGGGGGTCTGGCGTGCCTCGGGAGCATGCCGGATCCCCGAGGCTTCCCCAACTCTGCTTAATCCTCGACACCGCCGCTGGCCCGTCGTGGGCCATCTGTCCTAACCATAACCATGCTTTCCTCCCCTACATTTCAATAAATGGTTAAATGTTTCCATTGGTGGTGTGGTCCTTGATAGTGAAATGGTGTTAGAGATAACTGAAATTCAGGATCAGGACCACACCTCCGATGCAGCTACCTCCACCTCCTATCAGCCACCTCCAATCAAGCCACCTCCACCCATATATAACCAACCCATCCAAACCCTGGTTCTCCCCCCGTTCTCGCTTTCGTCATCCCACCCCCCCACCCTAATTCTCATCCTACTCCCTCTAACACCTCCTAACAGATCCCTAAAGGGGGTCTGGCGTGCCTCGGGAGCATGCCGGATCCCCGAGGCTTCCCCAACTCTGTTTAATCCTCGACGCCGCCGCTGGCCCGTCGTGGGCCATCTGTCCTAACCATAACCATGCTTTCCTCCCCTACATTTCAATAAATGGTTAAATGTTTCCATTGGTGGTGTGGTCCTTGATAGTGAATATATATTAAAAATATATATATATATCATACAACACTGACCAAGGCTACACAGCCGTGGTGTCCATAGACGTGGCAGCCATATGACGTATATCCCAAAGCCAGACGTTGGAGCGGCTAGTGCCCCTCAAAAAACATTGTTGAAAAGAATAGTCTGGGGCAGAGGTTCTGCCCTAGTGCCCCTCAAAAAACATTGTTGAAAAGAATAGTCTGGGGCAGAGGTCCTGCCCTAGCAAGGAGTGTGTGCACAGTTTCACGTCAAACGGGCCAATATTGCAAAACATTAGCGGTTCACGGACGGACAGACAGGGGGAAAAACATAGTCAAAATAGACAATTAGGTTAGCTTGGTATGGTGTAATGGTGATGATGTAAAACAAACGGTGTCAAAACAAACATTACATTCTCTTTATTGTCAATTGACTAAAAACAAACATTAAACCTGTATGTAGAAATGTAACACTGGGTCTGATAAGAGGCTTGAGTTTTGATTGATTGATTGAAATATTTATTAACAGTTTGCAGAACAGTACATTTCAAGCACAAACTCAATACAAAGACTGTTAACTGTGAGTGGACGACCCAATTAAGCATTACACTTGTTTACGAGAGGGTCCACCTTGTTCAATTCATCAAAACATTGATGAACAACATACAAATAGACACTTTTATATGGTCAAAGAACAGAACAGGAATTCATCATAAAGGAGGGGAAAAGGGAAAAAAACCGTATACAGTGAGGTGAAAAAGGTGTGGGGGGGATTCAGAATTTTTTTATTCACATTCAGTTACACATTTTCCTACCATTTTTGAGGGGTGCCCTAGCCCCTCCTATACATAGGTTTAATGTTTGTCTTTAGTTCAATGTTTGTTTAGTAAACACTAAACACTAAACACACTTTTTTCTTGTACTGACTTGCTTTTTGTTTTCTGGCATTCCGCTGCTTGTTGTTTGTTTTATGTGAAGCACTCCCATTGCAGTCAGAACTACAGACTCACTCCCAATCTAAACTATGGAATGAACTTCCCATTACAGTCAGGAATACAGACTCACTCCCAATCTAAACTATGGAATGAACTTCCCATTGCAGTCAGAACTACAGACTCACTCCGAATCTAAACTATGGATTGAACTTCCCATTAGTCAGGAATACAGACTCACTCCCAATCTAAACTATGGAATGAACTTCCCATTGTAGTCAGAACTACAGACTCACTCCCAATCTAAACTATGGAATGAACTTCCCATTGCAGTCAGTACTGTACCCTACCATACTGTACTGTACCGTATTTTACTGTGCCATATTGTAGTGTTCCATACTGTACTGTACTGTACTGTAGCATAGTACGGTACCATACTGTACTGTACTATACTGTTCTGTGCAATGCTGTACCATACTGTACCAGACTGTCATACTGCAACGTCTCGTCATAGAGAGCCCCCTCTCTCTGATCCCACAGCTGAACGGTGTGAATGACAATTCACACGATTTGCGTTTGTAAAATTACTCGTTTGCCGACTACAAATTGAACGGAAAACGAATGGAAAGACGAGGCTTGTGCAAGTACAAGCTATTAGGAAGAGAGCTTTATCTCCGCAAAATCGGGGATATGGAAAGATGACTTTGACAGCTACTGCCCCACTTTCAAGGCTACAGCTGATGCAGCGCAGTATTGCATTGCTTCGCTGCAGAGATCTTTCATGCCCCATGTTTATTTTACATCTGCTGGTGGGTGCTCAAACTGCTGATTCACATCTACAGACTAGTGCAAAACAGAAAAGCGTCAATACTTTTTCTAGTTGAGTGCTGTCGATTGCCCAATGCCCAGAATGCACGTCATATTTGTCTGAGCAAATCAACATGATGATAAGAGCGCCCCTCACTTCACACTAGGGCATTAACGACTTGAGATTTTTCCCAGTCGACTTGTCGGACAGTAATTTATCGATAAGTCGAATTATCGTTTCTGGCGGCGGGGGGGGGGGGGGCGGACGCGGACGCGGACGCGCGGGGGGGGATTTAACAGGGGCGGGTGGAGCTGCCGCGCGCTCAAATACGGAGCATGTCAAACATAGCACTGCGCATTCAGTGGCCTCTCCAATATGACACAGTCACAGTGCATGTATCATCTATATCAGAGGTTCCCAAACACCGGTGCCGGTCCGCGGGACACGTGGCACTGGTACGCAAGAGGGGAATTCTACGTTTTGTGTCGTTTAAAAATGTCCAATCTTTGTATCTTTAGCAGCAGCAGCTGTAGGCTATTTTGTGACGATAGCATTAATGAAACCAAACGCTACACGCGGTTCCGGTACAGGATTATTATTTCATGTGAATCATGTCAAAATGAAAAGATGATGTTATCCAGGTAAAGTAGTGGTATTGGCACACAGCGCAGCAGCAGCACCGAGAACACAATGAGAGATATGACATTATTATTCTCCTCCTCCTCCTCCTCCTCCTCCTCCTCCACAACTCGATAACGTTCTCATTTGTTACTCATTTTCTGAGCCATGCAAATAAACAACAACCCGCACTGACCGGAGACGGAGAGGTTCATGTGCGCTGCGCGTAAAGCTTAGCCAGAAACAGACAGTCATTGCGTCAGCATGCATGTAGCCTCGGGAACCCAGACGTTATATTTCCAGCACGGAGGTGAGGGGGATATCGTTTGGGGGTAACGTTTGCGTGCTTCTATCTGTTACTTCTCTGACACAGCGCAGTTCAAACAGACTTCAGCCAGTCTCAATAGTGGGACACCGCGCGCTGAGAGCCACATAGCCTACACAGCTGCATTTGGTTTTTAATTAAGGGCGCGTTCTGAATGCAATGAAAAAAGGGGAGAAAAAAAAAAAAAAAAAGCTCAACTTTCGACTCGCGCTGCTGCGAGTCGACTCGTGACTCGTTTATCGATAAATCGATAAATCGATTTTTTGATGAATGCCCTACTTCACACAGGTGTCATCCCCCCCCCCCCCCTTTTTTGTCATTGATTGGCCCCCATGTGTTTGATTGTAGTATTGTTCCACTGTTGCTTTGGCAAACATATGTTTTCTCATGCCAATAAAGCCCTTTGAATGGCATCCCTGCTTGGCACTCAGCATCAAGGATCCGCGGTAAATCCCTGCGACCTATAGTCATGTCCAGGGGCTGAACATGCACTGCCTCACACTACATAAACAGGAGATAGGCTCCTGCCCTATAGTGTATTATGTAACCATGGTTTGGCAATATAATGATAATGGCTTAATATGTAAGTAAAGTCTATAGTTAAGTGTGATCCTCATTAAAATTTCTATTACTGTACATGTTTTCCTGAGTTGAGTTGCACGAACGCACGCATGCACACACACACACACACACACACACACACACACACACACACACACACACACACACACACACACACACCACACACCACACACCACACACCACACACACAATACTATTACTGTTTTCGTCCCTCTATTCCAGAGGTTTTCAACTGGTGGTCCGTGGACCACTGGTGGTCCGTGAAGGTATTGCATGTGGTCCCTAGCCATGCATTTAGTATGTTTTTTATCGACCACTAGTTGGAAAACAAACTAGTTCATTAAGTGACCTGGTGATGTATGATGACGTCAGTTACTGGGAAGTCGGATTTCAAGAACTTCCACAGAAAGGGAGTTTGAATTTCAAGGAAAAGTGAACCGGATTGACTGGTTGAGTCTATTATTGTGCCCATATAATCATGCAGGTTAAGAGAACAGAGTAAGGGCAACCATGCAAAGGAATAGCTCCGGACGACTAACATATATTAAATTACTGACTGTTAAGGGCTTGATTTAATTCACCTCAAATTAACAAATTTGATATTGATTTTAATATCCCCTCACTCAACTCAACAGTGGTCCCCAGGTTGATTATTAGTCAGCGTGGTGGTCCCTGGTTCATAATCAGTTGAAAACCCCTGCTCTATTCTGATGAAAAGAATACGGTAGAGAATGACATGCATGCCTGCATGTCACATGAGAGTCACATCAGAGTATATTGATTGATTAGGTCAGATAAACAGCTGAGAGACAGTGGATATTGTCTTAGAACAGTGCTAAGACACACAGCTGCTCAAATGTGACCAAATTTGGCTGAGGGACTGCCCACCAGTTTTGGAGTTATGGAGTAACAGAAAACAGCGAGTTGAGAAAACAGGCTTGAAAGGCTCACTTCTGTGGTCTCTAACATTACACCTAGCTACAAGTTTAAGCCAGTGGCGTATCCAAGAATTCTTTGGGCAGGCAAGATGTGTTAATTGTCGTATCCCCGCGCACAATCGTAGCACTAAAGGTTTTCAAAGAGATATACCTGCCAGATGAGTAGGATACAAAGGCTGAAAGGCATGCATTTACATTCCAATGGGTCTACCGCAATGGCCAATCAGCTGTCCATTAATAGTTCTCAGGTCTTGTTTTTGTCCTCTTTTTTTCTCATTGTATGGATTTCAGCTCTGACACTTCAGACATGCTCTAGTTACTAGAGTCTAGTATGTGAAGAGTCTGCCTGTGCTATATTAACTGTATTTCATGTCAAGGAGCCCCAGAATTATCTGTAATTGGCTGCCGACCCCCATCTAAAAATATGTTGTTCCAGGGACCCCCAGAAGCAAAGATTTGAGTTAAAAACAAAATTTCAAAAGTAGCATGTGACGTGTCAAACTAGGGGGTTGTCATGATTCTGAATCTGAATTTTACAGAGCAACTTGCGTAGAGTAACATTTGACCAGGAGGAGTGTCTATAGCCTACTTTTAGGTAGGATAGGAAAAAGCACAATACTAGAGCCTCAATCTGGAAAATAGAATTGTCAGCTATTTATTTCCTTACCAAACAAACAATACATTTATATACAATCATGTCATCTAAGACTACGGTATGCACCTTTCAGCATCGAGGTCTACCATGCCTTGAATTTCGAGGATGCTGCCTACGGGAAAACCGACTGGTATGTTCACTGTGAATGGAATGCCCTAGTGGACACAGGAGGAATTAAACATTATTATTATTATTATTATTAATAATAATAATTATAATTATAATTATTGTAATAATTATAATTATTATAATAATTATAATTGACATTTCAATTAAATTCTAATTAATACAATTATTGTAGGAAGCGTTAATGGTTCAAATTCTAAGCGGAATATAAGTTAAAACCACAAAACATATAAAGAATACTTACTGGATTAACATATTCTGCCATTGTGGTGGTTTAGAGACTGCATGCACACACACACACACACACACACACACACACACACACACACACACACACACACACACACACACACCAACCTGCACACACACACACTGGCACAGAGACCAGAAAAGAGAACACAACAGAGTGAGAGGGGGCATAATTGGCACACGGCCGTGCACAGCTGCCCGGCCCGCCATAAAGAATACAAAACATAACATCAACAACACTACAGTGGCACACACACAGCAGCCCGTCCTTCAGAACACAATAGAAGACACTAAAGACAGACTATAGACAGTCTTTACCATTAGCAGCCAGTGTTCTAGTTTGTCATCAGACCATGTCAACTTCAGTCCGCGTCAACCGTCGCCGTAGAGACGGACCCAAACGACAGATGTTTTTCACAGCAAAATAATGCGTAGCTGTCCACATCAATGCCTGTGTTTCCCCTTTATTTTAATCACAATTCCAAACAACATAGCCTAAAGCCTACCGATGTGATTCTTGTCTTAAGCGTCGGGCAGGCGTTGTGTGGAGTCTGTGGACCTTCGCCAGGTTTTGTTGTTGTTGACAGTCACGGGAAGAAGGGGTTGTCTGACTCTTCCTGTTTCTTAAATGATCCATTAACTTTTATACATTCTATTCTATTCGCCATTGAAGTATGAGTACGTGTCACGTACATTTACCATGTAGCCCAGCATGTAGTGCGTGAAAATAAACGCATTGATGAATGAAGGAATAAAAAATAAAATAAAACCTTTCTGACGGGATTCGAACTTGTCTTGTTCTCAGCATAAGTTCACCTGTTTGGAGCATAGTCCAGTGTGCCATTCTATCCACGACGTTTAGTAACCGCAATCACATCATGGAGTATAGAACCAACCATTAAAACGCAGCCTCACTAGGTTAAGTTCAGACCTCAGTCACCACAATGGTTTGCAACATAGCTGTTTAATTTAATTAATTAATTGTTGTTTCTAAAAGCATCTCTCACCATCATCACCTAAATTCACCTTAGAGTCAGTTATGTTATAGGCTACAGGCTACTTGGGGACTGATCGTTATTTATTAGAATATGAAAATATATGAAGCATTATAGGTAGACAAACTGTTTGTTTTAGATACAGCATAGGTGGGCATTAGGGACCTCTGGGCACCAAATGGAAACTTTTTTAGTTAAGATATTTTTTTCTTCATTTCAGAGCGGTGCCAACTGCTCCCATGACTGACTGAGTTTGTATCTCCATGTCTGAGCACGACCCAATGACCCACTGGTCTCTCTCTCACACACACACACACACGCACACACACACACACACACACACACACACACTTGTTCTGTTTTGCAGTTTGAGTTTTTACAGTGTTATTTGCTACTTTCTATATGTGAACTAGGTGGCCACTGGGTGCACCTTCTGGGTGTTTGTGTTATTTTAATAACTATTCGGCTTGCCAATCCCTTCAGGCCCCCTAAAATATCCAACATAGGAGGGCATCAAATAGTCTGTCATGAGGTCTTCTCTCTCTCAAAAAAAGGGGAAAAATATATAATAATAATAATAATAACTAGAACTGCACTCTGTCGAGTGCATACTTGCTTGTTGCACACTAGTAGGCCATAAATGGCCAACTAGTGCGCAAGCAGAGCGCGCAAGTACTTTCGACCGCTGTAAACTGTCAAATCTCAGTATATCTGTGAAGGAACGTTTGAAATGTATAATTATTAGGTGTAACTATTTGCTACCTACCTACTTTATGCATATATGCATATTATGCAGATCAGGCACAGATTTGCTGTTTTATTGGCATACGCATAAAATGGCGGGTGGCTGTCGCGGTTTTTGGCGCAAAGTAACCACAGTATACCGCTAATCAACTTACAACTACATACTCTATATAGTATATGTATATGTATACGTATGTCTTACGTCATCATTTAGAGCTAGTCATACGTATACATAATCAGTAAAATAAAATAGCAAATTGTGCCTGATCTGCATAATATGCATATATGCATAAAGTAGGTAGGTAGCAAATAGTTACACCTAATAATTATACATTTCAAACGTTCCTTCACAGATATACTGAGATTTGACAGTTTACAGCGGTCGAAAGTACTTGCGCGCTCTGCTTGCGCACTAGTTGGCCATTTATGGCCTACTAGTGTGCAACAAGCAAGTATGCACTCGACAGAGTGCAGTTCTAGTTATTATTATTATTATTATATATTTTTCCCCTTTTTTTGAGAGAGAGAAGACCTCATGACAGACTATTTGATGCCCTCCTATGTTGGATATTTTAGGGGGCCTGAAGGGATTGGCAAGCCGAATAGTTATTAAAATAACACAAACACCCAGAAGGTGCACCCAGTGGCCACCTAGTTCACATATAGAAAGTAGCAAATAACACTGTAAAAACTCAAACTGCAAAACAGAACAAGTCATACAAACTCAGTCAGTCATGGGAGCAGTTGGCACCGCTCTGAAATGAAGAAAAAAATATCTTAACTAAAAAGGTTTCCATATGGTGCCCAGAGGTCCCTAATGCCCACCTATGCTGTATCTAAAACAAACAGTTTGTCTACCTATAATGCTTCATATATTTTCATATTCTAATAAATAACGATCAGTCCCTAAGTAGCCTGTAGCCTATAACATAACTGACTCTAAGGTGAATTTAGGTGATGATGGTGAGAGATGCTTTTAGAAACAACAATTAATTAATTAAATTAAACAGCTATGTTGCAAACCATTGTGGTGACTGAGGTCTGAACTTAACCTAGTGAGGCTGCGTTTTAATGGTTGGTTCTATACTCCATGATGTGATTGCGGTTACTAAACGTCGTGGATAGAATGGCACACTGGACTATGCTCCAGACAGGTGAACTTATGCTGAGAACAAGACAAGTTCGAATCCCGTCAGAAAGGTTTATTTTTATTTTGTATTCCTTCATTCATCAATGCGTTTATTTTCACGCACTACATGCTGGGCTACATGGTAAATGTACGTGACACGTACTCATACTTCAATGGCGAATAGAATAGAATGTATAAAAGCTAATGGATCATTTAAGAAACAGGAAGAGTCAGACAACCCCTTCTTCCCGTGACTGTCAACAACAACAAAACCTGGCGAAGGTCCACAGTCTGTGGACCTTCGCCAGGTTTTGTTGTTGTGGACCACAGACTCCACACAACGCCTGCCCGACGCTTAAGAATCACATCGGTAGGCTTTAGGCTATGTTGTTTGGAATTGTGATTAAAATAAAGGGGAAACACGGGCATTGACGCGGACAGCTACACATTATTTTGCTGTGAAAAACATCTGTCGTTTGGGTCCGTCTCTACGGCGACGGTTGACGCGGACTGAAGTTGACATGGTCTGATGACAAACTAGAACACCGGCAGCAAGAGCAGTAACAAAGCTACCAGAGTTATAATGTTAGCAGCACCTACAGCTAGCTATAGCTTGCTATCAGAAGCTCGTGGTGTAGTGTAAACAAACTGTAGTAGGGTTCCAAGCGGGGCTAATCTATACTGATCTCATCTCGTCAAATCAAATCACGTACCTTCTTAAACCAGACGCAATCAATTATCCTGTTGAATTCGATTGATCCGTGAAGTTATTGGTGAAGTATTGATCTACTTTGTGACGTAAAATCTATCAACAAACTTTGCTCCGCGCCGGTAACATCATCCAGATGCGACGGTCCTATGCTTAGAAGCCAAGTGAATGAATGGTGCAATGGCGCCACCTACTGGCCTGGTGTGTGGACATCAGATTCAGTACATCTGTAGAATAGATTTTCTTTGTCACTCACTGACTCACAATACAAAGGTCTATGAAGTGACATGTTGGTGTGACGTCATGCTTCCACATTCCACACATTACAGAACATTTACTAGTTACTAGTACTAGTTACTACTGGAATAAACTTCCATTCGAGCTCAGACACGCACCCTCTGAGTCTGTAGACATTTTTAAATCTCAACTCAAGACTCACCTCTTCACTCTTGCTTTTAGTTGAGTTTTACTATGCATGTTCCTACCCTGTCCTGACTGATTTGCTGCATGTGGTGTTTTTATTTGTCTTTATTTATTTTATGTTCTTATATTTATTTATTTACATTTATGTATGAAAGGTGCTATACAAATAAAGTGTATTATTACTTGCGCAAGCAGAGCGCGCAAGTAATGTGATCGGCCTGGTCCATTTGTCGTGACAGCCGTTCCGCCATTTCAGGACCCCCCCAGAAAAACATCAAATCTGTGCCCGTATTGCTGGACCAATGATGACGAAATGACCATATTTCTTACGTCATCATTTAGAGCTAGTCATACACGTATTTCTTACGTCATCATTTAGAGCTAGTCATACACATACGTCATTTCGTCATCATTGGTCCAGCAATACGGGCACAGATTTGATGTTTTTCTGGGGGGATCCTGAAATGGCGGAACGGCTGTCACGGTTTTTGGACCAAAGTGACCACAGAATACCGCTAATCAACTTACAACTACACACTTTATACAGTATAGAGTATAGAGTATATATGTATACATATATAGTATATGCCTATATACTATATATATACTATATATATTTCTTACGTCATCATTTAGAGCTAGTCATACGTATACTATATACATAATCAATAAAAAATAATTTACCAAATTGTGCCTGATCTGCTGGGACCAGAGTACGTGGTGTGTATGTAAGAAATATGGTCATTTCGTCATCATTGGTCCAGCAATACGGGCACAGATTTGATGTATGACTAGCTCTAAATGATGACGTAAGAAATACGTGTATGACTAGCTCTAAATGATGACGTAAGAAATATGGTCATTTCGTCATCATTGATCCAGCAATACGGACACAGATTTGATGTTTTTCTGCGTAAGCCTCAAATGTGTGTGTATGTGTATGACTAGCTCTAAATGATGACGTAAGAAATACGTGTATGACTAGCTCTAAATGATGACGTAAGAAATATGGTCATTTCGTCATCATTGGTCCAGCAATACGGGCACAGATTTGATGTTTTTCTGGGGGGGTCCTGAAATGGCGGAACGGCTGTCACGGTTTTTGGACCAAAGTGACCACAGAATACCGCTAATCAACTTACAACTACACACTTTATACAGTATACTATATATATACTATATATATTTCTTACGTCATCATTTAGAGCTAGTCATACGTATACTATATACATAATCAATAAAAAAATAATTTACCAAATTGTGCCTGATCTGCTGGGACTAGAGTACGTGGTGTGTATGTAAGAAATATGGTCATTTCGTCATCATTGGTCCAGCAATATGGGTACAGATTTGATGTATGACTAGCTCTAAATGATGACGTAAGAAATACGTGTATGACTAGCTCTAAATGATGACGTAAGAAAATATGGTCATTTCGTCATCATTGATCCAGCAATACGGGCACAGATTTGATGTTTTTCTGCGTAAGCCTCAAATGGCAGAACAGCTGTCACGGTTTTTGGACCAAAGTGACCACAGAATACCGCTAATCAACTTACAACTACACACTTCATACAGTATAGAGTATGGAGTATATATGTATACATATATAGTATGCCTATATACTATATATATTTCTTACGTCATCATTTAGAGCTAGTCATACACATACACACCACGTACTCTGGTCCCAGCAGATCAGGCACAATTTGGTATTTTATTTTTACTGATTATGTATATAGTATGATGACGTAAGAAATATGGTCATTTCGTCATCATTGGTCCAGCAATACGGGCACAGATTTGATGTTTTTCTGGGGGGGTCCTGAAATGGCGGAACAGCTGTCACGGTTTTTGGACCAAAGTGACCACAGAATACCGCTAATCAACTTACAACTACACACTTTATACAGTATAGAGTATAGAGTATATAGATATACGTATATAGTATATGCCTATATACGTATATAGATATTGTATAACTGCTCTCAGTAATGACGTATGTAATACAACATTATGATTCTGGAATGTATAAAAGTCACAACGTGTCAAAAAATTTACCATAAATATTAATATTAGTGTAGTGTGCAAAATTAAATAAGATCTGTGGGATTGACTTTGGGAAAAACGGCACGTATGTTACAGTAATACTCGTTAAATTCCAAGACAAATATGTTGGTCTTAATGCGAAGGCTAATAGTAACTATAAAAAATATCCAGAAGCAGTTCCAATTTACAGACATGAAGCTATCATTTTCCATGGAGGCAGAAAAACAGGATCAACAAATAGATTTCAATTCCCGTTGACATTAGCTTGGGGATTAACTATTCATAAGGTCCAAGGTTTAACTATACAAGAGATTGTCGTATCTATGAAGGGCTCACATTTTAACCCGGGACAAGCCTATGTAGCATTCAGCAGAGTGAAAAGGATAAAAGATCTATATATACTTGACTTTAATCCTAAGAAGATCAAAGTAGATAAGAATGTAGAGAGAGAAATGATACGATTACGACAATCACCTCTTGAAAATCCTAATATACGTAAGATAACTCAATTACCATTAAAACATTCATTAAATATTGGATTATTGAACGTCAGAGGTTATCTACCACATTTAGAAGATATAAACTCAGATTCCCAACTCGAAATGTTGGATCTAATAGCTTTTACTGAAACACACTTAAAGAAAAATAATAACATTACTTTTAAATTAAAAACAACGAACACGAATTACAATACAATGAGGAATGACAGAGAAAAAGATATAGGTGGGGGAGTTATGTTTGCTATAAAAGAAGATATTTCCATTGAAAGAATTCCAACTGAAAGCAGGATATTAGAGAAAGTAGAACATATATGTATACATGTAAAAGATAAAAATCTATATATCATTCTTATGTACAGATCACCTAAAACAGACCTTTCAAAATTAAACACATTTCTCGAAAACATGGTAAAGTATATATCATCTCCGACTTCTGCAATTTTGATAATAGGAGATTTCAATGAAGACCATAATACTAAGATAGAAAGAAGTATAAAGACCTACATGTCAAAATTAGGCTTTAAACAATTCAATACAAATCCAACTACAGATTACGGAAATATTTTAGATCATGTATATTTTAACAAATGTGAAAGTATTATTATAGAAATTGAAGTTGGAGACACATATTACTCTGACCATGATTTAGTATTAATATCACTATAGTCTAACATGAAATAGATTTAAAATTAAAATTACATTTTTAATTCAGTTTATATACTTTTTTTATAGGCGTTTACATACATAAATTAGATAGGTAGTAAATAGTTACACCTAATAATTACACATTTCAAATGTTCCTTCACAGAGATATTGAGATTCCACCGTTTACAGAAAAAGTAGACTGTATAACATATTTTAATTCAGTTTATATACCTTTTTTTTTCAACACATATAAATGATTTATTTGTCTCTGAAAAACAAAAAAGGGATCCAGAATATATCTACAACAATAAAACAGTATTTCTTATATAGATAGAAACTAGAATCATACTTAATACTAAATGTTTACATGTATAGTAGGTAGCAAATAATTACATCTAAACATTAATCATTTCAAACGTTCGTTCACAGAGATACTGAGATTTGACAGTTTACAGCGGGCGAAAACATTACATGCGCGCTCTGCTTGCGCACTAGTTGGCCATTTATGGCCTACTAGTGTGCAACAAGCAAGTATGCACTCGACAGAGTGCAGTTCTAGTTATTATTATTATTACTAAATACAACTTGAAATGCAGGGGCCTGTTTCACGAAACTTGGATTAACTAATCCAGGATTTAGGCCAAAGCCAGGCTTTTTAAATCCTGATCTTTATAGCCTGGTTTATTCCGTTCCACTAAAGCCAAGCGAGGCTCAGAATTGGTGGATTTGGCGAGCCGGGATCAGCAAGCCTGGCTTAACACATCGATTGCGCAAAACGCTCTAAAGCGCTTTATTAATCTCGAACGCCGTCTGCGCATGACGCTCTAAAGCGTTTTATTGGTTTTTTTTATGATTAATGTGCTTCATATTTATACGCGCCCGGACAACATAGAAAGTAACACCGATCGTCTCTAGGAAGGTCCGGTATGTGATCCGGGAGTTAAAAGCCCCCCCCTCCTGAAAAGAGGTCTGGTCTATGCGGCATGCCGTATCCATTACGACGTACTGGAGGCGGCCTCGCCGGCATGCACGGCATAGACCAATGCAGATGTCAAGGGGATCTAAAATGGAGGTACCCATGCTAGTGTGTGTGTGAATACACTCGATTCCCCTCCCCTCCTGTTTCTACATGGTTTCTCCCGAGGCAGCAATGTAGGCCCCCCCTCTTCGTTTCGGATCGTCGCATTTCAGTTTCAGTCCCCCCCCCACTCACTTACCCACTGTGGCTGTGCCTCGAACTGCCTTTCACCGCTGCTTCGTCCTCTCATTCTCGGAAAGAAATAGCCCTCTGCCCGACGTTACTAGGAGAGATCACCGCCGTGGAACCCCCCCCAGGCCCGCGTTGTGATCGCTTTGCATCTCTCTCATTCTCGGAAAAAGGATATAACGCCTCCAACTGCAACCGCCGCTTCGTCCTCTCATTCACTCGGAAAAAAATAGCCCTCTGCCCGACGTTACTAGGAGAGATCACCGCCGTGGAACCCCCCCCAGGCCCGCGTTGCGATCGCTTTCCACCTCGTCCTCTCATTCTCGAAAAAAGAGAGCCCTCTGCCCGTATATAAGAATAATCTGCAACGGTCGCCATGTCATAATGATACGCGAAACGAATGACGTATTATGAGAGAGATGATCAACTGGCCGCTTTATATGTCTTGACCACCCATGTTTGGGCAAATAAGCCCGTATAGCGATTCTCGACTCGACACCGTGGATCACCATTAGCCATAGAGCCTTCGCCAGGCAACACTATCCGTACTCCGTAGTGTGGTTGTAACCGACTTTTTATTCATTATAATTGCAGTGATAAGACCGCAATGAAGGCGTCTGCAACGTAATCGACCCGTTTGTAATGTACAGTATAACGAATACACATTGATTAGAGTCTCTCTCTCTCCTCCTTTCCACCGCTTATCTCTCCTGAGGTTCTTTGCCCCAGAACATGTCCAGACATGTCTGTCAACAACGACTAACGTGTCTCACCGTTACACAATACACCATCGTTCTGAAACGATCGGAAGGTAGACTGGTACACTGATCAAGACATGTGTTGCCCCCCCTGTTACTGAGACAATTTCAGATATGTCTATAGTATGTACATGTCGCTATATGCCTTGTCTAAAATACTATTTTTCAGAGAGGATTTCAGAGAATGAAGGACCTGAAGAACTATTATTCACAAAATAAGGCCTATAGCGACATGTACATAATATATACCGTATGAAACAGAAGACTCTCTGCTTTCATAAGAAAAAAACTAATACTGTAATAATAATAAAAACCACACCCCTGTGAAGTGAGCAGTGCAATGTTGTGAAGTGAGCAGTGCAACATTGCACTGCTCACCTTACAGGGGTGTGATTTTTATTATTATTACAGTATTCGTTTTTTCTTATGAAAGCAGAGAGTCTTCTGTTTCATATGGTATATAGTATGTACATGTCGCTATAGGCCTTATTTTGTGAATATTTAGTTGTCAGGTCCATACCTTGTCTAAAATACTATTTTTCAGAGAGGATTTCAGAGAATGCATGGACGTGAAGAACTATTATTCACAAAATAAGGCCTATAGCGACATGTACATACTATATACCGTATGAAACATAAGACTCTCTGCTTTCATAAAAAAACTATAAATGAAACCACACAAACAAAACAACTTTTAACACAATGATTTATAAACACCATGGATGTATATGTCATTTTTGACAGTCATGCTGTATTTCCTTTTTCCATATTAATGAAATCCACATGTCACACAAACATACACGATGCAATGCAATATAACTGGAGGGCGAGTGTATCTCCAAACAGTTTTTTAAACCCAGCACCCTAATCAAGGGAACTTGATTCAGCTGGAGGGGCACTTCCTGACGAGGGAACCTCCCGAGAGCACTTCAAGTCAAGGGACTGGTTTCAGAAAGGGCCTAGGTCTCTAGACCCCTTATGTGGATCACAGATTTACGGATCCTTCTTCTTCATGGGGTATTAAGGCAGTTTGCATCCTTAATAGTTGCATTACAGCCCCCTTCTGTATATCTCATTATCTTTACTAATCTATTCAAGACTTACTGATACAAGGACTTAAGCTTCTAAAATAAATACTGCTGCTGTAATTAAAGAGAGAACATACTCTCAATAGTGGATAGACTGAATGATTAACTACCCCAAAAATATAGTTTACATTTTACCACTACTATTAACTTAAAACTGAATTCTTAATATTGTAAGCATAATGATATTGTCGCATTGTGATATTTGGCCATAACTCCCTCCTCTGAGGGAGCTACCTTTGGGGAAGGGGGTTGTTGTCCAGACAGGGGCCAGACTGGTGAGGGTCATGGTTCATGTAGCATGCCAAAGTTTGTGCTATTGCCATTGAGAATGCATTGGGCGTTTAAGTTAAATAACTCAGAAACTACAAAACATTTCAAAGTAAAAAGTTCCAGCATGTGTCTCCACAGTAGCCTAAGCTGAATTTTACAAAGTGTGAATGGAGTTTCTAGGTGAAAGTGATTTTTTTAAGTGCCACTATCTGCCTATAAATGTCTCAAATTTGAAAGCACTATATTTCTAAAACTATGAAACATTTCAAAGATTCCTTTTCAGGCACACATGTCCACCGTAGGATGAACCTAAATAGGTTTGAATGGGGTTTCTAGGTGTAAGTATGTAGGACTAGTAGGCCTAGTGGTTGAAACGTTACAATGGTAATATGTTGTAAAACAATGAGTAATGGTAATATTTAGTGGTTTTCACTTTTACAAAAAAAATAATAATAATATAATATAATATAATAATTCTTCTTAACCGTGCACTTGCACGACAGCAAACCTATTCATGGGGAACATTCACCAAAAGCAGCTGATCTACAAGCTCACAAGCTGTCATGATGTTGTGCAGCCTATATATTTTGGTTATTTTATTTTATATAGTGCTTAAATTAGTCCTTTAATGCAGACCGATACAAATAAGGCAACATAAAACCATAATAATTGAATAAATCTGGAAAACATCATTGGTTTGTGATCAGTTTGACTGCTTAATGGACAGTAAAGACATCAGGATTAGGTTAAACCTGGCTGTTAGCCTGGTCCGGAGAAGGCTAAGTCAAAAGCATTAGTTTCCATGGTAACTTATGTAGCATCACTTTCATGAAACCGAATCAAGCCTCAACATATCCAGGTTAACTGGTTAAGTTAATCTGGCAAGATCAACCAGCTTTCATGAAACCGGTTAAGCACTGATCCAGGATATATTAAGCCAGGATATGTGTTAAAGCCCGGCTTAATCTCTAATCCAAGTTTCGTGAAATAGGCCCCTGGTCAAATATGTCTAAAGTCAGTGTTCAAGGCCATTTGTGTGCAAAACCAAACAAATGACAAACGACAGCATTAATATAATACACATGCAATTTAGGATTTGAATTGCATCAGAAGAATCAAGAATGAGCAAGACATAAGCAGCTAGTGAGCTTGTAGATCTGCATTTGTGTGCGACGTCATACAACAAAGACAGGAGTCCCCTCCCTCAGCTCCCTGTACAGCAAAAGTGGGCTATAAAGTGAAGTGATAGTTGGTGAGATTGAGTGAGTCTGCAATTCTGACATCAATGGGGAGTTTATTGCTTATTGTTTATTATTGTTTGGGAGACACAGGGGAGAAGTGTTTTACTGTTATTAATGCTGTCATCTACCCCTTATTCTTATTTTAATTCTTATTGTAATTTCTGTCCCCCTCATTCCGTGAAGCACATCTGTAAATAAAAATAGGAGACCTGACGTGCTACAATTTGATACTTCATCATATACAAAAATAAAAATGAAAGTGGATAGCATAGCCTTGTGTTTTTTGTCCCAGTCAGAACTGCTTCGGTCCACATCTGGTACCTACTTAGACTTCACCTACTTACACTTAACACTACTGTATACTTAGGGTATGTTGTCTGGGAGAAACCTTGCCTATTTCAACTTTGTGAAATAGGCCTATGTTTTTACATAAATTAATTCTATGTCATACTACAATGTCACACAGCAGTAAGATGCCCTGGGCCCCATCCTAGGGCGAGGTGGTGTGCACGCATCCGCCTGGGTGACGGCAGACTGGACAAGAATCAGTCAGAAGGGAGACATCGAAGAGGAAGGATCAAACATATGGAATGTCAGAACAGGTCAGCTCCATATATGGAGATCTAAGGGTTTGAGGTTTTAGGTCAGATGTAGAGTTGTTGTCCGGCTCCATATATGCAGATGTAGTGATGATCCAGTCTTCTCCATGTATGGCTATCCAGGGTTTGATGAGGTCAGTGATCTTCATATATAGAGTCACAAGGCCTGATGGACTGACGGCCATATATGGTGGTGTGACGTGTCATGAGGCGTGACACGTCATTCTAACTTCAGTATAAAGTGTTCTGTACACATTCAATCACTATATAGATACAGTATGTAACGTATGTAGGTTGCGGTGCTTGGGAAATATCTGCAGGCAGTTTGGTTTGGCGGACCAGTTTGTCAAGACCAAAAAGGGCAAGCCTAGGCTGAGAGAGCATGCTATTTATTCCCCAACGGTATAAGTAGAAAAATGAACTCTTAGTTAAAAAACAGAAGGAGGAATGGGATAAGCGCTGCCTGGGTTCAGTAACATTTGGCTACCTCAAACAAGTGCTCTTTAGTCAAACAGTAGTACAGTAGGCAACATTTATTGTTTCCTTGCTCAACAACAAATGTATTATTTTTCACCTGAAGACAGAGTGCCTCAGTAGTTTTCTCCCTATAGTTTGCCTGACCACAAGCAGAACATTTTCTTTTAGTGTTTCTGCTTCTATGAACTCTTGATAATTAATATTTCTAATTGTATTGAAGTCTTATATTTGGAATATTAAGAAATTGACTCTAGCATGTTTAGCACTACCTCCTTATTACATGTTTTCTTAAGCAATTGATGAATGTACTCGTCCTCATTTCGATCAGGGCTTCAGTCTCCTCATTCGACCACGTCTATCCAGGGTAACGGGACATCTTTGCGCTGCGTAGAATATGCCTTCTCCGTCTCCAACTGTGTTCAGCTCCTCACCCGCCACATTGTTTGCTTCATTTCCTTTATTTACTGCGGATTGCATTCACACCTGCATCGAATCGTAATCAAGTGTGATTGGAAGCGAAGCGAAACCCCCGTTTTTGCTCGGAGTAAAATGCGGTTGTTTGATACGCATTAGGATTCGAATGAGCCTTCACACCTGCCAAACGAAGTGCACTTTCTGAAAATGCTCAGCAGGATTCGTTTTAATGGCAGCAAAGCTCTCTGGTGTGAATGAAACCTCAGTTCCAGTTATCCGACACACCCGTCCTTTGTAGGTGTGCAGAAGGACTTTTTCTTATAGGAACATAATTATAAATCATACAAACATTTAACAACAATGTATTGTCTCTCATTAGAAACAGTAATATTCATAAATATGTTTTACATAAGCTTCACTCATTTAATGTGTGAACAGGAATGTTTAGGACGAAGAGCCGTCCTAAAGTCGGCTCTTCGGTGCTACTGAAAATTTCTGACGAGCCGAAATCATTTCGGCACTACAGCGCCGAAACAGCGGTAAAATAGGAGTATGAATCGGTCCTTAGTCCTTATGATAATAACAGATCTACAAGCTTGAGTGCAGCGCTATGAGCTTGTAGATATATGTAGATAGACCCAAAATGGGTTAAAGGGCTAGTACATCCATTTACTTTACAAAAACAATAAGAGTGTGAGCGTTCTGTTGTTTGCAACATGCATTGTTTATTCACCGCTGGTCTGTGACATCACTGTGACATCACTGAGATGCAATTGGCTTGCATCGCCCTCTAGTGGTTATGCAGATTAGCACCCACAGGTGTCAGTATAATGGTAATCACAAATAATATGACATATTGTACTCCTCACTAGATGAACAAGTGAACAAGAAAACAAATACAACTAATAATCAGACGTAGGTCAGGTTACAGAACAAACATAAACAGCGGTAATAACAACAATTAAATAAAGTTTTCTAATACTTGCAGTGGTATAAAAGGTACAATGATGAAAAGTATTGAAAGATGAAAATATTATTGAGTACATGTAGGCGTACTTAAAGTTGCTATAAGCAGCAATATGTCAAAATGTAATGACCTTTTTTACAGTTATTTGTTGGTATTCAGACAGCCAGCAATGAGTAAAAGGCTTTTAGTCTCTGTGACATCTAGGGGCCACAATCTGCATTCAAAGATGTTCCTAGAAGCTTCGTCATTGGTCGAAAAAGAAACCCCGGTCAAAATGACTAAGCAATCAGGAAGTAGACAGGCAAATGGACCAATGACAAAGGTTTGAGCAAAATCTTTGAATGCAGATTGCTGCCCCTCAGTTAAAGTCTACCTCGACTCGATGAGGTGATGTAATGGTGATGTAAAACAAACGGTGTAAACACAAACATTAAACACCATTAACAATAAAGAGACAATATGACGTAAACGGCACATTATGGCGTAAAATCCCTTCATTGTCAAGGCTTTTCTCCTGTATGAGTCATCATGTGTGATTTTAGATGACCTGTTTGGGTAAAGCCTTTACCACATACTGTACACGAAAAGGGCTTTTCGCCTGTATGAGTCCTCATGTGTGATTTTAGATGACCTGTTTGAGTAAAGCCTTTACCACACACTGTACACGAAAAGGGCTTTTCGCCTGTATGAGTCATCATGTGTGATTTTAGATTAGTTGTGTGAGTAAAGCCTTTACCACATACTGTACACGAAAAGGGCTTTTCGCCTGTATGAGTCATCATGTGTGATTTTAGAGTACCTGTGTGAGTAAAGCCTTTACCACATACTGTACACGAAAAGGGCTTTTCGCCTGTATGAGTCCTCATGTGTGATTTTAGATTAACTGTTATAGTAAAGCCTTTACCACATACTGTACACGAAAAGGGCTTTTCTCCTGTATGAGTCCTCATGTGTGATTTCAGATGATCTGTGCGAGTAAAGCCTTTACCACATACTGTACACGGAAAGGGCTTTTCTCCTGTATGAGTCCTCATGTGTGATTTTAGAGTAGCTGTTTGAGTAAAGCCTTTACCACATACTGTACACGAAAAGGGCTTTTGTCCTGTATGAGTCATCATGTGTGAATTTAGAGTACCTGTGTGAGTAAAGCCTTTACCACATACTGTACACGGAAAGGGCTTTTCTGTACAGTTGAAACTTTTCTTCCCTGTATGAGTCCTCATGTGTGATTTCAGATGACCTGCGTTGGTAAAGCCTTTACCACATACTGTACACGAAAAGGGCTTTTCGCCTGTATGAATCATCATGTGTGATTTTAGATTAGCTGTGACAGTAAAGCCTTTATCACATACTGTACACGAAAAGGGCTTTTGTCCTGTATGAGTCATCATGTGTGAATTTAGAGTACCTGTGTGAGTAAAGCCTTTACCACATACTGTACACGAAAAGGGCTTTTCGCCTGTATGAATTCTCATGTGTGATTTTAGACCACCCTTGCAATTAAACTTTGTGCCACACTCTGTACAGCTAAAGGGTTTCTTCCCTGTATGAATCACCATGTGTGTTTTTAGATGTTCCTTCCGATTAAATATTTTGCCACACTCTGTACAACTAAAGGGTTTCTTCCCTGTATGAATCATCATGTGTTTTTTCAGATTTCCCTTTTGATTAAAAACTTCACCACACTCTGTACAACTAAAAGGTTTCTTCCCTGTATGACTCATCATGTGTGTTTTTAGATGTGCCTTCTGATTAAATATTTTGCCACACTCTGTACAACTAAAAGGTTTCTTCCCTGTATGAATCATCATGTGTTTTTTCAGATTTCCCTTTTGATTAAAAACTTCACCACACTCTGTACAACTAAAAGGTTTCTTCCCTGTATGAATCATCATGTGTGTTTTCAGATTTCCCTTTTGATTAAACATTTTACCACATTCTGTACAACTAAAAGGTTTCTTCCCTGTATGACTCCTCATGGATTCAGGTTGTTTTGTTGATTTCAGGTCCTGGGACAGTTTGCGCCGTCCTCGCACATGTTGTTTGTTTTGTGATTTCAGTGTGTTTAAAGCTGACTGATCTCCCCTAGTCTCCTCCCACTCATCACTGTCTTCAGTGTCAGATTCAGAACAGTGTGAAGAGAGGAGCTGCTCATCACTAGTTGGTTGTGATGTTCCACAGTCCTCTACATCAGCTTGTGTTTTCATGTGTTCAGTTGAGGTGCCGGCTACAGGCTCTGTCTCTCTGTTTTCATCATCATCTTCACTTTTCACTGCTAGTAATGTCAACGTTGACCCACCAGCCTCTCCTGCTCTTTGAAGTAGCTCCTCCTGTTCCTCTTTAATGTGTGGAGGTTGTGGTTCCTCCTGGACCAGACTGGAGCTCCTCTCCTCTTCAGGTGGAGCCTCCTCTTTACACACAGGGACGTGCAGAAAGTCTAGGAAAAATAATACAAAGAGACTATATAAAAGGTTTGAATCTTGTACCTCAGTGCAGAGTAGTGTCTGGAAGAAGTATCAACAGATTACTCTCTGTCCACATGTTCCAACATTGAAGTGTGACGGTGCGCTGACTGCGCTCTGTGCTGTAAATAGTGTGGTCGTTGTTTGTTTACATTGCAGCGCTCTCATAGAAGATGTGAGACGAGCTGAATGAGACGTAGCCATTATTATTTACAATTTACAATTTAGGCATTTAGCAGACGCTCTTAATCCAGAGCGACTTACATTAAGCAAGAACAAAAAAGCATGGGAATAGATCACATAAAAACATTTATCAAGAAACATGCGTAAGCTAAGAAAGTAACAGTGGAATATCTATATAATGAAGCTATACATGTAAACTATACATCTATACTACTATGCTATACATATGTACTATGACGTGCTATCAATGACTACATACAATGAAATTATAGTGCTGTCTACATAACATGCTATAAGTCTGTATCAAATGCTATCTAAGTCTACAGAAATGCTATCTAAGGGGGTGGGGTGTGCTATGGGCCATGATGGAGTCTGAAAAGGTGGGT
The DNA here is from genome assembly GCF_964188405.1 of Protomyctophum parallelum. Classification (NCBI taxonomy): domain Eukaryota; kingdom Metazoa; phylum Chordata; class Actinopteri; order Myctophiformes; family Myctophidae; genus Protomyctophum; species Protomyctophum parallelum. Next base: position 986,776 of record NC_139714.1, read on the forward strand.
TTTCAAACTACGGCGGAAGATTGGGAGTGATGCTGCAGTTCTGACTGCAATGGGAAGTGCATTCCACAGTTTTGGAGCCATTTAGAAAGTAATGACTTGTAAATGTTAGATCAGTGAGTCTTCTGTAGCAGGTTAGTTACTGAAGTAGAATTAGAATTAACTGAAAAGCTTCTGTGAACCCATAAATACTTTTACAACCAAACCATCGTCACATTCAGAATACTTTTTGATTGTTTTTTTAATGCTTAAGTCGATAACAAATTCATATCGGTTCATCTTTACACCCTCAGTACCGACACACTATCACCAATAAAATAAATTAAGTGCTTTAAACTTACTGAGATCCAGGTGGTCTTCAGGTTCCTGTTTAAGGTGGAATTCAGGTTCCTGTTTAAGGTGGAATTCAGGTTCCTGTTTAAGGTGGAATTCAGGTTCCTGTTTAAGGTGGTCTTCAGGTTCCTGTTTAAGGAGGTCTTCAGGTTCCTGTTTAATAGAACCAGTCGTGGCTGGAGAACTGATCTTCACCTGCAGACTGGACTCCACACACTGGACTGGAATGAAGGAATACAATAAATACTTTAATACTGAGGACTTTGTGACGTGAATGAGGACTTTAATAATGACTTTGATTGATGTGACATGGGTTGAAAATGAAGTTTGAATATGAAAGAGGGAACAGAGGTTGTAAAGGCGTTACATTTACATTTATTTATTTGTTAATATTTGTCTTTTCAAAGACTGGGCTGTGCTATACACGCCCCCCATGGCCCGGGAGGGAAGCCAGGTGGGGAGGGTGATAATTGGGACTGCACGTCCCAAGGGGGCGGCAGTGGCTCAGCGGTAGAGTGGCTGGATGGGGACCACAAGGTTGCCGGTTCTATCCCTGTGGGCTCCCCCAGAGTTAGAGTCAAAGTGTCCTTGAGCAAGACTCTGAACCCCTAATTGCTCTCTACGTCCTCCCGGTGGGGGCTCCTCACTGGTACCAGAGTCAGTAGGATGCAATAAGCAGTGTCAACATAACAAATACATTGGGGAGAAAAACCATAAGTACATATACCTGTACATATCCTGTACAACTTTACTACAGGGTTGAGTCTTGCATCAAGCGGTCCATGTCTCTGGTCCATCTGTCGCTGATCCTCTGATGTGGATGAATGTGAGTCCATCTCCTGATAACGTAATCTCTCCCTGTGGTCTGTGGAAAACACAGTGACAAAAAAACAACAACTGAATGTCAAAACATGACTATTGTAACTCCCTCCTTACTGGCCTACCGGCATGCGCACTTAAGCCTCTCCAATTAATCTAAAATGCCGCAGCTCGCTTGGTCTTCAACCAGGCAAAATTCTCACATGTCTCCCCCCTTCTCCACTCCCTCCATTGGCTCCCGGTCGCTGCCCCTCCCCCTTCTCCACTCCCTCCATTCTCTGATGCTGGCATTCAAAGCAACCAAAGGTATGGCACACCCATATATTGCAAGTCTGATTGAACTCTCGCAGGGAAGCTGGAAGAACATTCACTAAAAACGCCAGTATAGGCCTGGGCTGTGGCTCAGCGGTCCAGGTGGTCATGGTTACATTCCCATGGGCGAGCACTGGCGCTTTGGCATGGGGGGGGGGGGGGGGGGTCAGATCAACAAATGCTATGAATTCTGTACTGGCCATATATGGAGTGTGTCTTGAGGAGTGTACAGGGTTTGATGAGGTCAGATCAACATATGGAATGTCAGAACAGGTCAGCTCCATATATGGAGATCTAAGGGGGGCAGCGGGGGCGGGGCAGTGTCTTGGGTGGACAGTTTTTGGGGCCTGTTGAGAACTCAAGCTTCTGCTGGCTGACACGCATCAGTCAACAGGGAGACATCCAACAGGAAGGATGGATGGGGAAGGATCAACATATGGAAGGATCAACATATGGAAGGATCAACATATGGAAGGATGGATGGAATAACAGGTTGTATTGATGTTGGAACCATTAGGAGAGATAACAGGCTGTACTGATGTTGGAACCATTAGGAGAGATAACAGGCTGTATTGATGTTGGAACCATTAGGAGAGATAACAGGCTGTATTGATGTTGGTACCATTAGGAGAGATAACAGGTTGTATTGATGTTGGAACCATTAGGAGATAACAGGCTGTATTGATGCTGGTACCATTAGGAGAGATAACATATAGGCTATAGCTATGGATAGCACAGCTAGCTAGCTAACACCATAGAGTCATAAGGTGAACCGATAGCATAGCTAGCAGCTAACCATAGAAACTCTATGGTGCTAACTAGCTATCATAGCTGGCTAGTTAGCACCATCGGGTTATTGACCATAATGTTAGCTATAGCAGCTAACATGGTGCTAACTAGCTTCCATAGAGTTATAATGGTAGCAGCACCTACAGCTAGCTATAGCTTGCTATCAGAAGCTAGCCGGGAGACTGCATCGTTGTAACGTTAGCATGCTAACGGCGGCTAACGGCCGGAAGCAGCGACGAATGAATACACAGACAAACATTATTATCAACAAATGAACAACAATAATAATAATAATAAACACCGCTTTGAACTCACCGCTCATACATTAATAATCACCAGGGTTACGAGATGTCAACAAAACCGTCAACAAAAGACTAGTTGTGCAGGCTGTGCAGTTTGCAGCAATCACAGTTGACCGCGTCCTCGACCGACGTCATCCGGGTGCATCCCCATGGTGTGTGTGTGTGTGTGTGTGTGTGTGTGTGTGTGTGTGTGTGTGTGTGTGTGTGTGTGTGTGTGTGCGTGCGTGCGCGCGCGCGCGTGTGTGTGTGTGCCTGCCAAGATTGACAGTAACACCTTTGAGAGGCTACACATACATGACCGTCTGGTGGACCTGGTAAGATCAGAGGAGTAGGCTACAGGACAGGACAACAAGAATGTATAAACACAGCACTGTAAAAATAGACTGGTTTGATCACAATGACACGCATGTCAATTCACTACAAGATATTCCAAATACCCCAGATATTGTGTTCATCAATGGAATTAGAAAAACTGTCACTATATTTGAAATAGGCAGCCCATTTGATTTGTATATACTGTAGGCCTACTTGTTTGACATCCAAACTTATGAAATATCAGCTTCTGGTGGAACGTATTATGGCCTTGGGATATAACTGTCAGCTTATTAAGGGACCAAGAAGACACGCAGTGACTTTGGTCACTTCTTGTTTTTGTAGTTTTTTTTCTTCTTCTTCTCCTTCCGCCAAAAATAGCTGTTCTGACTGAACCGTGCAGTCGCTTTTCGTGAAACTCGGTAATCTGGTAGAGGGCCATGCCAAACGGTGACTATGTGAAGCCCATGACCATTGGCCAAATGGTGGCGCTATAGCACTGAAATTGAAAATTAAGTTGAAAATGCAAACTTTGAACGTACATATCTCATGAACCATTTGACCGTTGGCTATGACACTTTGATACACATATGTGTCTCCTCATGCCGAACAACTTCCATATTCTTACTTTTGACCTCTGACCTTTAGATTACCCACCAATTTGAATTATATGAAAACCATTTAAAATGTATCTCCTCCCAGAATCTTTGATCAAAATGCACAAAAACGTCTACACTTGAACTTTGAACTTATACGAACAAAAAATCGTAACAGATTTATTTTAAGTGAAAAAATGAAGTTTTTATGAGCCAATAAAAAAATTCTGTCTTGTGAAACCTCTCATGCAACCAATACGTCTTCCAAATACGGTTGGCAGAGCTAATGCCTATACTGCATGTTACTGTATAGAATGAGTCAACTGACAGAGTCTGCTTAGCTCAGTCGGTAGAGCTCTCACCTTTGGACCACAGGGTCACTGGTTCAAATCCGGGTAGTGACAACTCAGCCTGTGATTCTTATTTGTTCATATTGTTCTCTCTCTTTCTCCATCTCTTTCTCCACCCCCCCCTCTCTCTCTCTCTATCACTAGGACATGACATCACAATAATAGAGATACTAGTAACTGTCATAGAGTAATAAGTCTAATAGTGTAATAAGTGTATTTAGTGTAATAGTGTAATAGTGTAATAAGTGTAATAGTGTAAAAGTAGTGCAATAGTGTAATAGTGAAATTGTGTATTACGTCTAAATTTGTAAAAGTGTAATAAGTGTAATAGTGTAGTAGTGTAATAAGTGTAATAGTGTAAAAGTAGTGCAATAGTGCAATAAGTGGAATAGTGTAATAAGTGTAATAATGTAATAGTGTAATAGTGTAATAAGTCTATTTAGTGTAATAGTAGTGTAATAGTGTAATAAGTGTATTTAGTGTATTAGTGTAATAGTGTAATAGTGTAATAAGTGTAATAGTGTAATAGTGTAATAGTGGTGTAATAGTGTAATAAGTGTATTTAGTGTAATAGTGTAATAGTGTAATAAGTGTAATAGTGTAAAAGTAGTGCAATAGTGTAATAGTGAAATTGTGTATTACGTCTAAATTTGTAAAAGTGTAATAAGTGTAATAGTATAGTAGTGTAATAAGTGTAATAGTGTAAAAGTAGTGCAATAGTGCAATAAGTGGAATAGTGTAATAAGTGTAATAATGTAATAGTGTAATAAGTGTAATTGTGTAATAAGTCTATTTAGTGTAATAGTGTAATAAGTGTATTTAGTGTATTAGTGTAATAGTGTAATAGTGTAATAAGTGTAATAGTGTAATAGTGGTGTAATAGTGTAATAAGTGTATTCTGGCTTCTCTCTCTCTCTCCACCCCCCCTCTCTCTGTCTCTCTCTCCACCCCCCCTCTCTCTGTCTCTCTCTCTCCACCCCCCTCTCTCTCCACTCTCTCTCTCTGTCTCCACCCTCTCTCTCTGTCTCCACACTCTCTGTCCTCTCTCTGTCCTCTCTGTCTCCACACTCTCTGTCCTCTCTCTGTCTCCACACTATCTGTCCTCTCTCTGTCCTCTCTGTCTCCACACTCTCTGTCCTCTCTCTGTCTCCACACTCTCTGTCCTCTCTCTGTCTCCACACTATCTGTCCTCTCTCTGTCCTCTCTGTCTCCACACTCTCTGTCCTCTCTCTGTCTCCACACTCTCTGTCCTCTCTCTGTCTCCACACTATCTGTCCTCTCTCTGTCCTCTCTGTCTCCACACTATCTGTCCTCTCTCTGTCCTCTCTCTGTCTCAACACTCTCTGTCCTCTCTCTGTCCTCTCTCTGTCTCAACACTCTCTGTCCTCTCTCTGTCTCCACACTCTCTGTCCTCTCTCCACTCTCTCTCTGTCTCCACCCTCTCTCTCTCTCTCCACACTCTCTGTCCTCTCTCTCTCTGTCTCTCTCTCTCCCTATCTCCTTGGTCCCGCCTTATCGCTGCTTGCAGCTATATTTAAGGGACCAAGAAGACACGCAGTGACTTTGGTCACTTCTTGTTTTTGTAGTTTTTTTTCTTCTTCTTCTCCTTCCGCCAAAAATAGCTGTTCTGACTGAACCGTGCAGTCGCTTTTCGTGAAACTCGGTAATCTGGTAGAGGGCCATGCCAAACGGTGACTATGTGAAGCCCATGACCATTGGCCAAATGGTGGCGCTATAGCACTGAAATTGAAAATTAAGTTGAAAATGCAAACTTTGAACGTACATATCTCATGAACCATTTGACCGTTGGCTATGACACTTTGATACACATATGTGTCTCCTCATGCCGAACAACTTCCATATTCTTACTTTTGACCTCTGACCTTTAGATTACCCACCAATTTGAATTATATGAAAACCATTTAAAATGTATCTCCTCCCAGAATCTTTGATCAAAATGCACAAAAACGTCTACACTTGAACGTTGAACTTATACGAACAAAAAATCGTAACAGATTTATTTTAAGTGAAAAAATGAAGTTTTTATGAGCCAATAAAAAAATTCTGTCTTGTGAAACCTCTCATGCAACCAATACGTCTTCCAAATACGGTTGGCAGAGCTAATGCCTATACTGCATGTTACTGTATAGAATGAGTCAACTGACAGAGTCTGCTTAGCTCAGTCGGTAGAGCTCTCACCTTTGGACCACAGGGTCACTGGTTCAAATCCGGGTAGTGACAACTCAGCCTGTGATTCTTATTTGTTCATATTGTTCTCTCTCTTTCTCCATCTCTTTCTCCACCCCCCCTCTCTCTCTCACTAGGACATGACATCACAATAATAGAGATACTAGTAACTGTAATAGAGTAATAAGTATAATAGTGTAATAAGTGTATTTAGTGTAATAAGTGTAATAGTGTAAAAGTAGTGCAATAGTGTAATAGTGAAATTGTGTATTACGTCTAAATTTGTAAAAGTGTAATAAGTGTAATAGTGTAGTAGTGTAATAAGTGTAATAGTGTAAAAGTAGTGCAATAGTGCAATAAGTGTAATAGTGTAATAAGTGTAATAATGTAATAGTGTAATAAGTGTAATAGTGTAATAAGTCTATTTAGTGTAATAGTAGTGTAATAGTGTAATAAGTGTATTTAGTGTATTAGTGTAATAGTGTAATAGTGTAATAAGTGTAATAGTGTAATAGTGTAATAGTGGTGTAATAGTGTAATAAGTGTATTTAGTGTAATAGTGTAATAGTGTAATAAGTGTAATAGTGTAAAAGTAGTGCAATAGTGTAATAGTGAAATTGTGTATTACGTCTAAATTTGTAAAAGTGTAATAAGTGTAATAGTGTAGTAGTGTAATAAGTGTAATAGTGTAAAAGTAGTGCAATAGTGCAATAAGTGGAATAGTGTAATAAGTGTAATGTAATAGTGTAATAAGTGTAATAGTGTAATAAGTCTATTTAGTGTAATAGTAGTGTAATAGTGTAATAAGTGTATTTAGTGTATTAGTGTAATAGTGTAATAGTGTAATAAGTGTAATAGTGTAATAGTGGTGTAATAGTGTAATAAGTGTATTCTGTCTTCTCTCTCTCTCTCCACCCCCCCTCTCTCTGTCTCTCTCTCCACCCCCCCTCTCTCTGTCTCTCTCTCTCCACCCCCCTCTCTCTCCACTCTCTCTCTCTGTCTCCACCCTCTCTCTCTGTCTCCACACTCTCTGTCCTCTCTCTGTCCTCTCTGTCTCCACACTCTCTGTCCTCTCTCTGTCTCCACACTATCTGTCCTCTGTCTGTCCTCTCTGTCTCCACACTCTCTGTCCTCTCTCTGTCCTCTCTCTGTCTCCACACTCTCTGTCCTCTCTCTGTCTCCACACTATCTGTCCTCTCTCTGTCCTCTCTGTCTCCACACTCTCTGTCCTCTCTCTGTCTCCACACTCTCTGTCCTCTCTCTGTCTCCACACTATCTGTCCTCTCTCTGTCTCCACACTATCTGTCCTCTCTCTGTCCTCTCTGTCTCCACACTATCTGTCCTCTCTCTGTCCTCTCTGTCTCAACACTCTCTGTCCTCTCTCTGTCTCAACACTCTCTGTCCTCTCTCTGTCTCCACAATCTCTGTCCTCTCTCTGTCCTCTCACTGTCTCCACACTCTCTGTCCTCTCACTGTCTCCACACTCTCTGTCCTCTCTCTGTCTCCACACTCTCTGTCCCTGTCTCCACACTCTGTCCTCTCTGTCTCTCTCGCTCTCTCTCCACTCTCTCTCTGTCTCCACCCTCTCTCTCTCTCCACACTCTCTGTCCTCTCTCTCTCTGTCTCTCTCTCTCTCTATCTCCTTGGTCCCGCCTTATCGCTGCTTGCAGCTATATTAGGTATTTCTTTTACACCTCAAAAGAAACAGAAATAGCAGCTCTGGCTGAACCGTGCAGTCGGTTTTCACGAAACGCGGGATTCTGGTAGAGGACCATGCCAAACGATGACTATGCGAAGCCCATGACCATTGGCCAAAGGGTGGCGCTATAACATTCAATTGAAGATACAAACTTTGAACGTACATAGCTCATGAACTGTTTGACCGTCTGCAATTTAACTTTGATACACATTCCTAATGCCGAACATCTTCCATATTCTGACTTTTGACCTCTGACCTTTAGATTACCCGCCATTTTGAATTATATGAAAACCATTAAAAATGTATCTTCTCCCAGGATCTTTGATCAAAATGCACAAAAACGTCTACACTTGAACTTTGGACTTATACGGACAAATAATCGTAACAGATTCCTTTTAAGTGAAAAAATGAAGTTTTTATGAGCCAATGAAAATTGCTGTTTTGTGAAACTTCTTCTGCATCTAATACCTATACTAATACTGTATGATGTTACTGTTTAGAATGAACAAATTGACTGTGTCTGCTTAGCTCAGTTGGTAGAGTTCTCACCTCTGGACAGCAGGGTCACTGGTTCAAATCCGGGTAGCGACAACTTAGCCCGTGATTTTTATTTGTGCATATTGCTCTCTCTCTCTCTCTCTGTCTCTCTGTCAATCCACCCCCCCTCTCTCTCTCTCTCTCTCTCTCTCTATCTCTCTCTCTGTCTCTCTCCACCCCCCCCCCTCTCTCGCTCTCTCTGTCTCTCTCTCTCTCCACACTCTTTGTCCTCTCAATGTCTCCACATTATCTGTCCTCTCTCTCTCTCCACACTCTGTCCTCTCTCTCTCTCTCCACACTCTCTGTCCTCTCTCTGTCTCCACACTCTCTGTCCTCTCTCTGTCTCAACACTCTCTGTCCTCTCTCTGTCCTCTCTCTGTCTCCACACTCTCTGTCCTCTCACTGTCTCCACACTCTCTGTCCTCTCTCTGTCCTCTCACTGTCTCCACACTCTCTGTCCACTCTCTGTCCTCTCTCTCTCTCCACACTGTCCTCTCTCTCTCCACACTCTCTGTCCTCTCTCTCTCTCCACACTCTCTGTCCTCTCTCTGTCTCAACACTCTCTGTCCTCTCTCTGTCCTCTCTCTGTCTCCACACTCTCTGTCCTCTCTCTGTCTCAACACTCTCTGTCCTCTCTCTGTCTCCACACTATCTGTCCTCTCTCTGTCTCCACACTCTCTGTCCTCTCTCTGTCTCCACATTCTCTGTCCTCTCTCTCTCTCCACACTCTCTGTCCTCTCTGTCTCCACACTCTCTGTCCTCTCTCTGTCTCCACACTCTCTGTCCTCTCTCTCTCTCCACACTCTCTGTCCTCTCTCTGTCTCCACACTCTCTGTCCTCTCTCTGTCCTCTCTCTGTCTCCACACTCTGTCCCTGTGTCTCTCTGTCCCTGTCTCCACACTCTGTCCTCTCTGTCTCTCTCGCTCTCTCTCCACTCTCTCTGTCTCCACCCTCTCTCTTTGTCTCCACCCTCTCTCTCTCTCTCTCTCTCTCTCTGTCTCTCTCTCTCTCCACACTCTCTGTCCTCTCTATGTCCTCTCTCTGTCCTCTCTCTGTCTCCACACTATCTGTCCTCTCTCTGTCCTCTCTCTGTCTCCACACTCTCTGTCCTCTCTCTGTCCTCTCTCTGTCTCCCTACTCTGTCCTCTCTCTGTCCTCTCTCTGTCTCCACACTATCTGTCCTCTCTCTGTCCTCTCTCTGTCTCCACACTCTCTGTCCTCTCTCTGTCCTCTCTCTGTCTCCACACACTCTCTCTCTCTCTCTCTCTCTCTCTCTCTCTCTCGCTCTCTCTCCACACTCTCTGTCCTCTCTCTCTCTGTCTCTCTCTCTCTATCTCCTTGGTCCCGCCTTATCGCTGCTTGCAGCTATATTTAAGGGACCAAGAAGACACGCAGTGACTTTGGTCACTTCTTGTTTTTGTAGTTTTTTTTCTTCTTCTTCTCCTTCCGCCAAAAATAGCTGTTCTGACTGAACCGTGCAGTCGCTTTTCGTGAAACTCGGTAATCTGGTAGAGGGCCATGCCAAACGGTGACTATGTGAAGCCCATGACCATTGGCCAAATGGTGGCGCTATAGCACTGAAATTGAAAATTAAGTTGAAAATGCAAACTTTGAACGTACATATCTCATGAACCATTTGACCGTTGGCTATGACACTTTGATACACATATGTGTCTCCTCATGCCGAACAACTTCCATATTCTTACTTTTGACCTCTGACCTTTAGATTACCCACCAATTTGAATTATATGAAAACCATTTAAAATGTATCTCCTCCCAGAATCTTTGATCAAAATGCACAAAAACGTCTACACTTGAACTTTGAACTTATACGAACAAAAAATCGTAACAGATTTATTTTAAGTGAAAAAATGAAGTTTTTATGAGCCAATAAAAAAATTCTGTCTTGTGAAACCTCTCATGCAACCAATACGTCTTCCAAATACGGTTGGCAGAGCTAATGCCTATACTGCATGTTACTGTATAGAATGAGTCAACTGACAGAGTCTGCTTAGCTCAGTCGGTAGAGCTCTCACCTTTGGACCACAGGGTCACTGGTTCAAATCCGGGTAGTGACAACTCAGCCTGTGATTCTTATTTGTTCATATTGTTCTCTCTCTTTCTCCATCTCTTTCTCCACCCCCCCTCTCTCTCTCTCTATCACTAGGACATGACATCACAATAATAGAGATACTAGTAACTGTCATAGAGTAATAAGTCTAATAGTGTAATAAGTGTATTTAGTGTAATAGTGTAATAGTGTAATAAGTGTAATAGTGTAAAAGTAGTGCAATAGTGTAATAGTGAAATTGTGTATTACGTCTAAATTTGTAAAAGTGTAATAAGTGTAATAGTGTAGTAGTGTAATAAGTGTAATAGTGTAAAAGTAGTGCAATAGTGCAATAAGTGGAATAGTGTAATAGTGTAATAAGTCTATTGAGTGTAATAGTAGTGTAATAGTGTAATAAGTGTATTAGTGTAATAGTGTAATAGTGTAATAAGTGTAATAGTGTAATAGTGTAATAGTGGTGTAATAGTGTAATAAGTGTATTTAGTGTAATAGTGTAATAGTGTAATAAGTGTAATAGTGTAAAAGTAGTGCAATAGTGTAATAGTGAAATTGTGTATTACGTCTAAATTTGTAAAAGTGTAATAAGTGTAATAGTATAGTAGTGTAATAAGTGTAATAGTGTAAAAGTAGTGCAATAGTGCAATAAGTGGAATAGTGTAATAAGTGTAATAATGTAATAGTGTAATAAGTGTAATTGTGTAATAAGTCTATTTAGTGTAATAGTGTAATAAGTGTATTTAGTGTATTAGTGTAATAGTGTAATAGTGTAATAAGTGTAATAGTGTAATAGTGGTGTAATAGTGTAATAAGTGTATTCTGTCTTCTCTCTCTCTCTCCACCCCCCCTCTCTCTGTCTCTCTCTCCACCCCCCCTCTCTCTGTCTCTCTCTCTCCACCCCCCTCTCTCTCCACTCTCTCTCTCTGTCTCCACCCTCTCTCTCTGTCTCCACACTCTCTGTCCTCTCTCTGTCCTCTCTGTCTCCACACTCTCTGTCCTCTCTCTGTCTCCACACTATCTGTCCTCTCTCTGTCCTCTCTGTCTCCACACTCTCTGTCCTCTCTCTGTCCTCTCTCTGTCTCCACACTCTCTGTCCTCTCTCTGTCTCCACACTATCTGTCCTCTCTCTGTCCTCTCTGTCTCCACACTATCTGTCCTCTCTCTGTCTCCACACTCTCTGTCCTCTCTCTGTCTCCACACTATCTGTCCTCTCTCTGTCCTCTCTGTCTCCACACTATCTGTCCTCTCTCTGTCCTCTCTCTCTCAACACTCTCTGTCCTCTCTCTGTCCTCTCTCTGTCTCAACACTCGCGCTATAACATTCAATTGAAAATACAAACTTTGAACGTACATAGCTCATGAACTGTTTGACCGTCTGCAATTTAACTTTGATACACATATGCATCTCCTAATGCCGAACAACTTCCATATTCTGACTTTTGACCTCTGACCTTTTGATTACCCGCCATTTTGAATTATATGAAAACCATTAAAAATGTATCTTCTCCCAGGATCTTTGATCAAAATGCACAAAAACGTCTACACTTGAACTTTGGACTTATACGGACAAATAATCGTAACAGATTCCTTTTAAGTGAAAAAATGAAGTTTTTATGAGCCAATGAAAATTGCTGTTTTGTGAAACTTCTTCTGCATCTAATACCTATACTGCATGTTACTGTATAGAATGAGTCAACTGACAGAGTCTGCTTAGCTCAGTCGGTAGACTTTGGACCACAGGGTCACTGGTTCAAATCCAGGTAGTGACAACTCAGCCTGTGATTATTTGTGCATATTGTTCTCTCTCTCTCTGTCTATCTCTATATCTCTATCTCTCTGTCTCTCTCTCTCTCTAATAGAGATACTAGTAACTGTAATAGAGTAATAAGTCTAATAGTGTAATAGTGTAATAAGTGTAATAGTAGTGCAATAGTGTAATAGTGAAATAGTGTATTAAGTCTAAATTTGTAATAGTGTTATAAGTGTATTTAGTGCAATAGTGTAATAGTAGTGTAATAGTGTAATAAGTGTAATAGTAGTGCAATAGTGTAATGGTGAAATTGTGTATTAAGTCTAAATTTGTAATAGTGTAATAAGTGTAATAGTAGTGTAATAGTGTAATAAGTGTAAATTGTGTATTAAGTCTAAATTTGTAATAGTGTAATAAGTGTAATAGTAGTGTAATAGTGTAATAAGTGTAATAGTGTAATAGTAGTGTAATATAATTGTAATAGTAGTGTAATAAGTGTAATAGTGTAATAGTAGTGTAATAGTGTAATAAGTCTAATAGTGTAATAAGTCTAATAGTGTAATAGTGTAATAGTAGTGTAATAGTGTAATAAGTGTAATAAGTGTAATAGTAGTGTAATAGTGTAATAGTGTAATAAGTGTAATAGTAGTGTAATAGTGTAATAGTAGTGTAATAGTGTAATAAGTCTAATAGTGTAATAAGTGTATTTAGTGTATTAGTGTAATAGTGTAATAAGTGTATTCTGTCTTCTCTCTCTCTCCACCCCCCCTCTCTCTCTCCTCTCTCTCCACCCCCCCTCTCTCTCTGTCTCTCTCTCCACCCCCCCCTCTCTCTGTCTCTCTCTCCCCCTCTGTCTCTCTCTCTCTCTGTCTCTCTCTCTCTATCTCCTTGGTCCCGCCTTATCGCTGCTTGCAGCTATATTAGGTATTTCTTTTACACCTCAAAAGAAACAGAAATAGCAGCTCTGGCTGAACCGTGCAGTCGGTTTTCACGAAACGCGGGATTCTGGTAGAGGACCATGCCAAACGATGACTATGCGAAGCCCATGACCATTGGCCAAAGGGTGGCGCTATAACATTCAATTGAAGATACAAACTTTGAACGTACATAGCTCATGAACTGTTTGACCGTCTGCAATTTAACTTTGATACACATATACGTCTCCTAATGCCGAACATCTTCCATATTCTGACTTTTGACCTCTGACCTTTAGATTACCCGCCATTTTGAATTATATGAAAACCATAAAAAATGTATCTTCTCCCAGGATCTTTGATCAAAATGCACAAAAACGTCTACACTTGAACTTTGGACTTATACGGACAAATAATCGTAACAGATTCCTTTTAAGTGAAAAAATGAAGTTTTTATGAGCCAATGAAAATTGCTGTTTTGTGAAACTTCTTCTGCATCTAATACCTATACTAATACTGTATGATGTTACTGTTTAGAATGAACAAATTGACTGTGTCTGCTTAGCTCAGTTGGTAGAGTTCTCACCTCTGGACCGCAGGGTCACTGGTTCAAATCCGGGTAGCGACAACTTAGCCCGTGATTTTTATTTGTGCATATTGCTCTCTCTCTCTCTCTCTCTCTCTCTGTCTCTCTCTCTCTCTCTCTCTCTGTCTCTCTGTCAATCCACCCCCCTCTCTCTCTCTCTTTCTCTCTCTCTATCTCTCTCTCTGTCTCTCTCCACCCCCCCCCCTCTCTCGCTCTCTCTGTCTCTCTCTCTCTCCACACTCTTTGTCCTCTCAATGTCTCCACACTCTCTGTCCTCTCTCTCTCTCCACACTCTGTCCTCTCTCTCTCTCCACACTCTCTGTCCTCTCTCTGTCTCCACACTCTCTGTCCTCTCTCTGTCTCAACACTCTCTGTCCTCTCTCTGTCCTCTCTCTGTCTCCACACACTCTGTCCTCTCTCTGTCCTCTCACTGTCTCCACACTCTCTGTCCTCTCTCTGTCCTCTCACTGTCTCCACACTCTCTGTCCACTCTCTGTCCTCTATCTCTCTCCACACTCTCTGTCCTCTCTCTCTCCACACTCTCTGTCCTCTCTCTCTCTCCACACTCTCTGTCCTCTCTCTGTCTCAACACTCTCTGTCCTCTCTCTGTCCTCTCTCTGTCTCCACACTCTCTGTCCTCTCTCTGTCTCCACACTCTCTGTCCTCTCTCTCTCTCTCCACACTCTCTGTCCTCTCTCTGTCTCCACACTCTCTGTCCTCTCTCTCTCTCCACACTCTCTGTCCTCTCTCTGTCTCCACACTCTCTGTCCTCTCTCTGTCTCCACACTCTCTGTCCTCTCTCTGTCCTCTCTCTGTCTCCACACTCTCTGTCCTCTCTCTGTCCTCTATCTGTCTCCACACTCTCTGTCCTCTCTCTGTCCTCTCTCTGTCTCCACCCTCTCTCTTTGTCTCCACCCTCTCTCTTTGTCTCCACCCTCTCTCTCTCTCTCTCTCTCTCTCTCTCCACACTCTCTGTCCTCTCTCTCTCTCTATCTCCTTGGTCCCGCCTTATCGCTGCTTGCAGCTATATTTGTCCTTGTATTTGGAAGTCTGGGCCATGTCCATAAACTTGTGCTCAGGGGTCTGCAATTGGGTGGATTGCAAAAGACAAATGCAAAAAACTTGGCTAAATACTGTTCTGTCTCGGCTATTATGCAGTCTGTCTATCTGAAGAAGACGTTTCATTTATCCCTAGGTGGCTTAAAACATCCTGTCTTAAGTAGTGTCAAGTAATAGTAGGTATGTCATCAATGTGCTATCTTTTTTCTTTTCCTCTTTTCCCTCTGTGTGTTAAGCATGTGCAGCAGCTATATCTGGTTGGACCATATAATGTTGAACCTAATTCTGATCAGAGTTTGGGTCTATTGTATTGCGCCTCTTATGCAGATCCAAATAAAATAATTCAAATGTGTGCGTGTGTGTGTGTGTGTGTGTGTTTTTTAAAAACACAGGCACTTACTACAATCTGATCCGATTTCACGCACCTTCCAATTCCCTCCGCTATTTGTGAACAAACGTGGGAGAAATATAACAGATCCTTCGTCCAAGCTAACTTTACCAGCAGTAAACCAGCGCAACCCACTCAAACCCTATTCCAAATGGTTCCAAAGGTTTTTTTGTCACCCACTAACAGGCAAATCTTTCCCTATAAAAAGTGTAATCACATGTGCATCTACCCATGTGATCTCCATGCTACGCTGTCCCTGCTGGTCATATATTGGCAAGACCACTAGGAAGCTTAAAACACGCATCAGCGAGCATAAAAGCGCTATTGGCAGAAACGACATGGGAATACCCGGTTGCTGTTCATTTTAATGACATGAAACATGATATATCCACCTTACGCTTTGTTGGTATGGAGATGGTTCCTCTAGCTACGCAGAGGTGGAAACCATGACCTTCTCCTTAAGAGACGTGAGGCATATTGGATCTTCACTTGCGACTTGCGACATCTTCTTTACAAACATTGCAACAAAGCTGGTTAGCAAACTGCCCTCCCACTCTGGGCGTTTTGGTGTAGAGCACATCAAAGCCTTCTACAAAAACCTTGGTGTTTGTAAAGATGATTTTAAAATGACAATGGTAACAACCGAGGAGGTACTTAAAAAACTGAGTGCCCTCCAACCCCACAAGGCCACTGGCCATGACAATATTCCCTCCAAATTTCTCAGAGACTCAGCCTTTTCCATAGCTCCAGTCATCACCCACATAGTTAACCTCTCCATCAAACAGGGACAGGTCCCCCAAGATTTTAAACTGGCCAAAGTAACCCCCTTGTACAAAAAAGGGAGTAAATTAGAACCCGGCAACTACCGCCCTATTTCTATTCTAAGCTCCATCTCGAAAGTGATGGAAAAAATAGTCTATGAACAGGTTGAAAAGTATCTTGCCACTAATAAATTGCTGTACGAGTTCCAATCTGGTTTCAGAACATCCCACTCCACTGACACATGCCTCCTCTATTTGAGCGATCACATCAAACACGAGGTGGATGCTGGAAAATACTGCGGCATGGTCATGCTGGACCTCCAAAAGGCTTTTGACACCGTGAACCACTCCATACTGGTTAACAAGCTTAAAGCTATTGGTTTTGATAGCACATCAGTGAGCTGGATGCAATCCTACCTGGAGGGGAGAGAACAGATGGTGGAGGTGAACGGAACACTGTCCCCTCCCCTCCCAGTGAGCTGTGGTGTCCCACAAGGAAGCATACTAGGGCCTTTACTGTTCCTAATTTATGTTAACGACATGACTTCAGCTTGTGACTGCAACTTGTTCCTGTTCGCAGATGACTCAGCACTGCTGGTCTCGGACAGGAACAAACTGCAGGTTGAAAAGATCCTCAGCTCTGAACTCGGTAGAATCTGCACCTGGCTCGCTGATAACAAACTATCCTTACACCTGGGAAAAACTGAATCCATCCTCTTCGGATCAAATAGTAAACTCAGCAAGGCAGATGGCTTCTTGGTTAGAGTGGGTGACAATATTATCACACGAAAAGATCAAATTACCTACCTAGGTTCCATCCTGGAGGCCAATCTTTCCGGTGATAAAATGGCCACCAACGTAATCAAAAAAGTCAATCAAAGAACAAGATTCCTTTACAGGATCTCCTCACTGGTCAGCAAAAACACCTTGAAGACCTTAACAGGAGCCCTCGTACAAGGTTTCTTTGACTATGCATCCACCTCTTGGTACCACAGCACCTCAAAGGCCCTTAAAACAAGGCTCCAGACCTCCCAAAACAAACTGGTCAGGCTCCTACTTGGCCTCACCCCCCGAACCCACCTCACCCCTGCCCACTTTGACAGGCTGGGATGGCTTAGGGTCGACGACAGAGTACAGCATCTTGCAATGGGTCTGGTCCACAAGATTCGATACACCACCAAGATACCCATGTACCTGTCTAAATACTTCCTTAATGTAAACGAAGTCCACACCCACAACACCAGAGGGAGTGCAACAAACCATGTACAACCCAGATTCGGCACAAACAAGGGACTAAATTCTTTTCGCTCCTATGCCACCAAAATGTGGAACGCTCTACCAACAGTCATTAAGACATGTGAATCCCTTGACTCCTTCAAAACCGCTCTCAAAGGGCACCTACGGATGGCTGCAATTCGAAACTGGCCTCTGTAAAATCTGAATCCCCCCCCCCCCATTTTCCCTCACTGTATATTGTATCTTTTCCCTTTTTTGCTTCCCATATGATGAATTTCTGTTCTGTTCTTTAGCTACATAGAAATGTCTATTTGTATGTCTCTAAATGTTTGTATGTCTTTAAATGTTTTGATGAATTGAACAATGTGGACCCTGTTGTAAACAAGTGTAATGCTTAATTGGGTCGTCCACTCACAGTTGACTGTCTTTGTATTGAGTTTGTGCTAAAATGTACTGT
This sequence comes from Protomyctophum parallelum, assembly GCF_964188405.1. Lineage (NCBI taxonomy): Eukaryota > Metazoa > Chordata > Actinopteri > Myctophiformes > Myctophidae > Protomyctophum > Protomyctophum parallelum. The sequence continues at coordinate 1,004,227 of NC_139714.1, forward strand.
AAATTCTACAAACTGTTAATAAATATTTCAATCAATCAATCAAACACCCTATAGCCCCAAAAGGTTTAAATGATGAATTCTTACTTAATGTGATGTTGTGATTTTGAGGTTTTTCACCTCTGGGTTTTCTGATATACTATATTATATAGTCAATTTGATCATTCAAGAACTGCACAAAGCCCTCGTCTGAAAGCAAGAGAGAGTTAAAACGCCAGGGAGCGCGGGAGTCAGTTTTCCCCAGAAGGGAGATATCCATCGTCACAGGGCTATGGTCTGAAATAACAATGGCATGATATGAACAGCCTCGAACCGAAGACAGAAGTTTATTATCTACTAAAAATAAATCAATACGTGAAAATGTATGATGGACCGGACTGAAAAAGGAGTATGCTTTTGCTGTAGGGTTAAGAGAACTGCCTGATGAAGGTCTGACATCCAAAACGTTGCTCAATAAATCTAAACTCAAGTGAAGACAGTGTGCGGGATTCTTTTTTCCTCTACTTCTCAGGTCACATTCTCACCTAATACTTCGGTAGACTCAATGCGTATGGGCGGAGAATTTGGGACTCTTGCATATTTAATTGGCTGCGGTTTGCCTTCACACTGTCATTCGCAGCAATTGGAAACGCAGCAGGGGGGACCTTTATCAATGTGTTCCATTCATAAACTAGCCTATAGTGAAATCTATGGTGATAAAATTACACTCATAACGTGCATGTGTCGTGCCATCTAGGACCCCCCCCCCCTCTCTCTCTACGCACGCAGCCACCACACACTGTTCTTTTGGGCATGGAGGCACAGCGCTGAGCGCACTGATATAACTCCCCAGTCCCCACACAGTGACAGCACAGCACTCCATGTTTACGGCACGCACAGACAGACAGAATATTCTGTAGGCTATAATAGGCTACACTGCAGTGTTTTTATGTGTTTTCTTAAGAAATTGATTAATGTACTCGTCCTCATTTCGATCAGGGCTTCAGTCTCCTCATTCGACCACGTCTATCCACGGTAACGGGACATCTTTGCGCTGCGTAAAATATGCCTTCTCCGTCTCCAACTGTGTTCAGATCCTCACCCGCCACATTGTTTGCTTCATTTCCTTTATTTACTGCGGATTGCATTCACACCTGCGCCGAATCGTAATCAAGTGCGATTGGAAGCGAAGCGAAAACCCCGGTTTTGCTCGGAGTAAAATGCGGTTGTTTGATACGCATTAGGATTCGAATGAGCCTTCACACCTGCCAAACGAAGTGCACTTTCTGAAAATGCTCAGCAGGATTCGTTTTAATCGCAGCAAAGCTCTCTGGTGTGAATGCAACCTCAGTTCCAGTTATCCGAAACACCCGTCCTTTGTACGTGTGCAGAAGGACTTTTTCTTATAGGAACATAATTATAAAACATACAAACATTTAACAACAATGTATTGTCTCTCATTAGAAACAACAATAATATTCATAAATATGTTTTACATAAGCTTCACTCATTTAATGTGTGAACAGGAATGTTTAGGACGAAGAGCCGTCCTAAAGTCGGCTCTTCGGTGCTACTGAAAATTTCTGACGAGCCGAAATCATTTCGGCACTACAGGGCAGAAACAGCGTAAAATAGGAGTATGAATCGGCCCTTAGCCCTTATGATAATAACAGATCAACAAGCTCGAGTGCAGCGCTATGAGCTTGTAGATATATGTAGATAGACCCAAATTGGGTTAAAGGGCTAGTACATCCATTTACTTTACAAAAACAATAAGAGTGTGCGCGTTCTGTTGTTTGTAACATGCATTGTTTATTCACCGCTGGTCTGTGACATCACTGAGATGCAATTGGCTTGCATCGCCCTCTAGTGGTTATGCAGATTAGCACCCACAGGTGTCAGTATAATGGTAATCACAAATAATATGACATATTGTACTCCTCACTAGATGAACAAGTGAACAAGAAAAAAATACAACTAATAATCAGACGTAGGTCAGGTTACAGAACAAACATAAACAGCGGTAATAACAACAATTAAATAAAGTTTTCAAATACTTGCAGTGGTATAAAAGGTACAATGATGAAAAGTATTGAAAGATGAAAATATTATTGAGTACATGTAGGCGTACTTAAAGCTGCTATAAGCAGCAATATGTCAAAATGTAATGACCTTTTTTACAGTTATTTGTTGGTATTCAGACAGCCAGCAATGAGTAAAAGGCTTTCAGTCTCTGTGACATCATCTAGGGGCCACAATCTGCATTCAAAGATGTTCCTAGAAGCTTTGTCATTGGTCGAAAAAGAAACCCCGGTCAAAATGACTAAGCAATCAGGAAGTAGACAGGCAAATCGACCAATGAGAAAGGTTTGAGCAAAATCATTGAATGCAGATTGCTGCCCCTCAGTTAAAGTCTACCTCGACTCGATTAGGTGATGTAATGGTGATGTAAAACAAACGGTGCAAACACAAACAACCCTCTGACAGATTTGCGCGCCTCCAGGCGCGTTTGTGCCCTGGGGCCACTCTGCTTCACGCGCCTCTGGGCGCGTTTATGTTTTTTTATGATTCTGTATAGATTTATCGTTTATATAACTGTCTACCGAATATTTAGCGAAGATATCAACTACATTACCCAGAAAACCCGTGTCGCGTCACGTGGCACACGTATTTTTCCTATTGGACGCCATGACACATGGCTCCCCAGCGGCTGAAAGCAGGCAAGCCCGGACAAAGGAATCACTCTCAGTCAGACGATCGTCACGAAACTCACGATCGCATCTCAGCAAAATATATATATATATATAATGTATTTTTTAGTATTAATTGTCCTTCCATGTCCACTGCTGTCCAGTGGTCTTCTGGAGTCCGGCTGCAACATATTTCACCATCGGATTACACGTGTACTCTACTTTATTCACCCACCGTCATGATAAGGTAATTTCTTTTTATTGTAATCGAAAATACCCAATATGACATCGAGCCGACCTAGTGCTGATATCAGATGGATGTTGTAGAACCATAAATAGATAGATCTAACTGGCTTAGTCATCGTGACATCACGATAAAATAATAATAATAATGATAATAATTGATCATCATGGCGTCGCGGCGACGGCAATGATCTCTGATCATTGCCGTCGCCACATTCCACTGCTGTTCCACGGCTGTTGGCTGTTGTAACGTTCTAATGTCGCCAATCGCCATATTCTTTTATCGTAATACTACTTGTGCACGCATCTGTAGCATCATGCTACGACTCACAAAGACACAACTCATTTGATCGCTAGCAGCCGGGTAAAAACACCATGTAGGCTATGTATGTAATAGTAGCGTGCACTGACTACAGCTAAATGTATTTTTTCAGATGGATGAAGGAGGAAGAAGACGATCGGCTGCGACGATGGACACTGAACCTCATTTCATTCATTTCACGGGGGGGGGGGGGGGGGGGGAGCAGGGTTTTATTTTATTTGGCCTACACACACACACACACCGTCAAGAACAACTGGAGTCTGGACTGCAGTGGAATAAAGCCCTTTGAATTGAATTGGTTTGGGGACACTGAGGTAACTTTTGTATGTAGGCCTATTTATTTTCTGTAATATTTATTATAATGCTATTATGTTGGTAGTCAGAAGAAATAAAAATGCACTTTTCAAATCCGAGATACATGTCATTTCTTTACACTATTCTGAGGTTTATGGTCTGACTAAGCGAGTTTCAACTGTGATTTACTCTGTAACGGTGGATGGTAAGAACCCATTTAAAAAAATATATAATACAGTATACATCCAAGTCTATATTTTTATACATATCGTAGGCATCAAATGTCATCAAAGTCATCAAAACAATGTCATAGCATGTGTTTTTTATCGAAACTGTGTTTCTTCATAACAGGTTTTTGAGATGCATGAATGAATAGACTAGGGTACTGGTAAGACTATGTAAACATATTATATATCAAAATCTTCGTTAGAATGTCTAATTTCATGAAAAAGAAAAAAAAAAAGTTTCTATCTTGTTCCAGTAGGGGTCAGTAGGCAGTTTTATCTGGGTTGGTGCAGTTTGGTCACAACTGACCATGATATTTATAGATGGCAAAATATCTACAGTGGTACATGTGGGAAACTTTTTCTTTTTTTATTATTGAACTAGACAACTCTCCCTTTAAAATGAGATATGTCATAGGTATGGGCTCCCTGTAGAAAAAAAGGAAAATGAAACTTAAAACAGCCATATCTTTTTGTTTTCTTCTAGAAACACTACATTCTGAAGTGCAGGCTCTTTTAAATGGCTTCCAACACAAAAACTAAACATTGTATCAACTCAGTTCATTTTTTTTCCTGGAAGTAAAAATGTCAAGCTTTCTCTGAATGTCTTTTATTGTCGCAGTCACAACAGAGAATTTTCAAAAACGCATTTCTGCCATAGAAAATCGTACCAACTGCTATGAAATCAGAGGGCTGGTATAAAATAAAGAGACAATATGACGTAAACGGCACATTATGGCGTAAAATCCCTTCATTGTCAAGGCTTCTCTCCTGTATGAGTCCTCATGTGTCTTTTTAGATGACCTGTTTGAGTAAAGCCTTTACCACATACTGTACACGAAAAGGGCTTTTCGCCTGTATGAGTCATCATGTGTCTTTTTAGACTACCTGTGTGATTAAAGCCTTTACCACATACTGTACAGGAAAAGGGGTTTTCTCCTGTATGAGTCCTCATGTGTGTTTTTAGTTGACCTGTTTGGGTAAAGCCTTTACCACATACTGTACACGAAGAGGGCTTTTCGCCTGTATGAGTCATCATGTGTGTTTTTAGACTACCTGTTTGGGTAAAGCCTTTACCACATACTGTACACGAAAAGGGCTTTTCGCCTGTATGAGTCCTCATGTGTGTTTTTAGATGACTTGTGGAAACACAGGCTTTACCACATACTGTACACGAAAAGGGCCTTTCTCCTGTATGAATCATCAAGTGTGATTTTAGAGTAACTTTGCGAGTAAAGCCTTTACCACATACTGTACACGAAAAGGGGTTTTCTCCTGTATGAGTCATCATGTGTGATTTTAGATGACCTGTTTGAGTAAAGCCTTTACCACATACTGTACACGAAAAGGGGTTTTCGCCTGTATGAGTCATCATGTGTGATTTTAGATTACCTGTTTGATTAAAGCCTTTACCACATACTGTACACGAAAAGGGCTTTTCGCCTGTATGAGTCATCATGTGTGATTTTAGATGACTTGTGTGAGTAAAGCCTTTACCACATACTGTACACGAAAAGGGCTTTTCTCCTGTATGAGTCCTCATGTGTGATTTTAGATTAGCTGAGCGAGTACAGCCTTTACCACATACTGTACACGAAAAGGGCTTTTCTCCTGTATGAATCCTCATGTGTGATTTTACAGTACCTGTGCCAGTAAAGCTTTTACCACATACTGTACACGAAAAGGGCTTTTCGCCTGTATGAGTCCTCACGTGTGATTTTAGAGTAGCTGTTTGATTAAAGCCTTTACCACATACTGTACACGAAAAGGGCTTTTCTCCTGTATGAATCCTCATGTGTTTTTTTAGAACACACGTTTGAGTAAAGCCTTTACCACATACTGTACACGAAAAGGGCTTTTCTCCTGTATGAGTCCTCACGTGTGATTTCAGATTAGCTGAGTGAGTAAAGCCTTTACCACATACTGTACACGAAAAGGGCTTTTCTCCTGTATGAATCCTCATGTGTGATTTTAGATTAGCTGTTTGATTAAAGCCTTTACCACATACTGTACACGAAAAGGGCTTTTCTCCTGTATGAATCATCATGTGTGATTTTAGACCAGCCTTGCAATTAAACTTTGTGCCACACTCTGTACAGCTAAAGGGTTTCTTCCCTGTATGAATCACCATGTGTGTTTTCAGTGTTCCCTTTCGATTAAACATTTTGCCACACTCTGTACAACTAAAAGGTTTCTTCCCTGTGTGACTCCTCATGGATTCAGGTTGTTTTGTTGATTTCAGGTCCTGGGACAGTTTGCGCTGTCCTCCCACATGTTGTGTGTTTTGTGATTTCAGTGTGTTTAAAGCTGACTGGTCTCCCCTAGTCTCCTCCCACTCATCACTGTCTTCAGTGTCAGATTCAGAACAGTGTGAAGAGAGGAGCTGCTCATCACTAGTTGGTTGTGATGTTCCACAGTCCTCTACATCAGCTTGTGTTTTCATGTGTTCAGTTGAGGTGCCGGCTACAGGCTCTGTCTCTATGTTTTCATCATCTTCATCATCTTCACTTTTCACTGCTAGTAATGTCAACGTTGACCCACCAGCCTCTTCTGCTCTTTGAAGTAGCTCCTCCTGTTCCTCTTTAATGTGTGGAGGTTGTGGTTCCTCCTGGACCAGACTGGAGCTCCTCTCCTCTTCAGGTGGAGCCTCCTCTTTACACACAGGGACGTGCAGAAAGTCTAGGAAAAATAATACAAAGAGACTCTATAAAAGGTTTGAATCTTGTACCTCAGTGCAGAGTAGTGTCTGGAAGAAGTATCAACAGATTACGCTCTGTCCACATGTTCCAACATTGAAATGTGACGGTGCGCTGACTGCGCTCTGTGCTGTAAATAGTGTGGTCGTTGTTTGTTTACATTGCAGCGCTCTCATAGAAGATGTGAGACGAGCTGAATGAGACGTAGTCATTATTATTTAGAAAGTAATGACTTGTAAATGTTAGATCAGTGAGTCTTCTGCAGCAGGTTAGTTACTGAAGTAGAATTAACTGAAAAGCTTCTCTGAACCCATAAATACTTTTACAACCAAACAACATTTGTTTTACAATAGTCACATTCTGAATACTTTGTTTTCTTTAATGCTTAAGTCGATAACCGATTCATATCGGTTCATCTTTACACCCTCAGTACCGACACACTATCACCAATAAAATAAATGAAGTGCTTTAAACTTACTGAGATCCAGGTGGTCTTCAGGTTCCTGTTTAAGGTGGAATTCAGGTTCCTGTTTAAGGTGGTCTTCAGGTTCCTGTTTAAGGTGGAATTCAGGTTCCCGTTTAAGGTGGAATTCAGGTTCCTGTTTAAGGTGGAATTCAGGTTCCTGTTTAAGGTGGTCTTCAGGTTCCTGTTTAAGGTGGTCTTCAGGTTCCTGTTTAAGGTCGTCTTCAGGTTCCTGTTTAAGGTGGTCTTCAGGTTCCTGTTTAAGGTGGTCTTCAGGTTCCTGTTTAAGGTGGTCTTCAGGTTCCTGTTTAAGGTGGTCTTCAGGTTCCTGTTTAATAGAACCAGTCGTGGCTGGAGAACTGATCTTCACCTGCAGACTGGACTCCACACACTGGACTGGAATGAAGGAATACAATGAATACTTTAATACTGAGGACTTTGTGACGTGAATAAGGACTTTAATAATGACTTTGATTGATGTGACATGGGTTGAAAATGAAGTTTGAATATGAAAGAGGGAACAGAGGTTGTAAAGGCATTACATTTTAATGTATTTATTTGTTAATATTTGTCTTTTCAAAGACTGGGCTGTGCTATACACGCCCCCCATGGCCCGGGAGGGAAGCCAGGTGGGGAGGGTGATAATTGGGACTGCACGTCCCAAGGGGGCGGCAGTGGCTCAGCGGTAGAGTGGCTGGATGGGGACCACAAGGTTGCCGGTTCTATCCCTGTGGGCTCCCCCAGAGTTAGAGTCAAAGTGTCCTTGAGCAAGACTCTGAACCCCTAATTGCTCCTGATGTGCTGGCTGGTGCCTTGCATGGTTTCCGCCGCCATCGGTGTATGAATGTGTGAATTGATGCACAATCTATGTAAAGGGCCTTGGATAAAGGCGCTATATAAATGCACCATTTACCACGTAATCCTACAGTCTTTTTCAATGTAAAGGGTCACGGGACACAAGGGTGGTCCCAGGGACATTTTATGAGTCCTACTTCAACAACGTTAGAGAGTACAGTACTGAGTACAGTATTGCATCCCAGGACCCCCGGAGGGTGACATGATTGTGTTTGTTCTGAATGCAGTGAGTCTAAGGATGCAGGCTGTTTGTTCTGAATGCAGTGAGTCTAAGGATGCAGGATGCAGGCTGTTTGTTCTGAATGCAGTGAGTCTAAGGATGCAGGATGCAGGCTGTTTGCATCACTGGGACTGGAAGGAATCCTACAGGCTGGGGCGGCACCGTCAGCAGGGAGTGTTGGGTGGGAGGAGTAGGACGAAGCCTCTACGAAGCCCTACCGCGAGGAGCCCTCCCGGTGGGGGCTCCTCACTGGTACCAGAGTCAGTAGGACGAAGCCTCTACGTCCTCCCGGTGGGGGCTCCTCACTGGTACCAGAGTCAGTAGGATGCAATAAGCAGTGTCAACATAATTAAATTGGGGAGTAGGAAAAAACATATCTACATACCGATCCTGTACAACTTCACTACAGGGTTGAGTCTTGTATCAAGCGGTCCATGTCTCTGGTCCATCTGTCGCTGATCCTCTGATGTGGATGAATGTGAGTCCATCTCCTGATAACGTAATCTCTCCCTGTGGTCTGTGGAAAACACAGTGACAAAAAAACAACAACTGAATGTCAAAACATGACTATTGTAACTCCCTCCTTACTGGCCTACCGGCATGCTCACTTAAGCCTCTCCAATTAATCTAAAATGCCGCAGCTCGCTTGGTCTTCAACCAGGCAAAGTTCTCACATGTCTCCCCCCTTCTCCACTCCCTCCATTGGCTCCCGGTCGCTGCCCCTCCCCCTTCTCCACTCCCTCCATTGGCTCCCGGTCGCTGCCCCTCCCCCACTCCCTCCATTGGCTCTGATGCTGGCATTCAAAGCAACCAAAGGTATGGCACCCCCATATATTGCAAGTCTGATTGAACTCTACAAACCCTCCCGGGTGCTCAGATCAGCAACGCAGGGAAGCTGGAAGAACATTCACTAAAAACGCCAGTACAGGCCTGGGCCGTGGTTCAGCGGTCCAGGCACCTTGGCTGGTAATCCAGTCTGGCAGTGTGCCGCGGGTTCGACTCCCAATCCCGACAGCCTTTACTGCATGTCACCCCCCCATCTCTCTCTCCATTTCATGTCAGCCTCCTGTATGTCCCTGCATTAAAAAGATATTTAAAAAAATGACGGTATAACTCAGGAAAATTACGGGATAACACACCACACATCCCAAACTGTGAAATTCACTTCCTTCCCATTGCAATCAGAGCTGCAGACTCACTCCCAATCTTCCGCCCTAGGCTGAAAACCCACCTCTTCAGACTCCATCATAGCCTGTAGCACTTGCCCTAGCCTCAACGACCTTACAGGTGTACGCAAAGGCTCAGATTATCTAGTTTTGATAGCATTTTCTGGAGACATAGCCTTATATAGAATCAGGGCTCCAGTGAGTGACTTAATAGGTTTGTATATGGCACCTAATGTATTAAGGTGCTACTTAAAATGTAACGAGGTCGCACCGGTGATACTTGGAAAAGGCAAAAAGAAAAAATCAATGTGTTTTTTCTGTGGGAACGACTGAGGCACGGGCGGCTATGTTAGTAGATAATAAAATATTACTTTATGTTGAGTCAATCACAGAGTCCTCCCTCCCCCCTCTCTCTCTCTGCCTGTCAAGAAAACAATTGTGTCAGAGGAGACATTTTACAACTGAATTATAGGGCTGCACTAGGGATGCCAAACGACTCATATTTGGCCAATCGACGAATCGAGGCCAAAAATCGACGTGTCGAACGACTTTTTTCCTTTTTTTCTTAATTATTTTTATATTTTTGTTGTTGCTGCGCAGCAGTTGAGGAGAACGCAACTATGCATTCCTTTAAGCAACACAACTTCTGCAGCTGCATCAATATGTTTAGAATTTGCATCAATGATCAAATCCCAATAATAAAAAATAAACTTTATTTTGTAAACAACGAAACTGAAGGAGCAGCGGCGCTATCGGCTAGCCGCTAGTCCCAACTCTCAAGTGTCTGCAGCCTGTCACGAGTAATGAACTGATACGGGACGCACGTTGTTCCGTATTTTAATGTCGGGTCGGATAATAAATACAGTATAAATGACGGCGGGATTTATTTGACAACTCTGTCCTGCTTTCTTCACGAGAAGAGAAGAGCGCTCACCGCTCAGAACAGAGCAGACCTGTGGCTGTCAGCACTTTACAGCATGTGTAGATGAGCTGGGTCTGGGAAGCTCAGAGCTGCAGCCATTGGCTCATGATACGAGCACACGACCAATGGGACTGATCATTCAGTGTTGCTAAGATACCACCCCCCACCACACACACACGCACACACCCTTGGACGATGGGGTCCACAGCGCTCTGCTCAAAGTCAACTTGCATGCGACGAGCGGCACTGACTGACTGAAAAAATAATAATACAAATAAAAACGATTTTTCGACTCATACGTTTTGAGTCGCGGGAGGCATGTCGAGTCGATTTTCAACTTTTTTCAACATCCCTATGCTGCACGATTAATCAAATTTTTATCAAAATCGTGATTTGTTGGATTTGGCATAGCGGCGAGTAGCTCTGAACCATAGCCCTAATGCTAATTCTACCCTAGCATTAGGGCTATGGAACAGAGATAAGCGGCGAGTGGGTGCTGCTGCACAACATGAAGCTTATTGATTGATTGATTGAAATATTTATTAACAGTTTGTAGAATTTACAGTACATTTTAAGCACAAACTCAATACAAAGACTGTCAACTGTGAGTGGACGACCCAATTAAGCATTACACATTACACACAACAGGGTCCACATTGTTCAATTCATCAAAACATTTAAAGACATACAGACATTTAGAGACATACAAATAGACATTTCTATGTAGCTAAAGTACAGAACAGGAATTCATCATATGGGAAGCAAAAAAGGGAAAAGATACAATATACAGTGAGGGAAATTGGGGGGGGGGGGGGGGGGGACTTCGTTTACATTAAGGAAGTATTTAGACAGGTACATGGGTATCTTGGTGGTGTATCGAATCTTGTGGACCAGACCCATTGCAAGATGCTGTACTCTGTCGTCGACCCTAAGCCATCCCAGCCTGTCAAAGTGGGCAGGGGTGAGGTGGGTTCGGGGGGTGAGGCCAAGTAGGAGCCTGACCAGTTTGTTTTGGGAGGTCTGGAGCCTTGTTTTAAGGGCCTTTGAGGTGCTGTGGTACCAAGAGGTGGATGCATAGTCAAAGAAACCTTGTACGAGGGCTCCTGTTAAGGTCTTCAAGGTGTTTTTGCTGACCAGTGAGGAGATCCTGTAAAGGAATCTTGTTCTTTGATTGACTTTTTTGATTACGTTGGTGGCCATTTTATCACCGGAAAGATTGGCCTCCAGGATGGAACCTAGGTAGGTAATTTGATCTTTTCGTGTGATAATATTGTCACCCACTCTAACCAAGAAGCCATCTGCCTTGCTGAGTTTACTATTTGATCCGAAGAGGATGGATTCAGTTTTTCCCAGGTGTAAGGATAATTTGTTATCAGCGAGCCAGGTGCAGATTCTACCGAGTTCAGAGCTGAGGGTCTTTTCAACCTGCAGTTTGTTCCTGTCCGAGACCAGCAGTGCTGAGTCATCTGCGAACAGGAACAAGTTGCAGTCACAAGCTGAAGTCATGTCGTTAACATAAATTAGGAACAGTAAAGGCCCTAGTATGCTTCCTTGTGGGACGCCACAGCTCACTGGGAGGGGAGGGGACAGTGTTCCGTTCACCTCCACCATCTGTTCTCTCCCCTCCAGGTAGGATTGCATCCAGCTCACTGATGTGCTATCAAAACTAATAGCTTTAAGCTTGTTAACCAGTATGGAGTGGTTCACGGTGTCAAAAGCCTTTTGGAGGTCCAGCATGACCATGCCGCAGTATTTTCCAGCATCCACTTCGTGTTTGATGTGGTCGCTCAAATAGAGGAGGCATGTGTCAGTGGAGTGGGATGTTCTGAAACCAGATTGGAACTCGTACAGCAATTTATTAGTGGCAAGATACTTTTCAACCTGTTCATAGACTATTTTTTCCATCACTTTCGAGATGGAGCTTAGAATAGAAATAGGGCGGTAGTTGCCGGGTTCTAATTTACTCCCTTTTTTGTACAAGGGGGTTACTTTGGCCAGTTTAAAATCTTGGGGGACCTGTCCCTGTTTGATGGAGAGGTTAACTATGTGGGTGATGACTGGAGCTATGGAAAAGGCTGAGTCTCTGAGAAATTTGGAGGGAATATTGTCATGGCCAGTGGCCTTGTGGGGTTGGAGGGCACTCAGTTTTTTAAGTACCTCCTCGGTTGTTACCATTGCCATTTTAAAATCATCTTTACAAACACCAAGGTTTTTGTAGAAGGCTGTGATGTGCTCTACACCAAAACGCCCAGAGTGGGAGGGCAGTTTGCTAACCAGCTTTGTTGCAATGTTTGTAAAGAAGATGTTCAAGTGGTTGGCTACATCGAGTTTGTCAGTGATGAGGGTGTTATTCGATTTGATGTTTATGTTAGTAAACCTGGTTTTTAGTTTCCGACCACAGCCTAGTTGGTTGTTTAGTAACTTCCATAGCTCCCGAGGATTGTTTTTGATTTCCTCGGCTTTATCATTGATTGGTGCTGCTGAAAACGGAGTTGGAACACAACGCATGCATTCTCCCTTCTCCAAATAAATAAATAGAGCTGATGAAGTGAGACATTAAGCCTTAGGGTTTAACCCGGAGAACAGAAGACTTCTGAGGCCACCAGGCTGAGGCTCTGAGAGCCACTCTGCTACACTAGCAGCTGCCGATAGCATATAGCTAGCAGCTAACCTTAGAACTCTATGGTGCTAACTAGATAGCACAGCTAGCTATAACACCATAGAGTCATAAGGTATCCGATGGCAAAGCTAGCAGGCAGCTAACCATGAGTTATAAGCTTAGCAGCTAGCTCTGGTCCATTAGCTCCGGCAGTAAGAGCAGTAACAAAGCTACCAGAGTTATAATGTTAGCAGCACCTACAGCTAGCTATAGCTTGCTATCAGAAGCTCGTGGTGTAGTGTAAACAAACTGTACGTAGGGTTCCAAGCGGGGCTAATCTATACTGATCTCATCTCGTCAAATCAAATCACGTACCTTCTTAAACCAGACGCAATCAATTATCCTGTTGAATTCGATTGATCCGTGAAGTTATTGGTGAAGTATTGATCTACTTTGTGACGTAAAATCTATCAACAAACTTTGCTCCGCGCCGGTAACATCATCCAGATGCGACGGTCCTATGCTTAGAAGCCAAGTGAATGAATGGTGCAATGGCGCCACCTACTGGCCTGGTGTGTGGACATCAGATTGAGTACATCTGTAGAATAGATTTTCTTTGTCACTCACTGACTCACAATACAAAGGTCTATGAAGTGACGTCACTCACTGACTCACAATACAAAGGTCTATGAAGTGACATGTTGGTGTGACGTCATGCTTCCACAGTCCACACATTACAGATCATTTACTAGTTACTAGTACTAGTTACTACTGGAATAAACTTCCATTCGAGCTCAGACACGCACCCTCTGTAGACATTTTTAAATCTCAACTCAAGACTCACCTCTTCACTCTTGCTTTTAGTTGAGTTTTACTATGCACGTTCCTACCCTGTCCTGACTGATTTGCTGCATGTGGTGTTTTTATTTGTTTTTATTGTCTCCACCAGGCCGAAGGCATGTGGGGAGAGTATGTTTTGCACTCCGTCCGTCCGCGTGTGTGTGTGTCCGTGTGTCCGTGAACAGCTAATCTCGGCCACCGTTAACCCGGTCGATGCCATATTTTGCACACACACTCCCTGGATGCCAACCATGAACCTCTGCCCCAAACTTTCCAGAACGGCCTGTTATAGCGCCACCAGGAGGCCGCTTTGTGCAAAAAAGCGTCCTCCTGGTGGCGCTATAACAGCTCTCTAATTCACAGTTGTTGACGTTCCTTGAAGTGTACACCGGGTTGCCATGTCTCCATATTATAAGCGACTTCGGGCTTGTTTTTCTGTAAAGTTGCTTGTACTCAGTACAAGCAACTTTACAGAAAAACAAGCCCGAAGTGTGTGTACTGTATTGTAATACAATATTATTGGTATTTGGTAGATTTATTTTGGAGGGGGGCTTATTTGTAGTTACATGTGTATACATTTGCTTATTTGGGCTTGCTTCCTAATGTTTTAAATGTTGTTAAAGTAATAATAAGCAAAGGCACCCCCAAATTGGGCTATTTGTCTGTAGTGCTGTGCAGACCCCCATCTGAAAATGTTTTGTACCCCAAAACCAGATTTATATATATATTCTAAATCCCCCCCCCCCCCCATTCTACAAGCCCACAGATTGGTCAAATAGAGAAAGTGATCCATCCATCCATGTGCCTTTCTTTTGCCCTTGTTTTCATAGACCTGGATGCTTTCTTTAGCAAATTCTGGCAACACTGGTTGTACCACCCACTTGATACCTCCTCCTTTACCACACTGTCAAAAGCAGATGACAGTGAACTTGAAGTACAGTAGAGAGACAGAACACTCACCCATCACTTCACTTCACAGGGAGATCAGCTTCAACGAGGAGGAAAGACACTATAGGCTACGCACCTTAAGACAGCGAATAAATCACAAAAAAATACAATGGCTGCTAATTTCCACGACCTAACCGCCAATCTCGTAAACAGAGAGGCGTTTAATTTCTCCTCCCTCCAGGGCGAAGTTGTACCCATTGAGAACGTCGCGTCTCTCTGAGGTACGACCACCAGGGATTACACCCAGATGAACGAGCTTCACGGGAAGTTCTCGGGCAAGGTGCTTGTGATCCTGGGAGTTACCTGCAACCACTGGCACAGAGACCAGAAAAGAGAACACAACAGAGTGAGAGGGGGCATAATTGGCACACGGCCGTGCACAGCTGCCCGGCCCGCCATAAAGAATACAAAACAACGTCAACAACACTACAGTGGCGCACACACAGCAGCCCGACCTTCAGAACACAATAGAAGACAATAAAGACAGACTATAGACAGTCTTTACCATTAGCAGCCAGCAGCAGTTCGGCACATTCGTCAATAAATAAAACAACCCGTGCTGACACTACTCTGATAGCTGACCGGAGACGGAGACATGCATGCGTCCCGCGCGTAAAGCTAAACCAGAAACTATCCTTATTGTTTGGGGATACAGTGTGTGCTACTTCTGTTACTTCTCTGACAAACAGTTCAACTTCTTATCTTCAGCCAGTCAATTAGTGGGACACAGACAGAGACACCAAAATGTGGAACGCCCTACCAACAGTCATTAAGACATGTGAATCCCTTGACTCCTTCAAAACCGCTCTCAAAGGGCACCTACGGATGGCTGCAATTCGAAACTGGCCTCTGTAAAATCTGAATCCCCCCACCCCCCACCCCATTTCCCTCACTGTATATTGTATATTTTCCCAGTGCTTGTATATTTTCCCTTTTTTGCTTCCCATATGATGAATTCCTGTTCTGTTCTTTAGCTACTGATGTATATTTCCATAAGCATATGCCTTAATACATGTAATAATTGTACACCTCATAACACTTCAGCTTACAGTTCACCGGGACAGCTAGTCAGCTGAGCTCAGAAGACAGCTGTTACTATACTGCATGTGGTTATTTCAGTCAGTTTGCTCAAACAGTGATTCCTCGAAGATAGGAGAGTTATTTATGGAGCCACCTGAGATAATAGGGCTTCATTTTAGGGGTGTAATTAAATCCCCCAGGGTCTGTGTGAACTCTTATCTACTGCAGGTTGGTGTCAGCTGCTAGACTCATCTCTGAGTCTCTATACTCTGTTTGTCTGTCATGAATAACAACATATCCTTGCCAAATATGCATCTAGAACTAAGAATACAATTATATCTAATTATTTCATTACATGGTAATCAATGTCCTGTATATTTGATATGGTACATACATTTCATTCTTATAGTTACCTGTTTAAATGTGTTAAACAGTTCTCATCAAGATGTCTGAGTGTCACTCAGAATAGCCCTAGTCACTGATTGGTCAGGGAAAGCAAGGACACTTGAAGTCCCACCTCCTTGATGTGAGGAGGGACTTTTTGACTTTCTAAGTTTCTGTAGTATAAATGCAATACGTTTTTGTCTATACGGTGTGACAGACAGATACAAGTTGATTCGAGTGGACTTTGTCGTGTGTGTCCCCATTTTTGTCGTGGGCCGTTGTCCTCACGTCGCCTTGTTCATTGAGCCGTGTTTGTGTCAATAAAACTGCGATACAACACTGGGATTGAAACTTTGTCTGGTTCATTGAGGGTCGCCTCATCTGACTCCTTTACGCACGACAGCGCCGCTATCCAGAAACATCACTACATAGAAATGTCTATTTGTATGTCTCTAAATGGTTGTATGTCTTTAAATGTTTTGATGAATTGAACAATGTGGACCCTGTTGTAAACAAGTGTAATGCTTAATTGGGTCGTCCACTCACAGTTGACAGTCTTTGTATTGAGTTTGTGCTTAAAATGTACTGTAAATTCTACAAACTGTTAATAAATATTTCAATCAATCAATCAATCACAGACAGACAGAGCAGCTGAGAGAGAGAGAGCAGAGAACAAACATCAAAGGCACACGCACAGCTGCAGTAGATAGGTTGTTACTTAATTGAGGCTGAAATGTACGGAGCCCCTAAGGGGACATTTCTAGGTAGATTATTTAAGAGATGGTGGTTTATGTTTTCTGGTATGGAAAAACATTTTAGATGTTGGCAGGAAAAAAACAAGGCTATAACATTTTTCTTTTAGGAGATGGAAATGTTTTGAAAGGGGAAAGATATTTTTTTTGGAGGGGATGACAATTTTCGAGGGGGTGACAAAAATAAATCAAGGCTGTGACTATTTTTTTTTAGGAGATGAAAATGTTTTTAAAGTGGAAAGACTTTTTCAAAGTCGTGCGCACGACTTTGAACTCGTGCGCACGACTTTGAAGTAAACAGAAGCACATGGCTACCTGTCAACAGAAGCACATGGCTACTTGACCCCCAGCGACCCCCAAATGGTAACTCTGTCATTCCTCTACCGTTTTGGACGGGGGTGGGCTCATTTGAATCGTGTCGCCCCCCTGGGGGCGTCTTTGGGGGTCTCAAGGTTCGGGGACCCCCAGGGACCCCAAGGGACCCCCAAATGGTAACTCTGTCATTTCTCTACCGTTTTGGACGGGGGTGGGCTCATTTGAATCGTGTCGCCCCCCCGGGGGCGTCTCTGGGGGTCTCAAGGTTCGGGGACCCCCAGGGACCCCCAGGGACCCCCAAATGGTAACTCTGTCATTTCTCTACCGTTTTGGAAGGGGGTGGGCTCATTTGAATCGTGTCGCCCCCCGGGGGCGTCTCTGGGGGTCTCAAGGTTCGGGGACCCCCAGGGACCCCCAAATGGTAACTCTGTCATTTCTCTACCGTTTTGGACGGGGGTGGGCTCATTTGAAATGTGTCGCCCCCCTGGGGGTGTCTTTGGGGGTCTCAAGGTTCGGGGACCCCCAGGGACCCCCAAATGGTAACTCTGTCATTTCTCTACCGTTTTGGACGGGGGTGGGCTCATTTGAATCGTGTCGCCCCCCCGGGGGCGTCTCTGGGGGTCTCAAGGTTCGGGGACCCCCAGGGACCCCCAGGGACCCCCAGGGACCCCCAAATGGTAACTCTGTCATTTCTCTACCGTTTTGGACGGGGGTGGGCTCATTTGAATCGTGTCGCCCCCCCGGGGGCGTCTCTGGGGGTCTCAAGGTTCGGGGACCCCCAGGGACCCCCAGGGACCCCCAAATGGTAACTCTGTCATTTCTCTACCGTTTTGGACGGGGGTGGGCTCATTTGAATCGTGTCGCCCCCCCAGGGGCGTCTTTGGGGGTCTCAAGGTTCGGGGACCCCCAGGGACCCCTAAATGGTAACTCTGTCATTTCTCTACCGTTTTGGATGGGGGTGGGCTCATTTGAAATGTGTCGCCCCCCTGGGGGCGTCTTTGGGGGTCTCAAGGTTCGGGGACCCCCAGGGACCCCTAAATGGTAACTCTGTCATTTCTCTACCGTTTTGGATGGGGGTGGGCTCATTTGAAATGTGTCGCCCCCCTGGGGGCGTCTTTGGGGGTCTCAAGGTTCGGGGACCCCCAGGGACCCCTAAATGGTAACTCTGTCATTTCTCTACCGTTTTGGATGGGGGTGGGCTCATTTGAAATGTGTCGCCCCCCTGGGGGCGTCTTTGGGGGTCTCAAGGTTCGGGGACCCCCAGGGACCCCTAAATGGTAACTCTGTCATTTCTCTACCGTTTTGGAGGGGGGTGGGCTCATTTGAATCGTGTCGCCCCCCAGGGGGCGTCTTTGGGGGTCTCAAGGTTCGGGGACCCCCAGGGACCCCTAAATGGTAACTCTGTCATTTCTCTACCGTTTTGGATGGGGGTGGGCTCATTTGAAATGTGTCGCCCCCCCGGGGGCGTCTTTGGGGGTCTCAAGGTTCGGGGACCCCCAGGGACCCCTAAATGGTAACTCTGTCATTTCTCTACCGTTTTGGACGGGGGTGGGCTCATTTGAATCGTGTCGCGCCCCTGGGGGCGTCTTTGGGGGTCTCAAGGTTCGGGGACCCCCAGGGACCCCCAAAGACGCCCCCAAACCTTGTATCCCCCAGGGGGGATACACAATTCAAATGAGCCCACCCCCGTCCAAAACGGTAGAGAAATGACAGAGTTACCATTTGGGGGTCCCTGGGGGTCCCCGAACCTTGAGACCCCCAAAGACGCCCCCTGGGGGGCGACACGATTCAAATGAGCCCACCCCCGTCCAAAACGGTAGAGAAATGACTGAGTTACCATTTGGGGGTCCCTGGGGGTCCCTGGGGGTCCCCGAACCTTGAGACCCCCAGAGACGCCCCCGGGGGGGCGACACGATTCAAATGAGCCCACCCCCGTCCAAAACGGTAGAGAAATGACAGAGTTACCATTTGGGGGTCCCTGGGGGTCCCCGAACCTTGAGACCCCCAAAGACACCCCCAGGGGGGCGACACATTTCAAATGAGCCCACCCCCGTCCAAAACGGTAGAGAAATGACAGAGTTACCATTTGGGGGTCCCTGGGGGTCCCTGGGGGTCCCCGAACCTTGAGACCCCCAGAGACGCCCCCGGGGGGCGACACGATTCAAATGAGCCCACCCCCTTCCAAAACGGTAGAGAAATGACAGAGTTACCATTTGGGGGTCCCTGGGGGTCCCCGAACCTTGAGACCCCCAAAGACACCCCCAGGGGGGCGACACATTTCAAATGAGCCCACCCCCGTCCAAAACGGTAGAGAAATGACAGAGTTACCATTTGGGGGTCCCTGGGGGTCCCTGGGGGTCCCCGAACCTTGAGACCCCCAGAGACGCCCCCGGGGGGCGACACGATTCAAATGAGCCCACCCCCTTCCAAAACGGTAGAGAAATGACAGAGTTACCATTTGGGGGTCCCTGGGGGTCCCCGAACCTTGAGACCCCCAAAGACACCCCCAGGGGGGCGACACATTTCAAATGAGCCCACCCCCGTCCAAAACGGTAGAGAAATGACAGAGTTACCATTTGGGGGTCCCTGGGGGTCCCTGGGGGTCCCCGAACCTTGAGACCCCCAGAGACGCCCCCGGGGGGCGACACGATTCAAATGAGCCCACCCCCTTCCAAAACGGTAGAGAAATGACAGAGTTACCATTTGGGGGTCCCTGGGGGTCCCTGGGGGTCCCCGAACCTTGAGACCCCCAGAGACGCCCCCGGGGGGGCGACACGATTCAAATGAGCCCACCCCCGTCCAAAACGGTAGAGAAATGACAGAGTTACCATTTGGGGGTCCCTGGGGGTCCCTGGGGGTCCCCGAACCTTGAGACCCCCAAAGACGCCCCCAGGGGGGCGACACGATTCAAATGAGCCCACCCCCGTCCAAAACGGTAGAGGAATGACAGAGTTACCATTTGGGGGTCGCTGGGGGTCAAGTAGCCATGTGCTTCTGTTGACAGGTAGCCATGTGCTTCTGTTTACTTCAAAGTCGTGCGCACGAGTTCAAAGTCGTGCGCACGACTTTGAAAAAGTCTTTCCACTTTAAAAACATTTTCATCTCCTAAAAAAAAATAGTCACAGCCTTGATTTATTTTTGTCACCCCCTCGAAAATTGTCATCCCCTCCAAAAAAAATATCTTTCCCCTTTCAAAACATTTCCATCTCCTAAAAGAAAAATGTTATAGCCTTGTTTTTTTCCTGCCAACATCTAAAATGTTTTTCCATACCAGAAAACATAAACCACCATCTCTTAAATAATCTACCTAGAAATGTCCCCTTAGGGGCTCCGTAGAAATGTGACTACGGTATAATAACCCGCACACCCCCCCCCCCCCCCCCCCCCCCCCCCTTTGTGACGACGTTAGCATTAGCATCAGTGCTATGCTAGTCCCAGCAGCAGCAGCTGAGCAGCATCACCTGTCTCGGACTCGCCGCCGGCCATTAGCATAGCTCTGTTACAGAGTCAAGAACACAACATGTCAGCGAGTAAAGTCACATCCCAGACGGTAAAAGCGGGCCTCAAACGTAGACCTACTGGACCGTCAGAGCGGACCGCAGAAGGAGACGAACTATTTGGGCTTTTTAAGAGAGAGATGTCGGAGGAACAGCTCTACCAGGCAGCCATGCTGAAGCAGCCTGTGATAAAGTTACACAGAATAAGTAAGTGCATGTTTTCATGTCACTGTACACTTTGATTTCCATCTTCCACGGAAAGCACATGTACACTAATGTTGTCGCTACTCGGTGGAGTAACGGAGTAATGCTTCCTCCTATAGAAGTCCGACTCCTAGCGCTAAACTCAAACTGTAGTTAATTTTCTCCACCAGGCCGAAGGCATGGGGAGAGATGTCCGTTTGTATTTTTAAGTTTAACTATAACTGCACGTCTGCACCGATCAGTGTAAAACTTTGTATGCACACTCCCTAGAGGCCAAGGAAAAACCTTTGCCCTGCATTTCACATCTGCTCTTTATAGCGCCACCAGGAGGCCAACTTATGTAAAACACATTTCTTTTATATTACTCCTTCAGATTTGATCAAAATTTCACTCTAATCGGTACACATGATTTCTGTAGTCATGTGATCAACAAGGATCTGTTTGATTTATCATATTCCACCCTCTTTGGCTAAGATTGTCTTCAGGAGTGGGCCGAGTGGCTCATTTTGTACAAAATGTCACAGAATTAACGCAGCATCCGATTGCGGGGAAACTGCACGCATATTCCCACTAGGCTGAGGAAGGAATGCCACAAAAAATTCTAACCTGGTGGAGACCTGTGCCCGAGTTTAAATTATACTGTGCATGTGTGTGTGTGTGTGTGTGTGTGTGTGTGTGTGTGTGTGTGTGTGTCTGTGTCTGTGTCTGTGTCTGTGTCTGTGTCTGGGTGTGTGTGTCTGTGTGTGTCTGTCTGTGTCTGTCTGAGCTGCAGTCATCAGGCATGCCAGGAATCAGCCTGAATGTTCCAACTGACATCATGAAATTAGAACATTAGTTGCTAATACAATTATTTGTATGGGTATGTACTGTACGCGGTACTTACAATGTCTTTATGGGTTCCTACTTGGAACTAGGGATGGTTATCGTTAGGATTTGTATGAGTCCGATACTAGATCCGGTGTTACAGTTTGACTAGTTACCTGGTTTGTCTGGTTCCCTGGGCTGGATTTGCGCTTGCATGAGCCGTCTTTCACAGCTGTCTCATGAAGGGGGCGGAGCTATCTTCTATCTTCTCGGAGCGGAGCTATCTTCTATCTTCTCATTAAATATCCATCCGATTGTTTGTGGAATCTCACTTGTATGAAACAGTGACAACATGCACTTATAAAACACAGTTAGAATGATGAAAATAAAAAATAAATGAAAATATCTGTGGGAAGTGGGATTCGAACAGTCTTTGGAGTGAACCAAAATAACCTTGGAAGCTGTGCTCAACCCACTACACTATGATGCGCTGACAACTGATGTAGGAAACGATCTATTTGATCCTATATGTGTGTCTGTCCAGGCGTGAACTTGGGAACAGTATAGTCACAGCATGTCATTTCATCTTGTGACTCTGGTTTTTTAACAAATATAAGCACTCCGTTGAACTGATCAATGAATAGCTGTAGAAACAAGTCAATGATGTTGCTATAGTCACATCATGAAACACAAAGGGCCGATTCATACTCCTATTTTAGAGTCGAATAAAAGTCTGTTTAATAGGCTCTGTTAAGCCTACAATGTGACGTCATTTGAGGTTCGGGGGGCGGGCCCCGTCCTAAAGTCGGCTCTTCGGTGCTACTGAAAATTTCTGACGAGGCGAAATCATTTTCGGCAATACAGCGCTAAAACAGCGGTAAAATAGGAGTATGAATCGGCCCTTTGTGTTTCATGATGTGACTATAGCAACATCATTGACTTGTTTCTACAGCTATTCATTGATCAGTTCAACGGAGTGCTTATATTTGTTAAAAAACCAGAGTCACAAGATGAAATGACATGCTGTGACTATACTGTTCCCAAGTTCACGCCTGGACAGACACACATATAGGATCAAATAGATCGTTTCCTACAGCAGTTGTCAGCGCATCATAGTGTAGTGGGTTGAGCACAGCTTCCAAGGTTATTTTGGTTCACTCCAAAGACTGTTCGAATCCCACTTCCCACAGATATTTTCATTTATTTTTTATTTTCATCATTCTAACTGTGTTTTATAAGTGCATGTTGTCACTGTTTCATACAAGTGAGATTCCACAAACAATCGGATGGATATTTAATGAGAAGATAGAAGATAGCTCCGCTCCGAGAAGATAGAAGATAGCTCCGCCCCCTTCATGAGACAGCTGTGAAAGACGGCTCATGCACGCGCAAATCCAGCCCAGGGAACCAGACAAACCAGGTAACTAGTCAAACTGTAACACCGGTTCTGTTTATCGATTTTGGTTCCTAACGGTTCCCTATTTCAGTTCCAAAATGGTATAAAATAAGAAATATATATCTCTGCTGTCGGGAGGAAACCTCTTAACTCCAAAAATTTCATTTTTCAGAAAATGGAAAAACAGATTTTACAATTTCCAGAAATGGAAGAAAACCTTATATTATTTGAAACAAAGCAAGCCTCATCAAAGTTGCTATTGTGACTTTGTATATTATCAGATACTTGCACGTGTCATTATATTATCACCACTTTATCCTAAAGGGGAGTTAGGTGGTTTTCTCTGTCAAGATAGTTCTAACAATGACAGAGGAAACCTCTTAACTCCACTGACAATGGATCTCCAATTTTGATTATCACACACACACACACACACACACACACACTTTCTAACTATGGGTTATTTGAAATCACGCAGATGCTGTGTGAGGAGGAACGATGAGGTTTCTATGTACTGTATGCTCTACTGTATGAGGGGTGAAGCAATGCACCACATTCGACCCTTATCTCTTCATTGAATCTGTGAAATCATCCGTTAATATCAGCACCTTTGAATGAGCTCAGTATGGCCATACAGGCATACTCACTGTCTCAGTATGTCATTATCACCTATATTGTGACGGTGGTGATGATGTCACTGATGTCAATGACGGAGGCGCGCCGTGTCTGGGTGGCCTTGAGCCACGTGAGGCCCCGCCCAGCTAGCCCAGCGAGGCGCCGTGCCGAGCGTTGCGACCACCACCAGACCCGACTCAGCACCGTCCGAGTTACGTCCCGATAGGCAGAGAATAGTAGGCCTATTTATTAGTAGCCCCTAGTTTCCACCAGGGGGAAACCTTGACCAGGCTATGTTCAGCCAAGGGTGAGTATGGCAGTAAGGCCATACAGGCCCTATAGAGCGTTGCAGTCCCTCCCCCTCTCAGAAGGACGAGTGGCCCAGGAAATGAATCGCAATGCATTTTTCCTATAGGCATTTCTTAACGTATTTATTTAACCCTCTAAGACCCCGCGTTGCTTTATAGCAACAAGTTATATTTTAATTAATTACTTAATTATTATAATTTCTTTCTGTTCTTTTTTCACCTAAACGTCATCAGTGATGTTCATTGCAATGCCATTTCAATGCCATTGGTCATGATATTTGCATATAAATACCCCCCACAGAGGCTGAAATTCACACAAATTAAAAGTTTCTGGACTCTGTGCAATTTTGAACATTTTTTAACCTATAACCTTTGACCTTTAACCCTAATAAAAGTAAGTAAAATAATTGTAATATATGTTTTTTTTGTGATTATTAGAATGTCTAGAACATGTTTTATTCATTATTGTGAAAGATATCCCCCAAATGTAAATTTGACGGTTACAAAGCCAACTCGGATCGTGACAAAATCATGACAATGAACACAATATATTGGGCCGATCAAATCATTAGAAAGAAGAATATAAAGGCAGGAGACAACACTATTTGTTTTGTTTTTCTTCTTATAAATTATTTGATCGGCCCAAAACATTGTGTTCATTGTCATGATTTGTCACGATCCGAGTTGGCTTTGTCCACGGCGTAACCGTCTTTAAATAAATACTTTAAGAAATGCCTATAGGAAAAATGCATTGCGATTCATTTCCTGAGCCACTCGTCGTTCTGAAAGGGGGAGGGACTGCGACGCTCTATTCCAAGGTGCTGATAACGGATGATTTCGCAGATTCAATGAAGCGATAACGGTCGAATCCGCTGAGCAATACATTGTTAAAAACATGAAGAGCTGCCTGTGTATTATCATTGGAGCACTGACACACAGCGAACAGTCCAATTCTAACATCAGCGCGTCAGCCAGGTCCAACAACGGGATCAACCCCCTCGGTAGCTCCGCATAAGACGGACGATCCTTTAATACCAAGCATGTGTTAATTCGGTTCCTACTTGGAACCGAATTTCAGTACCCAATAACCAACACAGCTTACATGTTATTTTAAAACGTTTTATTTAGCCTATGTTTCTCTCTCCTCATTCTCCATCCCAGATGTCTTTCCTGCCCAACTCAAACATGTCTACAGCAGAAAGAGACATCTCAACCAACACCAGATAACTCCTACAGCTGAGAAGCCCTACCACTGTGACACTAGGTTCAGCCGCAGCAATACTCTGAAAAGACACCAGAGAATTGATACAGGAGAGAAGCCCTACGCCTGTGACCAGTGTGGGACTAGGTTCAGCCGGCGCAATCATCTCAACAACCACCAGAGAATTCATACAGGAGAGAAGCCCTACGCCTGTGACCAATGTGGGACTAGGTTCACCACGAGCAGTCAACTCAAACGCCACCAGAGAATTCATACTGGAGAGAAGCCCTACGCCTGTGACCAATGTGGGACTAGGTTCAGCCGGCGCAATCATCTCAACAACCACCAGAGAATTCATAGAGGAGAGAAGCCCTACGCCTGTGACCAGTGTGGGACTAGGTTCAGCCTGAAAAGTACTCTCAAAGAGCACCAGAGAATTCATACAGCAGAGAAGCCCTACGCCTGTGACCAATGTGGGACTAGGTTTACCACGAGCAGTCAACTCAAACGCCACCAGAGAATTCATACTGGAGAGAAGCCCTACGCCTGTGACCAATGTGGGACTAGGTTCAGCCAGCGCAATCATCTCAACAACCACCAGAGAATTCATAGAGGAGAGAAGCCCTACGCCTGTGACCAGTGTGGGACTAGGTTCAGCCTGAAAAGTACTCTCAAAGATCACCAGAGAATTCATACTGGAGAAAAGCCCTACGCCTGTGACCAGTGTGGGAGTAGGTTCACCACGAGCAGTCAACTCAAACACCACCAGAGAATTCATACTGGAGAGAAGCCCTACGCCTGTGACCAGTGTGGGACTAGGTTCAGCCGGCGCGATATCCTCAACAACCACCAGAGAATTCATACAGGAGAGAAGCCCTACCAATGTGACCAGTGTGGGAATAGGTTCAGCCTGAAAAGTACTCTCAAAGATCACCAGAGAATTCATACAGGAGAGAAGCCCTACGCCTGTGACCAATGTGGGACTAGGTTCAGCCGGCGCGATCATCTAAAAAAACACCAGAGAATTCATACAGGAGACAACAGGGTTTAGAGATCTACAAGCTCATAGCGCGCCACCGAGTGGCACGCTACGAGCTTGTAGGTCTGCTATACAGAGATGAACGGAAAGCAGGTTTAATAAACTACAGGAGCCCTGTAGTGGGCATCATGTCATTATGAACATCCGGGCGAACATTCCGCGATTATGGATCTTTCGGATACTTCTATTGTCATTTGTCACTGTTGATGTACAGCAAAGCACACAGAGATGTAGTGGTTAAATGTTTGTGAGAGATGGCAGGAGGTTTGAGAAGGAAAAGTGTACAGAAAGTGTAAGAAGAAAATGGGTGATGTGTTAATCCTAATCTATTTAGTTATTCAAATGCTGCACGATACTTGAGCAGCACACGCCACAACACGTTCCCGGGTGTCTGCCATTGTCTGATACCTTGTGAGGGAGAGGGTTCAGTGCACAGTTTGTGTGCACGGTAGTAATCTGCGGATCCGCGGATGAGTCAGACATTTTCTTTCTTTTTCTTTTTTTATTTTTGTCGCGACAGGTTGGGGACAGTCAAATTCATTCATTACCACCCCTCCCCAAGTTTAGCATCACTAGTGCGCGGGAGTTTTACCCATCGTTTTCTCCGGTATCAATCTAACCATTGATTATAAGAAGAGAGAAAAACAAGTGGTTGTTTGCGGGGGAAGGGGCTCGGATCAATCTAAATGCACTTTTAAAACACTCCTTAAGAATAGAAAGGGGATGGTAGTTGAGGAGATTCAGGTGGGGTGTTAGGGTTATGTTATATGTTTTTGGTTTTCTCTTAAGTTATTATTATTATTATTTTTCTGTGGGCTGGATTCCCAATTGGGGTGATGCATATTGTATTGAAAGCTGTCCCATGGGTTAGTAAATGCAAACCTACAAAGCCAAGTCACGTATAGACTTAAGGCAAATTTATATTTTGTCATACGACCATGGCACTAGACAAAAATCACACTTTTTCTTTTGGGTGTGGAGGGGGCGGTCAAAAACGCTTGTTGAAAGCGTTGCGTGAAGAAGTATAAATTAAGCTTTATTTTTAACCTTATTCATTTAACCTTACTTGAATTTTTGGTTTGCCTAATCCATAGCCAAACTTTGTGATGATTCTTTGAAAGAATTACATTCTGTGTCTTAAATATTACTTTCTCGTTCTTGTTTTGCTTGTTTATGTAAGATGTTCTCCAAACTGAGTTAAAAAATAAAAAAGCAATGCCTCAATTCCATTATCTAGTCATGGGTAGGGGTTGAAAAATTCTCTTCAATATATAACCAAATTTACCATGAGAGAATACTCGGTTTGACATTCATGACAGAAATGTTCTTTATTATTATTTTCTGATTTTTCTCGCATGTTTAGTGGTGCAAAAAGCCAAAAACATTTTATATTAGAAAAACACTCGCCTGCTTTAAACATTAACATTGTTGATGCTTTTAAAGGTTTGTTTTTGTGAATAATTTGAAAGATATAATTCCAAAGTGTTTATTATAGACATCTTCCTCTTGCTGCTATTAAGCTTTTCTTTTTCTAGTCTAGACACAAAGATTACGTTGCCTTATTGTGATTCACTTGAGTGTGCTGCTATATTATGACATTTTGAAAATGTAACGTTCTCCTTGCTTTTCTGCCTTGTGCGTACTGGAGGGCAAGTAAGAGGTTTGGTCTGGGACTAGAAGCACTTGTGTTCGCAGTCCTTTTTTGAATAGCATGTTTATTCTCAATTATTGTCTGTTATATTCCTATTATCTGATATTCTTGCTGCTTCCTGTGTTTGTGTACCTCGGGTTCCTTGGACAGAAAGAGCGAGATTCCATCTTGCATTACCTCTGGGCAGTTTTAGTTTTTTCTTCTTCTGGGGGGCGGGGGGGTGGGGTTCATCTCTTGACTCTGAATTTGTTGGACGGGTTACGTTAATTTCCTGGACGAGAGGCATGATGGTACCTCTTTGAATCCACTAAACGAATTCAAGTGATCACTCATTGGTGACTACCGGTATTCTACAAATTTGTTTTCCCATGTCTCATTTGGTGCTAAATCAGAGAAGGTGACGGTATAGTTTGTATTTCAAAGACAGAAAACATCTATATTATTGGTTTTCTTTTCCTATAGAATGTCCCCCTTCTTTCTTTTGAATTTGACATTTTTAAGATGAGTGCCTTGGACTAAGTGAAGCATTTTTTCCCCCTTTTCATTCTTTTTGTTTTTACAATTTTGTTTTTGTGAGGTACTTATTTCAGTCCACATTTTAGTCACCAGAAGTAAGTTGTTCATTATTGTTCATGTGTCGAGAGGATGTGGGACTGCCAGTTGTTTTTATGCCACACTCCCTTTTCTACCACCACAATGAATCACATAATGTAACTCAGACATGTCTGATCCAAAATAACTTCATTGTGTTCAATAAATTGGCTAAAGATCTTTGTGTGGCATTTTCCTTCTCTACAGTAAATAACCTTAAAACCCATTTAGACCAGAGGACGATTCTTAAATGTCTTCTAAATCCATGAAGCAAATATTTGAGTTAAAAACGTTCGCTCTGATAGAATATATATTCAAAGATTTGCGCCACATTTTCACGATTTTTCAAAAATAGCAGACCTACAAGTTCATAGTGTGGCACTCGGTGCCGCGCTATGAGCTTGTAGATCTGCTATTTTTCAACAGCTAAAGCATAACGTAATGCTTAAAACACCAAAAGGGGTTCCCCCCCAAAAAATGGGTTAATAATGACCACCGCTAGCTGTGTGTGTCCAGGCACAGAGGCTTGCCTGCATGCCAGGCATGGTGAGCCTCGCAGAACAAATTTCAACATCACATTTTATGCGACCTGTGACTAGTAGTTTGTGTTAAAGTAACACAAAAGCTCTATAATCACCTTTTAAAACGTGGTGTTATATTGACTATCAAAGTCAAACATTCTAGTATCATGATCCCTTCTTTGACATTATGGTTTTATGCAAATCCATGTTATTCCTGCAGTAGTATACTACATGTCTGGAAATAAAACACTGCACTGCAGCTGACCTGAGCTTTGCTCAATGTTCTCCCTGAAATAAACACTAGTGATAAGGGAAGATTAGCAACATGTCTGGCCAATCGGTTGGTCTATTCACACAAATTATATTAAACTGAATGAAATGGTTTTACATGACTTACATGACTAAGATTTTCTTAGTGATGTAGTGTTCTCTGTATTATATATGTGGAACTTATGACTAATTAATAGCAGTGTTATGATGGTATAAGTAGCCAGAGACTGCAGCTATAGTACTTGATGTGTGAATCACTGCATTGCCACATTGTCTTTTGAGATTATACGATAGAAGTCAATTTGCAGTAGGCCTACGTGTCCACCAGGGGGAGACAAGCGAACATCACATATTACACCCAATTTAAACACTCCCTCTCTCTGCTTAATTTATATTGCCATGATAGCTTTTAAAGCCATTTACATTATAATAAAAGTAAAATAGTTTATGTGTATAATGTAATTCTTGAGGACTTTATATTTAGCAACCATCAGTATTGATATTCTCCATTTCAGTGTATTCTCATTGACTTTTCTGTGTCCTATAAACATGCTGTATTGCATTTAAGTGGAGGTTTGTGTATGAGAACATTAGCACTTCTAATGAAGTATAATTTAAATGGACAAAACCACCTACAAGCACTCAAATTAAGGCTAGAATTGAAACACAGTTTAGGCTACAGGTAGAAGTCACACCATCAAAGATATTGCAAATACAGTAGGCCTATATTTTAGCTGCATATTGTTATAAACAAAATCATAGTATAATAATGCCAAGTTGACTTGGAGTTGACAAAACACAAGCACTGCCTGTTGTGCAAACTATATCTTAGAATAAAGCTTAACGTTCAGTGAGAATACCTCTTAATTCCCTCAGTTACTTAAAATCAGAAAGCTTAAAGGGATACAATGGAGGCTGCAGTGTTTTCAAATGTGCATTCCTGATTAAGCAAGTAATCACTGCAGTATCATGAGATCTTACACTTCACAATATCCAAAATGCAGACAGAGATAGTTGTTCACGTCTCATTATGTTGGCACCGTGCAGAAAGTAGAAATCTCTGTACTGGTCCTGAGTGGTGTGTCATGAAGCCACATAGCCTATATCAGGGGTCCCCAAACTTTTTCCTGTGAGGGCCACATAACTTTTCCCTTCTCTGATGGGGGCCGGGGTCAGTTTGTAACAGAAAAAGTGTGACGATCGCAGGGGTGCCTAAACGTAAACATTATTTTTTTTCCAGAAAGCCACACATAACCAAATATTAATAACCTGTGCACGTACTGTACATGCAGCACTACAGGGCTGCATAGTGCATGTACTGTACATACAGCAGTGCCAGGGTTTCCTGCACAATGTTGTTGGCATGGCGCTGCGCCATGCTTGAAATAAATCGCGCCATGCCAAGCTGTTTTTTTTTTTGAGGGGCCTAGTGAATCATGGTGTGTGTGTGATATGAAATGTCCAGTACCTCCCCAGTGCCTCCCCAGTGCCTCCCCAGTGCCTCCCAGTGTCCCCCAGTGCCTCCCAGTGTCCCCCCAGTGCCTCCCAGTGTCCCCCCCAGTGCCTCCCAGTGTCTCCCCAGTGCCTCCCCAGTGTCTCCCCAGTGCCTCCCAGTGTCCCCCCAGTGCCTCCCAGTGTCCCCCTGAGTGCCTCCCCAGTGCCTCCCTGAGTGCCTCCCCAGTGTCTCCTCAGTGCCTCCAAGTGTCCCCCTGAGTGCCTCCCCAGTGTCTCCTCAGTGCCTCCCAGTGTCCCCCTGAGTGCCTCCCCAGTGTCTCCCCAGTGCCTCCCAGTGTCCCCCTGAGTGCCTCCCCAGTGCCTCCCTGAGTGCCTCCCCAGTGCCTCCCCATTGTCTCCCCAGTGCCACCCCAGTGTCCCCCTGAGTGTCTCCCCAGTGCCTCCCCAGTGCCTCCCAGTGTCCCCCTGAGTGCCTCCCCAGTGTCTCCCAGTCTCGCCAGTGCCTCCCAGTGTCCCCCTGAGTGCCTCCCCAGTGCCTCCCCAGTGTCTCCCCAGTGCCTCCCTGAGTGCCTCCCCAGTGTCTCCCCAGTGCCTCCCCAGTGTTCAGTCAGTGCCTCTCCAGTGTCCCCCTGAGTGCCTCCCCAGTGTCTCCCCAGTGCCTCCCCAGTGTCTCCAATAGTAATACAAGAGCAATAATACAAATTATTTACTAAACTAATTATTTGCTCTCATCCAGTGCTAATGAAAAATAAAAATAAAATCCTATATTTTGGCTATATAAAATAGCCTATATTTTGCTTGAGGCAGGCGGGCCACATAAAATGACATGGTGGGCCGTATACGGCCCGCGGGCCGTAGTTTGGGGACCCCTGGCCTATATGAAGCACAGACCCGCATTGCCGTATCAAGTAGGCTACGGTCGCCCCTAAACCATCTCACCCCTCGATTCCTTTCCGCCGACCTCACGCCGAAACCTCGGTGGAAACCTCATGCAAGAACCTCGGTGCCACGGTTCTTGTATAGAGGGTATGCACGTGACATCGTCATTAAACCAGGAGGTTATGCGGGAACGTCTACTGAGTGCCAAAAAACTACTTTCTGGCCATGACAGCCCAATAGACCCCATACATCCAAACAGAAAAGTCCAATGTTATTGCATTAAACGACGTTAAACTCACTTTGCCACTCGATTTGCCATTGCCCTTTATTCTTTATTTTGTTTAAGGCCAACCGCCCAAAAACGAAAGAAAAAAATCTGAATATTTTTCTCTCATTTGATATCAATGATGTGTACACACGCTAGGACGTGTGTACACATCCTCGCTATCCATCGGTTGGATTACCCCCCCCCCCCCCCCCCACAGGGAGTACAGTGTCCGGCCTTGGGTCGGACACATGGTTGTCCAAAACCGCCACAAAAGCCTCTGATCAGGCTCTGTGAAGTGAGGGGCGCTCTCATTATGATGTAATGATGATGATGTAAAACAAACGGTGTCAAAACAAACATTACATTCTCTTTATTGTCAATTGACTAAAAACAAACATTAAACCTGTATGTAGAAATGTAACACTGGGTCTGATAAGAGGCTTGAGTTTTGATTGATTGATTGAAATATTTATTAACAGTTTGCAGAACAGTACATTTCAAGCACAAACTCAATACAAAGACTGTTAACTGTGACCCAATTAAGCATTACACTTGTTTACGAGAGGGTCCACCTTGTTCAATTCATCAAAACATTGATGAACAACATACAAATAGACACTTTTATATAGTCAAAGAACAGAACAGGAATTCATCATAAAGGAGGTAAAAAGGGAAAAGAAACGTATACAGTGAGGTGAAAAAGGGGTGGGGGGGGATTCAGAATTTTTGTATTCACATTCAGTTACACATTTTCCTACCATTTTTGAGGGGCGCTAGCCCATCCTATACATAGGTTTAATGTTTGTCTTTAGTTCAATGTTTGTTTAGTAAACACCATTGACAATGAAGGGAACATTTATGTCATAATGTGCCTCATTACGTCATATTGTCTCTTTATTGTTAATGGCGTTTAATGTTTGTGTTTGCACCGTTTGTTTTACATCACCTGATCAACATGAGACAGACGTTAATACATTAGTTACTTTTTTCTTGTACTGACTTGCTTTTTGTTTTCTGGCATTCCGCTGCTTGTTGTTTGTTTTATGTGAAGCACTCCCATTGCAGTCAGAACTACAGACTCACTCCCAATCTAAACTATGGAATGAACTTCCCATTGCAGTCAGAACTACAGACTCACTCCCAATCTAAACTATGGAATGAACTTCCCATTGCAGTCAGAACTACAGACTCACTCCCAATCTAAACTATGGAATGAACTTCCCATTACAGTCAGAACTACAGACTCACTCCCAATCTAAACTATGGAATGAACTTCCCATTGCAGTCAGAACTACAGACTCACTCCCAATCTAAACTATGGAATGAACTTCCCATTGCAGTCAGAACTACAGACTCACTCCCAATCTAAACTATGGATTGAACTTCCCATTACAGTCAGAAATACAGACTCACTCCCAATCTAAACTATGGAATGAACTTCCCATTGTAGTCAGAACTACAGACTCACTCCCAATCTAAACTATGGAATGAACTTCCCATTGCAGTCAGTACTGTACCGTACCATACTGTACTGTACCGTATTTTACTGTACAATACTGTACTGTGCCATATTGTAGTGTTCCATACTGTACTGTACTGTACTGTACTGTACTGTACTGTAAAGTACTGTACTGTACTGTACTGTACTGTACTGTACTGTACTGTAGCATAGTACGGTACCATAGTACGGTACCATAGTACGGTACCATACTGTACTGTACTATACTGTTCTGTGCAATGCTGTACCATACTGTACCAGACTGTCATATACTGCAACGTCTCGTCAGAGAGAGCCCCCTCTCTCTGATCTCCGTGTTGTGGGGCAAACTGAACCATAGCTGAACGGTGTGAATGACAATTCACACGATTTGCGTTTGTAAAATTACTCATTTGCCGACTACAAATTGAACGGAAAACGAATGGAAAGACGAGGCTTGTGCAAGCTATTAGGAAGAGAGCTTTATCTCCGCAAAATCGGGGATATGGAAAGATGATTTTGACAGCTACTGCCCCACTTTCAAGGCTACAGCTGATGCAGCGCAGTATTGCATTGCTTAGCTGCAGAGATCTTTCATGCCCCATGTTTATTTTACATCTGCTGGTGGGTGCTCAAACTGCTGTTTCATATCTACAGACTAGTGCAAAACAGAAAAGCGTCAATACTTTTTCTAGTTGAGTGCTGTCGATTGCCCAATGCCAATATAGTTCTCAGGTCTTGTTTTTGTCCTCTTTTTTTCTCATTGTATGGATTTCAGCTCTGACACTTATTTCAGACATGCTCTAGTTACTAGAGTCTAGTATGTGAAGAGTCTGCCTGTGCTATTAACTCATTTTGGGGGCATTTTTCTCCTCTGGTGAAAAGCTGGAATTTGCGCAATGGCAGGCGCTCAGTCAAATCTGGTCACAAATTGAGTGATTAACTAATTTAGACCTGACACTAGATTCTACAAAATGTCTTCTATATCCTGACAGTTTACTGAAATACCTATGTTTCTGTCAGTGGTTCTCAACCTACTGTATTTCATGTCAAGGACCCCCAGAATTATCTGTAATTGGCTGCCGACCCCCATCTAAAAATATGTTGTTCCAGGGACCCCCAGAAGCAAATATTTGAGTTAAAAACAAAATTTCAAAAGTAGCATGTGACGTGTCAAACTAGGGGGTTGTCATGATTCTGAATCCATTCCAAGCATTAGTTTTGCATGCAATACACTCCTTGGCCTAAAAACGTCCATAGCCGTCATCATAATGTGATGCAGCACATTATTTTGGGCACATTTGGGCAAGTGGATATGGCCGAACTTAGGCCAAGGAGTGTTTTTTGTGCAAAACCAATGCTTGGAATGGATTCAGAATCATGAAAACCCTCTAGTTTGACATATGTCACATGACATTTTGCCTTATATTGGTTGTCTATGGTTTATTGGTATAAAAAAAATGACAAAAATGGCCAAATTCGCGATCTTTCCGGCAGAGCAGAGCTCTCATTCTGTGGACTTTAACCTTTTAAACCCCAGGGGGGTCCAGGAGGGAAAATAAAAAATATCGGAGTTGGAACCTGAGACCTTGACCAGCCCCATTTACACACTGAGAGCTGTTCATGAGGTGGACAAGATGTTTTAATGACCAAATTAATTGAAAAAAAATCAAACCTGTGTGAAGTGAGGGGCGCTAATATATTAAAGTCTAACTCATGTTGCTATGATTAGGTGATGTAATACAAATGGTGTCAAAACAAACATTAAATTCTCTTTATTGTTAATGTCATTTAATGTTTGTGTTAGGGACAAGATGACGTAAATTCACCCTTGAACATTGAACTAAAAACAAATTAAACCTGTATATAGGAGGGCGCCCCTCAAAAACACAAATAAAAAGTATGTCATCATGACATCACAGGTTAATCTCTATTCCTTGAGCTTTTGGGCCTGTGGCTCCCTGGGTAAAAGGGTTTCATCATGCAGATAGCATTAAGACTTGCTTACGTGGCTAGCAGGTTCGTCAATCTGCTCCAGCTAAACTATTGATAGGAATATGAACCAACCAAGTGGAGTCCACCTCGTTAAACTGGAGTTTCCACTGCATATTTACATACATAGGCCACTGACCATGCAAATGCACCCTTTTTACATTCTTCCCAGCCAAGAGGTGGTTTGTTCAGCACAATACTATGCCAAGAGTCACCTCGGTTGAGCTTTGCAGCCTTTGCCTGGAAAATGGGCATCCACTCCCCTGGCATGATTAGATTGACAGAGAAATAGAAAGTAGCTATATTGTGTAACTTCTCCAGGTGTCTGTGGGTGTGGGCTGTCTGCAATTACTGCACGATCATTTATGTATTTCATCTGGCAGTGAATTTAAAGATGGAGTGCCACTCCATCTTTAACTCCATCTTTTACACAATAAAACATGATCATCAGGTATTATTATAATATAAGGAGGAAAAACCTTTTCCAAAAAGTGTACAGTATTTGTTAAAGGAGAATTCCATGCTAGAAGGCTTTCTTACCTTGTTACGTTGTTACGTCCCCACCAAAGAGGTCCAGGTGTTATTTTGTATAAGCGCATTATTGGCTATTTCCCCTACTATAAGCCCTCAATAAATTGCATTGAATTGAATTGGGCTATTGGCTGTTATGCTAATTTGCTTATTTCCATCGCTCAAAAATCAATATTTTTTGTATATCCTCTCTTCAAAATGTAAATAGTATCCCGAGCGGCACACTTTACTACTTATTTCGATGGAAATAAGCGAATTAGCACAAAAACCCAACCCCCATTGAGGGCTTATAGTAGTATATTTTCTTTTCTTCTTCTTCTCTCCACCTTTGCTCAAAAAGTTCTCCTCTACCACCTCTATTGTTTCCTCAACTACCTTTTTTCTCCGCCTTCATTACCAACATCATCCTGTACACCCTCTCTCATTGCCTCTCCTTCTTTCTTCCGCTTTGTCTCTCTCCCCATCACTGCAGATCCCTCGTCTTCCACCGTAATGTTCCGTTTTGTGTGGGAGTCCTGGAAAAGACCTGGAAAACAGACAACTACGTTACACACTAAACCCAAGCGTTTAAGTTATAAACACTTATTTGTAACACTTTTTAAACGTGTCACAGTGTTTAGATTATAAACAGAAGAACATGTTTAATCGCCTGTAACACTTTTTAAACACATAAACGTGTTTAGTTTTTACAATCAAAGTCAGTCATATAGGTGTTTATAATTTGAACAATAGGTGTTCTCGTGAGGCGTTTGAGTGAAATTTTATGACCATTAATAAACATTTGCCATTTTATTATTACACACTGGTGTTTAGGTTTTAAACGTGTCACATGTTCCAGGGATTTACAGTGTAGAAACTGTGGGTTACTTCAGTAACCATGGTTCTTTAAAGGATGAGACCACATTTGAAGAGGTTTGGGTTTTGTAAGATACCTTGCCATGATGTAACAAATGTTGACAAGAAATGTAAAAGAAATTGATAATTCAAAATATGCTCCTCATTGACTTACATTGTACACTGAAACAGCTCTCAAAGTCACTCTTTTAGTACGTAAACAAACACAAACAAAGTTGATTCAGACAATATACTCATACTGATATGATGCAAATCATATCAGGCTGGAGCAAAACCCCTTTCAGCAGTGTTAATTGTGTTGACAAAGACTCAAAACTAAGTCGACTAAGGTTTCTGATATTTAGTCGACTGAGACTAGACTAAGACTAAATCTCAGAAGACAAAATAGGACTAAGACTAAATGGTCTTAGTCCAAGAGTAACTCTAGACACGTAGCACCAAGCGAAGATGTTCTCAACCCCAGGGCTCAAGGTCTCTCAGACCTTGGCCTCCAGTAAATAATCCATCTACACAGGTAGACTAGTTCTACCCCCATTGTGCCAGACTCTCAGGCTCTCCTGAGAGATCCTCGGTCACAACCTCGTTGTTGTGTTTGGAGGTTTAAACAGTTGGGTAAAATATCACTTCACAATGAAGCAGCATGCTATGTAGTAAAAAAATAAAAAAACACTTGACATGAATCCTAATTCAGCTGCACACATGTCCCTAGTGCCCAGATGGATTTGGTGCCCGCCTCTCCAAGTGCCAAGTTATCTCCACCCCAAGGTGTCCACTCATCTAGGTTCCCACATCCCTAGTGCTAGCCTGATATGGCCAGACTAATACCACTGCGTAGAAAACATTCGTCTGGGATCTCTGTTTGGAACCTGCGTTTCCAAGTGAACGGATTAACAAAATAAATGCTAATAAACCTGCTCCAAATTTGCACACTGTGCCCTGATTGACAGTTCGGAGGGAACAACTGAGCAGTTCTGGACCAAATCTGACGATGGCAATTTCCTTTTTTTTCTGCAATGGCAATTTGTCTGGTTTTCCAGGCTACCTAGTGCCCAGGGTTTTTTTGTGCCCAGTTCTACCTAGTGCCCAGATGTTTGTGCCCAGTTGTACCTTGTGCCCAGATGTTTGTGCCCAGCTGTTTTTTGTGCCCAGTCGTACATAGTGCTCAGATTGTTTTGGTGCCCACCTGTCCCGTTATCGTGCAGAATGCCTGCTTTCCCAGCTACAGGCAAAAAAGCCTAATTTATGCTACTTCGTGCCCAGAATAGCAGACCTACAAGCTCACATCGGTCGCATTCTGTAACGCGTTGTGAGCTTGTACTTCGCCTATTCTCAGGGTGCAACACTGAAGTGACGAGGGAAAAATGAACATTTTGGAGTTTGCTGGTTTCTGCCCGACAACAGAACCCAGATCCCAATTAATCCAGTCTTACCTTCACCATCCAGTTTGGCTTTCACTAGCCTGCATATCATCAAGTTATTCAACAATAAATCAGCTTTGTCATTGAGCAATAGAAATGTGGTATACCATCATCAATAGAATTATTTCACACACACACACACACACACACACACACACATAATATAAAACAAAATAACAACAAAGGGAGTAAAAAAAGAATAAATGACATTGATTTGATTCGTTCTGCATAAGGGTAATATAACTTTGATGTAACCATATTGCAGAAGAGATCCAGTACACACACACACACACACACACACACACACACACACACACACACACACACACACACACACACACACACACACACACACACACACACACACACACACACACACACACACACACACACACACACACACACACACACGTAGAAGTAGAATAGCCAACAGAGCCATCATCTGGTCAACTTTTGTCAGTGCTTTTGTAAAACACCCACAAATCTGAGATGATCTCAAATCATTGTGATTTTGTATCTACAGTATAGAAGGTATCTGCAACGCGCTGTGAGCTTGTAGATCAGACATTTTCAGCATGGGACACGTGTACGACAAAGAATAAATCAGGCAAATCATGAAACATTTCTGAAAAACCTCATGTTTCTATGTCAGTCGTTCTCAAACATTTTCATGTCAAGGACCCCAAAGATTATATGTAATTGGCCACCGACCCCCATCTGAAAATATGTTGTTCCACGGACCTTGTAGGTCTGCTATTTTTCGAAAATGTGACGCCAAGCTCAGGTGCTTGGCGTCCATTTTCAGTCTCTTCTCCATCTTGATTAAACCTGGAGGTAGAGGTCAGAGGTCACGCAAGTTTCATCCTTATCATAACCATGTGACTCGCAATAAGGAAGTATTCCATTAACTCAGTTTTAAATGCCAGAAAGACTGACTGACCATCTGGCTGTATTTAATGCAATTCCAATTAATCAAAAACCTACCTGGAGGGGGGGGGGGGTCTGAGCTCACGACCGGACCGTTCCCACACGACCGGACCGTTGACCGCACATCCTCCAGATGGAAGGCCTGGGGAGAGAGCTCTGTACACACTCACACACACACACACACACACACGCACACGAGCGTCGAGCGCGCTCACACACACACACACACACACACACACACACACACACACACACACACACACACACACACACACACACACACACACACACACACACACACACACACACACACACACACACACACACACACACACACACACACACACACACACACACACACACACCTCGATTTAGAGAAGTGGTTCTCAACAGTGATTCTCAACCTCAAAGATATTGTAATGTGGGAGCCACCAAATAACTACCAAACACTAAGATTGTATTGATATGAGATTAATATAAAAATATAATGAAAAAAAACCTTGAAGAGTTTTTATCATGATAGCGATGAATAGGAAGTTAATTATTTCAATGGGATGGGATGAACATATTGTCTATGCAGAATGAAGCTGATGATTACATTTATTTGAGTACCAAAGGCATCAAAAACAAAGAATGCATTCATTTTCCTGTCCCGTTTCACCTGAACCCTGAGCTTCTTTCTCTCTCCAGGACCACAAGTCCCTGACTGTAACAATATTACTTTGCTTAAAAGGGACACTTTTCAACCTATCTTCATATAATAGGTCCTCACTAATAATATGAAACAATGACGCAATTTTTTCTACTCTGTCTGTGTCTCATAGGAGGGCTGTGGGCAGTTGAGAAACCATCTTCCAGTGACATCATCGATGGGGCATACAAGCTAATAGAAAGTGCAGGCTTTCTAGTCCTGAAAAGTTGCAATGTGAAAATGGAAGCCATCGTTCTCACGATAA
Organism: Protomyctophum parallelum; assembly: GCF_964188405.1. NCBI lineage: Eukaryota > Metazoa > Chordata > Actinopteri > Myctophiformes > Myctophidae > Protomyctophum > Protomyctophum parallelum. The sequence continues at coordinate 1,044,011 of NC_139714.1, forward strand.
TGAAAATCTAAAAAAAAATTATAAAAAAAATCTTGTTTAATGATGATGCCTAATGATGATGTCACTGGAAGACGGTTTCTAAACTGCCCACAGCCCTCCTATGAGACACAGACTGAGTAGATAAAAATCGTGCCATTTTATCATGATTATTAGTGAGGACCTATTATATGAAGATAGGTTGTAAAGTGGTGAAGTGGTCCTTTAACACCCTGAGTGGCCTTAACGGAGGTCTCCGTCATATCAAATAGTTACGCTCAGCGCTCAGGATGGAGATTAGTCACAGGACGGAACATTAATGATATCACAACCGAGCGCACCGCTCCACAGGCTGGGACGTCATCCAAAGTGGTCCCCCTCCATTTTAGCGGATGAGAGGAAAAATCTTCAAGCGTGAATAATCTGTCTCTAAATAGCTGCACAATGATTTAATGGTTACAAATACCCCCGGGTACTTTCCTGGGGGTCTTTATGTGTGTAATATGTGGTTTTAGATCTATTAGATTGTCACAGTCCATAATGTCACAGACACCAGAGTGAAAAGACTTGTCTGATAGTAAAAACGGGAGAGATGGGTCTGTGTCCGCGGTGATAGCTGATCATCACCGCGACTGACGTAATGGTGTAGTTTTCCAACCCTTTAAAAACTACACCGCGGTGATAAGTGATCACCAAAAGAGTATGTATGAACATTTTGATTAATTAATTCAATTAATGAATTAGTTTGATTAATACAGTAAGTAATATTAATTTGTATTATTGGTCTTGTATTGCTATTGGAGACACTGGGGAGGCACTGGGGGGACACTGGGGAGGCACTGGGGGGACACTGGGGAGGCACTGGAGGGACACTGGGGAGTGGGGAGGCACTGCATCTTTTTTGCAGCTAAGTATGGCGCGATTTATTTCAAGCATGGCGCGGCACCATGCCAATAACATTGCCCAGGAAACCCTGGGGGTAGGGTAGGTACCTTCACAAAAAGCATGCCGTAATTGGCAGTGTCTAGTGAGCTAATCTAGTGAGCTAATTTAAGACTTCCGGTGGACGATCTCTTCAAAATAAGAGTACCCTCTAGAGTATTGAAAAAAAGTTTAATTTGCACATTAAAACAATGTTAAAACAAATTAAGCATTTAAATGATGCTATATGATGCTATAAGACACACATTATGTTTCTGTGTAAGAATAAGTAATTAAATCATTATAATAATAAAGTTATCTAAATGGATAAATGCTATTCACTGGAGTGCATGGACTTTATAAAGTGGACACTGGACAAAAGACGGCTCCGCGAGGCAACTATCTGGACATACCCACGCGTTCGGGGAGATGTCCTGTACCACACCCCACTCTCCGCTAAGCGGGAGAGGTGTAAAATTCACAGCAGCAGACCTTCTACTGGGGTCAAGGCTGACAAAAAGTACCGTTTCCGGACCCAGAATGGACACTGGACAAAAGACGGCTCCGCGAGGCAACTATCTGGACATACCCACGCGTTCGGGGAGATGTCCTCTACCACACCCCACTCTCCGCTAAGCGGGAGAGGTGTAAAATTCACAGCAGCAGACCTTCTACTGTGGTCAACGCTGAAAAAAGTACCGTTTCCGGACCCAGAATGGACACTGGACAAAGAGGCCTCCGCGAGGCAACTATCTGGACATACCCACACGTTCGGGGAGATGTCCTCTACCACACCACACTCTCCGCTAAGCGGGAGAGGTGTAAAATTCACAGCAGCAGACCTTCTACTGGGGTCAAGGCTGACAAAAAGTACCGTTTCCGGACCCAGAATGGACACTGGACAAAAGACGGCTCCGCGAGGCAACTATCTGGCCATACCCACGCGTTCGGGGAGATGTCCTCTACCACACCCCACTCTCCGCTAAGCGGGAGAGGTGTAAAATTCACAGCAGCAGACCTTCTACTGTGGTCAACGCTGAAAAAAGTACCGTTTCCGGACCCAGAATGGACACTGGACAAAGAGGCCTCCGCGAGGCAACTATCTGGACATACCCACACGTTCAGGGAGATGTCCTCTACCACACCCCACTCTCCGCTAAGTGGGAGAGGTGTAAAATTCACAGCAGCAGACCTTCTACTGTGGTCAATGCTGAAAAAAGTACCGTTTCCGGGCCCAGAATGGACACTGGACAAAGAGGCCTCCGCGAGGCAACTATCTGGACATACCCACGTGTTCAGGGAGATGTCCTCTACCACACCCCACTCTCCGCTAAGCGGGAGAGGTGTAAAATTCACAGCAGCAGACCTTCTACTGTGGTCAATGCTGAAAAAAGTACCGTTTCCGGACCCAGAATGGACACTGGACAAAAGACGGCTCCGCGAGGCAACTATCTGGACATACCCACGCGTTCGGGGAGATGTCCTCTACCACACCACACTCTCCGCTAAGCGGGAGAGGTGTAAAATTCACAGCAGCAGACCTTCTACTGTGGTCAATGCTGAAAAATTGTGATATGAAGCGACAAATATGTTGGAATGACTCTCCTGATTTCATTACTCTTTCTCTGTCGCGTGTTACTGATCGTGGGTCGGTGAGCCGCAAGCATGTAGAACCATCTGGTGTAATCAAAATTCCTATTTGTGACGGCGGTAAAATTAAGTATAAGTTGGCCTCAATCATTTGTCATATAGGCGCTATGGCCAAAACTGGACACTTTTGGGCAGACTTGATTTATGACAATGTTGTAATTAAAGCAAATGACACAATGATAGAAATCTTACCAGCAGCAAATGCTGTGCGAGAGTCAAAAGTAAATGGGTGCTTATATTTCTATGTGAAATGTGGTGATGCTGGCATCACAATAGACAAGGATAATAATAGAACAATAACGGAGGACAATTTGGAAAAAGATGATGATGTGGTTTTATGCAATGAAAGTCTAAATGACAATATGTGTGAAGCCATACCATTACCAATTCTAACATTTCTACAACAGACATCTGCTTTCAAAAAATGTCACACACGGCTTGAAGAAGCAGCATCGCAGGACTCAACATTTAGACGGAAACTTGAGAAATTCAATCTAGCCAACACATCAGTGTCATTAGTGTCTCAGCAATTTTCTACCACAGAAGTATGCACCATATTAAACAGCTTTGTAGAATACACACTTCGGTCTCCTTTCCTTGGAGATGACCTGCTTTGCCTGAAAAGTCTTAGTCTGTATAGTTGTACTCAATGTGGTGACAAGGCCTTACCATCTACAAAGAACATGTGACATGTCACAATTCATAGTGCAGCCACTTGACGTGTCACAAAAAGGCATCTTAGACACAATTGCACAAATATTACCTGCTCAATCTGAACAATGTGAAACATGTCAGCAGGAAAAGAGCTTATCAACATATGAAGTAATTAACAGCCCACAGACCTTACTTCTCCTGTTAAGACCTGGCACAAAAATTAAAAACACGTTCAATTTATCCTGTCTGTACCACCAAAATGAGTATGCTTTGACCAGTATGTGTGTATTTTACGACAGGCCACCATATGTGTCATTGTACATCCGTAAAGATCATAAATGGCATATCTGGACAAATGAATCGAATGACACAGCAGGATATACCTTTGAGCTGATGCAAAGAGAATCCGCTCAACAGCACAAAAAGACATTAGGCACAAGTAGTTTCTATGTCGTGTCATACGAGAAAATAAACAGTCAAGAAATAATCAAGTTTCGTCAGGACAAACAAATGCATAAATGCACAGACAGATGCAATCACCGCACACAAGTGACACCCATTCCAAAACTAGAGGTAACTCCTTCACCTGACTTAGCTTGCGTAGAGAAAGCTAACGGGTGGCTGTGTGATAAGACAATCGATCAGTACCATCAGCTCTTGCTATCTGTTGTTGTTGTTGACAAAAGGGCATATATTTGTCCCAGCATTTTTGTAAGCCAAGAGTTAATGAGTCTTTATTGTGGTGACATCAGCATACTACCAGATGTACCAAGAACATCACAGAATTGGTGGAGCTATGAGTTGGTAATATTGCCAGTCAACCTCCAAAAGACTCATTGGGGAGCAATTGTCGTAGATTTCTCTAAAAAGACAGTGGAGGGTGATAGCATAATCTTAGATGTTGTTCTAATGGATTCAGTCCATAGCTATGAACAAGACCTGGTTAATGTATTTGGTCCACTGCAAAAATACTTAGCCTTACAGTACTTTGCAATTCATGGTAGAGGTATGGCTATCACATTTAGATATGAGTGTTATGACAGTTGCCCTCATTTCATAACACAAACTGATACCAGTAGCTGTGGTCTCTACACTTGTTTGTTTTCCAAAGCTGTTCTGTTTGACGTGAGTCTCAACACTTACCAAACAGAGACTGAAAAGCGAGATTGTGTATTGTATGAGCTGACAGGAAAAAATGTATTGCTCTGAGTACATAGTTTAAGTACTGCACTGCACTAAAAGGCTCTGTTTTATCTATGTTGTAGGAGAACTTCGCCGCCAATGGAGGATGCGAGGGACGCCAAATGACACGTCCCCACGTGATTTAATCCAATAGTGCTTACTGTGATCATCTAAAAACAAACGTTCGAAATGTTTGGACTGAGCTGGTTTTGCTTTAAAAGTACATCTAACTTTTGATCAATTTATGTGTGTGTGTGTGTGTGTGTGTGTGTGTGTGTGTGTGTGTGTGTGTACAATGTTTGCACTTGATTGCAGTGATGCTTTGCACTATAGGCTAGCTTTTTATACATTTGAGTGATGTGTGCACTTAGGTACATTGCATGTTGTACCATAATTATTATACATTTGAGTGATGTTTGCATTGAGGTACATTGCATGTTGTACCTAAGCTTTTGAGTAACGTTTGCACTTAATTGGTACATTGCACGTCTTACCTTTTTATACATTTGAGTAATGTATGCACTTATAGGTACGTTGCACTTACAGTACCATTTTGTACTTTTGAGTGATGTTTGCACTGATTGACTTTGTAGTTTTTGCATGTTTTGCATGTGTTTGAATAATGTTTGCTGTATTAACACAGATGCGCACACACATGCAGTAAATTGATCAAATCTGTAACTACTAACTATTAAAGTAGCTTCTCAGTCCACATTAAGACAAATTGTGATGTTTAAAAACAAATATTGTAGGGATTTGGAAACTTTTAAATTAGCGTTTTATTTCTGATTGTGATGATCATTATTGATATGATTTCTTCTTCTGTGTAACAGTGAATGAGAAATGATTAATGATTAATTAAAAGGTATTTTCTTTCTAACTTTCAAAGCCTTGTCTGTATTCTTTTATTCTTTTATAACTGTAATGCTATGGAGAGTAATGCTATAAAATAATGCTATAAAACGATCGATCGTTGTCACCTCATCTATATGGGCACCGCCCAGCCAGAAAAAGAGTAAAAATAAACTATTACTGTTAATGGCCCATCTACATAGTGAATGACATTACCATTGTCATTGATGCAGACATTAGTGTTCAAACACCAGTAATTACCAAAATAATTAGTATTACTTTGCAATGCATGTTATAGGCCAGTGATTTCATGTCAATGCCCCAAGGCACAGCACTTTTTTCAGCGTTGACCCCAGTAGAAGGTCTGCTGCTGTGAATTTTACACCTCTCCCGCTTAGCGGAGAGTGGGGTGTGGTAGAGGACATCTCCCTGAACGCGTGGGTATGTCCAGATAGTTGCCTCGCGGAGCCGTCTTTTGTCCAGTGTCCATTCTGGGTCCGGAAACGGTACTTTTTTCAGCATTGACCACAGTAGAAGGTCTGCTGCTGTGAATTTTACACCTCTCCCGCTTAGCGGAGAGTGGGGTGTGGTAGAGGACATCTCCCTGAACGCGTGGGTATGTCCAGATAGTTGCCTCGCGGAGCCGTCTTTTGTCCAGTGTCCATTCTGGGTCCGGAAACGGTACTTTTTTCAGCATTGACCTCAGTAGAAGGTCTGCTGCTGTGAATTTTACACCTCTCCCGCTTAGCAGAGAGTGGGGTGTGGTAGAGGACATCTCCCTGAACGCGTGGGTATGTCCAGATAGTTGCCTCGCGGAGCCGTCTTTTGTCCAGTGTCCATTCTGGGTCCGGAAACGGTACTTTTTTCAGCATTGACCTCAGTAGAAGGTCTGCTGCTGTGAATTTTACACCTCTCCCGCTTAGCGGAGAGTGGGGTGTGGTAGAGGACATCTCCCTGAACGCGTGGGTATGTCCAGATAGTTGCCTCGCGGAGGCCTCTTTGTCCAGTGTCCATTCTGGGTCCGGAAACGGTACTTTTTTCAGCATTGACCACAGTAGAAGGTCTGCTGCTGTGAATTTTACACCTCTCCCGCTTAGCGGAGAGTGGGGTGTGGTAGAGGACATCTCCCTGAACGCGTGGGTATGTCCAGATAGTTGCCTCGCGGAGGCCTCTTTGTCCAGTGTCCATTCTGGGTCCGGAAACGGTACTTTTTTCAGCATTGACCACAGTAGAAGGTCTGCTGCTGTGAATTTTACACCTCTCCCGCTTAGCGGAGAGTGGGGTGTGGTAGAGGACATCTCCCCGAACGCGTGGGTATGTCCAGATAGTTGCCTCGCGGAGCCGTCTTTTGTCCAGTGTCCATTCTGGGTCCGGAAACGGTACTTTTTTCAGCATTGACCACAGTAGAAGGTCTGCTGCTGTGAATTTTACACCTCTCCCGCTTAGCGGAGAGTGGGGTGTGGTAGAGGACATCTCCCTGAACGCGTGGGTATGTCCAGATAGTTGCCTCGCGGAGGCCTCTTTGTCCAGTGTCCATTCTGGGTCCGGAAACGGTACTTTTTTCAGCATTGACCACAGTAGAAGGTCTGCTGCTGTGAATTTTACACCTCTCCCGCTTAGCGGAGAGTGGGGTGTGGTAGAGGACATCTCCCTGAACGCGTGGGTATGTCCAGATAGTTGCCTCGCGGAGCCGTCTTTTGTCCAGTGTCCATTCTGGGTCCGGAAACGGTACTTTTTTCAGCATTGACCACAGTAGAAGGTCTGCTGCTGTGAATTTTACACCTCTCCCGCTTAGCGGAGAGTGGGGTGTGGTACAGGACATCTCCCCGAACGCGTGGGTATGTCCAGATAGTTGCCTCGCGGAGGCCTCTTTTGTCCAGTGTCCACTTTATAAAGTCAATGCAGTGAATAGCATTTATCCATTTAGATAACTTTTATTATTAGGCGAGTAAATCTATGAAAAAAAAGCACCTTACCCTAAAAAAATTGCAACAAAAGGTTTCTCAACAGTTTTTTGTAGTATTAGGTGTCCCTAATAACATACTAAAAGTTTACCAAAGTTTGACCACCCGAAAGGTGTTATTTTCAAGATGGCGTCCAAGATGGCCTAAAAACCATTAAAATAGCCTAACTCCTTCATTATTCATCCTAGACAAGTACTTTTTGTGTCTAACCCTATGTTTTTGGGGTCTAGGAGTCCATTGAACTTGTTCAAATTGCAGAGATACAATTAGATAATTGTGAAATCCAATATTTGTGTTTGTGACTCTGTTAAAACCCTCTGAAATAGTCACCAGTTTCAAGTTAACTAAACTAAATATTTAATAAATGTCTGAATATTTATATATTTTTTGGAATAAGGTTTCAAGATATCCTCAAAACACAACAAAACTAATAGTCACAATTTTCAGTAATTCAGAAGGTTGTGGCAGAGAATATTGTCAGTTTATAGATAATAGCCTACATGATTGCAATATTGAAACGTTTTGGATAGCTTGGTGGATAAACTTTGGCTCAAACTACTGTAAATAATTCATCATTATACACCCCACCCAAAACTAATTTCTTGCATTATAGAGCGTCGCAGTCCCGCCCCCTTTCATGACGACGCCAGGCCCAGGAAATAATTCCCAATGCATTTTTCCCATAGACATTTCAAAACGTATTTATTTAAAGACCTTTTAAGCGTCGTACAAAGCCAACTCTTGTCGTGACAAATCATGACAACACACACAATATTTTGGACCAAACAAATAATTACAAAGAAGAAAAACAACAAGTGTTGTAATCTGCTGTTATTTTCTACTTTCTAATTCTTTGTTTGGCCCAAAACATTGTGTTTATTGTCATGAATTGTCGCAACAAGAGTTGGCTTTGTCCGCGGCGTAAACGTCTTTAAATAAATACTTTTTGAAAAGTCTATGAGGGAAATGAACGGTGATTTCTTCTCCGTCTCTCTCGAGGGGGCGGGACTGCGACGCTCTACTTACTCTTAGTGCAGAGTAGTCAGAACCTAAGTCTCTACCGGGTGCAGAGGGGAGTATGATAGGTGGGGTTGGGTGAGAAGGTAAAGGGGGGTCCGGTCTAGAGTTTAGTGGGCCTAGGATTCCCCTCAGGTGGGTACAGGGGAGTATGGGGAGTGGGGGGTCACTGGATTTCTCCCTGGGGACTTGGAGCACAGAAGAGCAAAGTTAAGAAGACCCTCACGGTCTTCTCCTCTATGCATGTCCGAGGTGGCGCATACAGTACATGTCCCATTAAAGCTATGGGGCACTTGAGAGCTTGAGAGATTGGGGCTTGTCTGTCCCTGTGGTGGTAGTTCTAAGACCTCCATGTTGTGATATTGATTAATATGGGGGGTGGGTTCAATTAATTGATTATTAATCGGCAGAGCTGTCGACTATTGTCAACATATTCCCCAATTTCCACTGAGATTATGGGGTGAATGAATGTGGCCAGACCCATCTTCTCTTTCTGTCATAGTGACATAATATTGTCCTGCATCAGATCATGTCCAAATCAGGTTCTCCAATCTCCAGTAGCCTCTTCAGTTTTTTGAAGATTTTTTGAGTGGTGCAACCACTCCCTTACGGAGCTATGTGTGTGGCTGGCTGGGTCTGAGCACTATGTGTGTGGCTTGCTGGCTGGCTGGGTCTGAGAACTATGTGTGTGGCTGGCTGGCTGGCTGGGTCTGAGCACTATGTGTGTGGCTTGCTGGCTGGCTGGCTGGGTCTGAGGATAGATAGATAGATAGATAGATATTATAGCAGTGACTGACTGAGACATCGAGCGTGCGTCCGCAACTGGTTGTGGCCCCCATCAAGTGATCTTTTGACCAATGCGGCCCTCGCCCCAAGTTGAGTTCGACACCCCTGCTCTAGGCCCATGAGGGGCCATTTCTCTCCACTGTATCCCCACTGAGGAGTCCATCTTCCCCATAGACCAGACAAGTGGCCATTTGGTTCTACTGACTGAGTGTGTTTGCTGCAAAGACACTCAGCGTTGTGAGCTTTTATAGATTGCCTATTTTCACAATGTTTGTCCCGGCCCACAGTTTGGGAACCACTACCCTTATAGGGGACTTATTTTTATTATTATTATTGCCAGACACCTTTACAAAAAAAAGGGCAGACATTTCTCTGTAAATTTATTCCATGATTTGTGTAATATTCCCATGCAGTCTATCACTTGGCAGCCATGCTTTTACAAATGTCACATGACAGTACCACCCAGTAATAATGAATATATTCCTTATTGTTATGGTAACAAAATAAATCTCCTGAAAGCTTCAACAGAATGTGAATTGTGTATGGTGATGAATTCACCTATACAGCAGTACGGCATTATAGAAAAGGGAAATGTCCTATTACACTGTTATAACATTATAAACAATTGCTTTAATATATCATTGTACTTTTATATCATTTATATATGCTAATTGGATTCCTAGATAACCAAAACATAGGGTTAGACACCAAAATTATTTTTCTAGGATGAATAATGGAGGAGTAATGGTATTTTAAGAACTGGCGGCGGCCATCTTGAAAATAACACCTTTCGGGTGGTCAAACTTTGGTAAACTTTTAGTATGTTATTAAGGACACCTAATACTAAAAAAAAAAGTTGAGAAACCTTTTGTTGCAATTGTTTTAGGGTCAAACCATATTTTTACCCGCCTATATTATTTAATTACTTATTAGTTATTTAATTGCTTATTTTTACACAGAAACATAATGTGTGTCTTTACAATAACTGTAATGTAATAATAATACTAATTGTTATAATAGGTGTATTATTGCTAGGAACCTTTATTGCTTAGATATAGGAACCTTGCTTATACAGGTGCGTGACGCACGGTACGCACGGTACCTGTTGTTGGTTGCACTAGACTGAGCTGACAGGTTTGTTTATTACTACTCTGAGCACGGGACTTTATAATAAACTATTGCCCGGCTGGGCTAAACTACAATCCTTGTTGGGTGATTCTTAACGAAAAGAACACACTTTTACACTAATAATGTAATGTAATAGTTATTTAATTAACGAATTAAAAATCTTATTTTATTCTGAAGGCAACCGGATGTCTTAAATTAGCTAGCTCTCAGACAGGAAGTTCTAAATTAGCTCATAAGACGGAGCCGCAGTAATCCTGGTCTCTAAACTACATCCCCCTGGTCAGCCGGGGCGCATGATGGAGGGGAACTGGTCGGAATAACGTGTTCCTTCCAAGCGCTACGTCCGGCCGGGGAAACTCTCCTGTCAGGTGAAAAGAAGCAGCTTGGACTCCTCATGCATAGAAGGAAGCATGAGGTCAGTCCGCTTGACATCAATGCTATTTTGGCAAACGTCTTCTGGATGCATCTCTTTAGCATTAACATTTCGATGGCCGAGGGTCGTTAGAGTCTATTGTTCCATCGTTGTTTTCGCACATCTAATGGTTAGACGTGTGACAACAACGACGCAGCAATAGGAAGCCTGCAGCCTAGTAGCTATAATATTGCTTTCGGTTTCGGGGGAAGTGTTAGTGTTACTTTATGTCAAATCAGGCGGCACACCTGGACATACTGTATCAAACGGCACACTAAACACTGCTCTAAGGGACCAGCTCTGGCGGTGGGTGTAGGCAGGGTGGTGGGTTAGGGTACCTGTGTTTCGGGGGGGTCTGTCAGTAGGTTTGGGCAGGGTGGTCTCGGCCAGGGCGGATCTAGCAGCAGTCTGCTGGGCCTCCCTGATGCTGGTGCCGTCCGCCTCCCAATGCTGCTCCCCCAGAGTGAGACGCACTGAGAAGATCTGGTACCACAAGGAGGAGACATTAATGATCTGGTACCACCGAGTGGCGCGCTACGAGCTTGTAGGTCTGCTATTTTTGAAAAATCGTGAAGATTTAGATTTAGAAGACATTTTATAATCAAAAGTCAAATCAAATCAAAGGTCAAAATGGGTTAACAATGCTGCTCCGCCAGATTGAGACGCACTGAGAAGATCTGTTACCACAAGGAGGAGAAAAATATATATATTTTCTCACATGCACTGGAGTGACAGATACTGTAGGATAACCTTAGATTAATGCCCCAATTCCCTGCCGGTGGGGGCAGAGGCTGTCCACCTCATTAACAGCTCTCAGCGGGTAAATGGGGCTGGTCAAGGTCTCAAGTTCCAACTTTTACCTCCTGGACCCCCCCTGGGGTTTAAGAGGTTAAAGCAATGGCCTAACAAGGTGTCAGGTTACCTTATATTGTATAATGGGCCGGGACGCACTCAGAGTGACAAGAGTGAGTGAGTTTATTTAAGTTCTTCTCCATGTCTTTACAATAAGAAAAGGACAAACGTTTCAGCAGTACAGCCATATTGATCTTCATATCCGTCACGTGCTAAAAAGCAACTACATTTTATGGTCCAATGTTTGATGATTTGAATGAGAAATTATTGTTGATTAAAATGTCATGGTTATTCCATCGTGGTTTAGGTTGGAAGTGTGTTACCTTGGAGTAGGGCTTGAAGATCTGCATTTTTTCAACAGCTAAACCTTTAAATAATGGTTGAAGTGGAAGGTGACACAGATGTGTTCCAGGTCTTAAAGGGGTGGTTACCTTGGAGTAGGGCTTGAAGATCTGCATTTTTTTCAACAGCTAAACCTTTAAATAATGGTGAAAGTGGAAGGTGACACAGATGTGTTCCAGGTCTTAAAGGGGTGGTTACCTTGGAGTGGGCGGGGCCTTCCTCACTGAGCAGCTTGTACTGGTGCTGGATCTTGTTGAAACGGGCCAACTTATACACCAAACCCATGGGGTTTGCCATGTTAGACACTGGAAGAAACAAATATAACAAAATCAGCAAAAAAGAATAAAGAAATTAAATAAATCTATCTATCTATCGATCTATAATGGTGAAATGTTTCCTAAAATTTGTAAGAAATGTAGACATAGGCTAACATTTAGATGTGGCGGCCATCTTGAAATAGCACCGCCATATTGGATTCTTGGATGGCTCGGTTAAAAAAGTTAAAGAGGTGACCCAGAGGCATGTTCATGCCAAATTTCACGCTTGCATCACCAAGCGAACAACCGTTCCAATGATCTGCTATATTGCACAAATTTTGTGTGCGTGTGTACATCTGTAATCCACGTAACCCGAGAACCGTTCGCCCCACCGACTTCAAATTCGACACACACGTTCCACACACCCACAGGGAGTGCAGTGCCCGGTCTCGAGTCGGCCGCACCCATGGTTGTCGGCCATCTTAAAAAATGACCGCCATATTGGATTTTTCGCCGGCTCGGTTAAAAAAGTTAAAGCACTATCATGGCTCATCATTATCTGTTCTCAAATCCTAGCAATTTGCAGCAGCCAATCGGGTGATTTGACTCCGCCTTTAAATATCTCTGCCTCTGACACTTCTCCATTCTCCTTTCAGTCTGCAACAAGCAACCCACCTCCATCCCCAACTCCACCTTTCTATCTAGTGTTGAGATGGAAGGAGGGTCATCTGCTCAGCTGCCACCACCAGCGTCTAGACTCCAATGCTCCAATGGGTTCTCCCTATTAAAAGCTAATCTTATTCAATAAATGCAATTGGAGTCTAATCCCCAAAATAATGCTCTGCCATAATTTTGCCTTTGCCATCTTGCTAAACTGCTGCCAAAATCTTTCCAATAAACATTTGCTTATTCCATATTGGTGTGTTCTCTCCTTTATTGAAATAGTGTGCGTGTGTGTGTATACTGGATCTCTTCTGCAATATGGTTACATAGAAGTTATATTACCCTTATGCAGAACGAATCGAATCAATGTAATTTATTATTTTTTTTACTCCCTTTTTTGTTATTTTGTTTTATAAAACGAACTTAGAACTATATACAGTCACTGCGAGCCAGGTTAGCTGGTACTATTGGTAGAGAGAGACAGGTGGTACTATTTTCTTTGTGTTCAGTAACACTGCGCCGCATAGAACACTATAGTGTTCTATGCGACAGTGCATGCATCACATCTGGACATGGGTTGTGAATGAAGATTGCTCCCTCCTTCACAGAATAAAACAGAAATCCAACAAGCATAATGCATTAAGCCAAATAGATGATTATGGCTTAATGCATTACGCTTGTTCAACTTATTTTACAGATGTACAGAGACTTAAATGCACCAAGGGCTGTATTTTGCGTGTCTTAAGTACCAGGTCTTATTCCCTAACTTGAGTAAACTAAAGACCTGGAGGTGTGATCAATGCCATTTGGCTATTCTGAGTGGCCAAAGAGCATTGACCACGCCTCCAGGTCTTTAGTTTACTCAAGTTAGGGAATAAGACCTGGTACTTAAGACACGCAAAATACAGCCCCAAGTCTCTGTACGTGTGTAATCCATGTAACTCTGGAACCGACTTCAAATTTGACACAAGCGTTCCACACCCCCACAGGGAATGCAGTGTCCGGTGTCTGGACAGGGACACTGTCTGGACATGTGTGAATAAAGGGACACAGAGAGACACATGAAGAAATGCAATCATTCCAAGTCGTCCAGTGCCCAACGTATGTGTCTCTAGTACAGACACATACAGAAATACCCATATACGGGCATAACAGGGACTACTAGGGGATACTGTACATAATAACTGGGTGGGGCATGCATGCAGGTATGTGGAGAAATATATTCAGTGTTGTGAGGCATTGGAACAGGAAGTGTGCCAACAACTGATCACAGCTGATGAGAATCAGATGATTGGGACTCAGCTCAGCTGTGGCACTGGGGTTAAAAACAAGGAAATGCTGCCTCAGTACAGAGAAGGCTTGGAACAGACAGCACACAAATGGTGTGGCTGAAGTTTGTTGGTTATGTGGATGTTGAATATATGCAGAATGCTGTTTAATGTACTTTAGTGATGTATGGAAAAATGTATTATGTGCCTGAGATTTGAACTGTTTATGATTGATATATTGTATTTTGTTTCTGTCCCAGTTCTACGTTGATCTTAGCCCTCCAAGCAGAACCCAAATGCTACTGAAGTTTCTGACATTTGGACGACTCAGATAGCATTGGGTCCTGTTGCACGTCGTCCATGCCACCTGTTTAAAACATTTACTCCATGTTTACCGGCTCCCCGCGCTCTTTGACGATATTCTTCAGTGTGAGGCTTTCTGAATATGTAAAGTATAAGTACCCATACATGCCGCTGCGAATATCTCCTGTGGCGCGGAAGCCGTTAAGTATTTTTAATATATGTTTGCCCGATTTGGAAGCTTGGATTTTTCTTTTCCTTCCTTGTTTATTGACACCTCATTGTACCGCCTATCTGGCTAGCTAGTGGCGCTATAGCTATGACACAGCAGATCAGAGGCAGGGACGTAGCCTCACAAGCCAACCGCACACCGGGAGGCGGTACAATAAACGGTAAACAAACAAGAAGAAATAAAGCGACCAAATCGGTCAAACAAAGATTAAAAATACTTAACGGCTTCCGCGCCACAGGAGATATTCGCAGCGGGATGTATAGCTACTTAAAGTTACCGAATTCAGAATAACTCAAGGAAAATAATCCCGTCACAGATCCTATTTTAGAGAGAATCTTCACTTCCGCGTTTCGGAATTTCCATACAAAATATAGTTCTGATAAGGGACCCAACGTAAAACTCATCAAAATGTCAGAAAAGTTTTATGTAGGGTCCCGAGAGGGGCTACGTTGATCTATGAATCATCAGTTCAGACTTCATCCTTAAAAGGCCAGCTGGGTCCGCTATAGTCCATGCAATTGATTATGTACGTTTCCATTAAAAGTCCTTGAGGCTATATGACCATGGCTTAGCCAGCCATACGTAGTACAAAACAACGATGACGTCTGTAAACACAGACACTCTAAGTAAACAAACGTAATATATGGATATCATTTATGTAAACATGATTTAAAACAATGTTCATCAACTGAATTAGCCTACATCACAACACAGCATTACACAACAGACAACACTAGACTGCACACAACTGCAACTCTTCATGTTGTCAAACGAGAACAGAATAAACTGATCCACTACTTTGTGACTTTTGTCGACCAATAACGTAGGAGAACAGCCAGATAAAGAATACATAATATAAAGGTTTACTCACTCAAGTCAGTGTGTGCTCGCTCGCTGAACTGCAGCAGAAAAGACACAGGTGCAAACGATCGAGTTAAACACAATTGTTGTGTGCGTGTTATTTTATAGATGTAGATGATTCACTCCACCAGTAGATGGAGCCATTGATTTACTGCTCCCAGAAGGAAATGAACACATCATTTAACATTTAATGAAGATTTTAAATTTACAAAAATATTAATCAATGTGTGTTTATGCAGGGCTACTCAACTTAAGATTGCTCAGGGGCCAATCAGCAAAATTCCAAAAGTCCAAGGGCTGCAAGCTAAAATGTCAATATTATTTTGAAACATGTACAAATGTATTTTGTAACAGACTACACGACTAGTCTAAAATTAAGGAAAGGAAGTAAAAAGCCACATCTATAGGCCAATTAATTACTGGTTTAGTAGTACACACGCAGTTTGTACTACTAATTAAATTAATTAGCAGTAGTCCTCCAGTGTCATCATCATTAGGCAGATTTTTTTTAAACAATATGTTTTTTACAACAATGTTTAGATTTTCATTATCGTAAAAACGGTGGCTTCCATTTTCGCATTGCAACTTTTCAGGCCTAGAAAGCCTGCAGTTTCTAGCTTGTATTCCCCATCAATGATGTCACTGGAGGACAGTTTAAGTAAAAACTACCTAAAAAGTTGTATTTTATATTATGTTTACAAGCTAAAAACCACTATTTCTAACTATTTTAAGTAAACCTATAAAAATGTAAGTAATACAGTTTTTTTAAATTATGTTAAATGTTATAGGCATGTTATATCGTTGCTGTCAGGCAGAAATATCTCATCAGTGGTTTTCAACCATTTTCATATCAAGGCCCACTGTTCAATTGACATTATGAGCCATGGACCACCATTAAATTAGATCTAGCTTCTCAGACCCCAAACTAAAGAATGTTTTGTCGTTGGATAACATTTCGTCCACAATTCCATGCTGAAAAGTAAGTTTTGGACATATGGTTTATTTCTGCCTGACAGACAGAGACGATATATTCAATAGGCCTATACATGCTAAATTGTTGCAGTATAAAAAAATATTACTGCACTGTTTTTTTTTGTTGGTTTGTTTTTTTGCATTTGCATTTGTAATAAAATATCACTGATATCACATGGTGTTCTTTTATGGTAGGCTATACCATCACACTTGTATTTTATGGTAGTATAGTATGTATGTTATTCATTCAAGTCAAGCATCGTTTGTAAGTATAATGTTCAAGTATCATCAATGTTGTCTTATCTGACAAGCAATGGAAACGAGTAAGCTATGTTATGTAATTATGTTGCATTGTGCACATCTTTAAATGTGGCATATGGCGCATGGCTAATTTGCATACGATGGTCCTAATTTAAATATATGTTAATTAGCCATGTGCTGTGGATCATTCGTGGTAGGCTATGCCCACTGCCACTGGCTGGCATTATGGCTACAAGTCGAGCATCGTTCGCTTTGATTATAGCCGTGCTGCTTATTGTTGACATTCTAATAAGGGCACATATTACGAAGGAGAGAGAGCTACAGTATAGCTAAACAAACAATTAACGAGAATACACTTGAAAGAACGCATTGGACTGCTTGTCAGAAAGAAATCCAAGGATGCACACCAAAATACTTTAAATAGCTCATTCCGCAATGACTGCTTTCATGTCATGTTAATTTTAGGGTAATAAATATAATGCCTGCAGGCTAGTATTGTATGTTAACTAGCTCTCGCTCTGAAATTATAGGCAACGCAAATTACGCAACGTGCATCATTGAAAGAGTGGATCTAAATATGTAGTAGGCTAATGCTTTTATCTCATGTCAATTTTAGCGTTGTATATAGGCCTACTCTTATGGTTATGGACTGGTAGGATATATCATAATTATGCTAATGCTATACAGACTATGTCTAACAAATTGGCTCAGGCTGGAGTCGAACCCGTTCTGGTCAGTTCAGCCAATGCGAGTGGTTTTCTGTGATTGGACAAGCGTTGGTTTTCTAGCGTCGGGACCTGGCGCTCACAGACCTTCTAGTCTAGTGTCTCCCATCCATGTACTAACCTTGCCCAACCCTGCTTAGCTTCCAAGATCGGCCATATTCAGGGTGGTATGGCCGTAAGCAACAAACAGATAATTTCTGTCAATAGAAATATTGTGAAAACAATAGAGAATCCCAGTCCTGCCCTCTTTCATGACGACGAGCGGAAGATAGAATCCAATTCATTTCCCGAGCTGTTAGTAGCTGCGTCAAAGATTTTGAGGAGGAAAAAAATCAAAAATAAATAAAAAGAAGAGCTTCCATGCTTCAAAATTAATTATGCAGAGATAAATGCAGAGATGGAAGTTAGAAGCAGCTACTTGCTTAGCTTCCTTGGTCTGAATAATGCATTCTAACACATAAAAACATTATGGAATAAAAATTATGGAAGTAGAGGAGAAGAATGAATGATTAATGATTGATTATATGTGCGTGCATGGCGTGTGTGTGTGTGTGTGTGTGTGTGTGTGTGTGTGTGTGTGTGTGTGTGTGTGTGTGTGTGTGTGTGTGTGTGTGTGCGTGTGTGTGTGTGTGTGTGTGTGTGTGTGTGTGTGAGAGAGAGAGAGAGAGAGAGAGAGAGAGAGAGAGAGAGTGTGTGACCATCGCTGTTCATTCCCTGTGGTGCTGAAGCATGCATTTGCCTGCTTTCTCCAGCATGTGTTTATTGTGTTATTATTGTGTTCTCTGGATCACGGACCTCATGCAGGATATACCTTTATAACTGACCAGCCAACATAGACGTTTCCCTGAATCCACAGGATTCGGAGATAAAGTAGCCTAATAGGTTTAATATCCAAACGAGCTTTCACAACCACTACATTGAACAGTGCAGGCTCCAACAGATGCGCTCCAGTGCGTAAAATATAGCCTATAGCGAGACACTTCAGATTATAAACAATCATTGTACCTGATGTTGATCCATGTTGTTTATGCCTATTAGGAAAATTATAGCTATGCCAACATAATTAACTCCAGCGTGTATTTTCGGAGCGATGGACCGTCAGAACAAAGAATGTGTTCAAATGAAGCAGTCAATCATCCATGTTCGCATGGGTGGATTGTGGTCCAAATTAATGAAGGATTTCAAACGAAATCTCATTGACACAACATACAGGTCTCATTCACACAGGTTATAAAGTCATAAGAAGAGGGTCTATAGTATAGTGATTGACCAAACAGAATCAAGCATTCAACCGAGCAGTGAAACATGTGAAGCTTTGCTTGTTGACTGTTGTTATAATGCTTCTGACTGCTGCATACGTTACTGCTACCCAATTTGCCAATTAGCTTACTAGCCAATCAGAGGCCAACATTATTCCTTATGTAAATGTAGTGTTTCATCGTGGGTAAACTAACAATATTTGTTGGAAAAGGAGTTATTACAATCAATCAAATGGCTTTCCAAGTTCAAGTTAAATGTTTCCTTTATCCAGAAACAACTATTTGCTTAGTGAATTATGATCATTGTTTTTTTAGTTACACCATGACTCTACATGCTATCCAAATGGGACCTATATATAAACTGTGGACGGCAATTGCTCTATAGATTGGAAAGTGATGAATTGTCCTCCCCAGTCGACTGACTGAGAAACAAATCTGATTCCATCTAATATTTTGTGAAATTAACAGAAAACTAAACTGCCTTTAAAATGTACTTAGGCCTATTGATTTCCTAATCATGTTAGTTCATGTAGTTTTATAGCTATAGGCTATATTGTATTTTATATTTCATATTTTATATTGGTTGAAGGTTGTTTACATGAATGCAATCACAAAATGACATTGCAAATGTTAACACATCACATGATTAATGATGGAAATGAAAGAGAAAATAATTGGCGGCATTGATCATTTCGTCATGTGCTTGCGTGACAAAGATATGTTGTGTGTGTGTGTGCATGTGTGTAAGAATGTGTGTGTGTGTGTGTGTGTGTGTGTGTGTGTGTGTTCTTTTGTACACATTGCAGCGGCACATTTTACGCTTTCAAGAGTTACATTGTTAAACATCTACATTAGGCTACGTAATTTAAATCAAGTCTACACAATTAGTAAATTTAGAAGAATTTATATTTTGATCAACGTTTGCCTGTTGTCCCATAAACCAACATAAAGCATGGAATTGTGCAGGACAATCATTTCTGAGAGGCAAAATATCTGGTTCAAATGCCGAATAATGGACCTTGACATGAAAAAGGTTGAAAATGACTGATTCATTATGTAGCCTATAGGAATATATATTACAGGTATACTGTGTAGATAGAGTATGGTGTATCAAGTATAGGCCTATCTCAAACTCTCCTAAAGTTGGTGTGTCATAGTTGGCCTCCAATTTATCTGACAAACGTCTACTGCCATAGTTATGTCATTGTGTTAATATTATATAGCATACTGTATATTTAGTGTTCCGGAGTGATACAATTTTTAGATTCTGTGCAAAACCATTGTCTGTCTGTTGGTTTTTGTGTGCAGAATTAATTTCAAAGCACCTTGTAAAGCTCACCCAATATGAAGAAGTCAGGCATAGATTTAATGTATTTATTAAACATGAAATAGTTTTGTGTTGAGTTGGAAGCTCAGATATAGAGTATATAGGCCTATGATGACAATAGAAACACTGCAGAAAAAGAACACAGTTACTTTACTGTATTTTCGTTAGAGATATTCTTGCAAGTACTGGTTGAAGGTTGTTTATGAAAGATATGCAATCACAAATGTACATTTCAAATGTTAACACATAAAAACATTAGATATGGAATCAAAATTATGGAAGTAGAGGAGAAGAATGAATGATTAATTAATGATTCTATGTGCATGCTTGGCGTGTGTGCGTGCGTGTGTGTTTTATCTGAGAAGCAGGCTAAGCTGCATAAAGGCATTGTCAGTTGGGTTATAAACAGCTTCAGTTTTTCACACCTACAGTAAAAACATTTTTCACAGGAATTGTCGCTGTGGCGGCTGTGGCTCAGGAGGTCGTCCAATAATCCCTGGATCGGCGGTTCGAATCCCGGCTCCTCCTGTCCATATGTCAAAGAGAGAGAGAGAGAGTGAGAGTGTGTGACCATCGCTGTTCATTCCCTGTGGTGCTGAAGCATGCATTTGCCTGCTTTCTCCAGCATGTGTTTATTGCAGGTTTCTATTATTGTGACCTCATGCAGGATATACCTTTATAACTGACCAGCCAACATAGACGTTTCCCTGAATCCACAGGATTCGGAGATAAAGTAGCCTAATAGGTTTAATATCCAAACGAGCTTTCACAACCACTACATTGAACAGTGCAGGCTCCAACAGATGCGCTCCAGTGCGTAAAATATAGCCTATAGCGAGACACTTCAGATTATAAACAATCATTGTACCTGATGTTGATCCATGTTGTTTATGCCTATTAGGAAAATTATAGCTATGCCAACATAATTAACTCCAGCGTGTATTTTCGGAGCGATGGACCGTCAGAACAAAGAATGTGTTCAAATGAAGCAGTCAACCATCCATGTTCGCATGGGTGGATTGTGGTCCAAATTAATTAAGGATTTCAAACGAAATCTCATTGACACAATTAACATACAGGTCTCATTCACACAGGTTATAAAGTCATAAGAAGAGGGTCTATACTATAGTGATTGACCAAACAGAATCAAGCATTCAACCAAGCAGTGAAACATGTGAAGCTTTGCTTGTTGACTGTTGTTATAATGCTTCTGACTGCTGCATACGTTACTGCTACCCAATTTGCCAATTAGCTTACTAGCCAATAAGAGGCCAACATTATTCCTTATGTAAATGTAGTGTTTCATCGTGGGTAAACTAACAATATTTGTTGGAAAAGGAGTTATTACAATCAATCAAATGGCTTTCCAAGTTCAAGTTAAATGTTTCCTTTATCCAGAAACAACTATTTGCTTAGTGAATTATGATCATTGTTTTTTTAGTTACACCATGACTGTACATGCTATCCAAATGGGACCTATATATAAACTGTGGACGGCAATTGCTCTATAGATTGGAAAGTGATGAATTGTCCTCCCCAGTCGACTGACTGAGAAACAAATCTGATTCCATCTAATATTTTGTGAAATTAACAGAAAACTAAACTGCCTTTAAAATGTACTTAGGCCCATTGATTTCCTAATCATGTTAGTTCATGTAGTTTTATAGCTATAGGCTATATTGTATTTTATATTTCATATTTTATATTGGTTGAAGGTTGTTTACATGAATGCAATCACAAAATGACATTGCAAATGTTAACACATCACATGATTAATGATGGAAATGAAAGAGAAAATAATTGGCGGCATTGATCATTTCGTCATGTGCTTGCGTGACAAAGATATGTTGTGTGTGTGTGTGTGCATGTGTGTAAGAATGTGTGTGTGTGTGTGTGTGTGTGTGGGTGTGTTCTTTTGTACACATTGCAGCGGCACATTTTACGCTTTCAAGAGTTACATTGTTAAACATCTACATTAGGCTACGTAATTTAAATCAAGTCTACACAATTAGTAAATTTAGAAGAATTTATATTTTGATCAACGTTTGCCTGTTGTCCCATAAACCAACATAAAGCATGGAATTGTGCAGGACAATCATTTCTGAGAGGCAAAATATCTGGTTCAAATGCCGAATAATGGACCTTGACATGAAAAAGGTTGAAAATGACTGATGCATTATGTAGCGTTGTAGCCTATAGGAATATATATTACAGGTATACTGTGTAGATAGAGTATGGTGTATCAAGTATATAGGCCTATCTCAAACTCTCCTAAAGTTGGTGTGTCATAGTTGGCCTCCAATTTATCTGACAAACGTCTACTGCCATAGTTATGTCATTGTGTTAATATTATATAGCATACTGTATATTTAGTGTTCCGGAGTGATACAATTTTTAGATTCTGTGCAAAACCATTGTCTGTCTGTTGGTTTTTGTGTGCAGAATTCATTTCAAAGCACCTTGTAAAGCTCACCCAATATGAAGAAGTCAGGCATAGATTTAATGTATTTATTAAACATGAAATAGTTTTGTGTTGAGTTGGAAGCTCAGATATAGAGTATATAGGCCTATGATGACAATAGAAACACTGCAGAAAAAGAACACAGTTACTTTACTGTATTTTCGTTAGAGATATTCTTGCAAGTACTGGTTGAAGGTTGTTTATGAAAGATATGCAATCACCAATGTACATTTCAAATGTTAACACATAAAAACATTAGATATGGAATCAAAATTATGGAAGTAGAGGAGAAGAATGAATGATTAATGATTGATTCTATGTG
This sequence comes from Protomyctophum parallelum, assembly GCF_964188405.1. Classification (NCBI taxonomy): domain Eukaryota; kingdom Metazoa; phylum Chordata; class Actinopteri; order Myctophiformes; family Myctophidae; genus Protomyctophum; species Protomyctophum parallelum. The sequence goes on from NC_139714.1 coordinate 1,066,655, forward strand.
CATGCTTGGCGTGTGTGTTTTATCTGAGAAGCAGGCTAAGCTGCATAAAGGCATGCATTGTCAGTTGGGTTATAAACAGCTTCAGTTTTTCACACCTACAGTAAAAACATTTTTCACAGGAAATGTCGCTGTGGCGGCTGTGGCTCAGGAGGTCGTCCAATAATCCCTGGATCGGCGGTTCGAATCCCGGCTCTTCCTGTCCACATGTCAAAGTGTCCTTGGGCAAGACACTGAACCCTACATTGCCTCCAATGAGTCGGTCGGTGTGAGCTTGCCACCATTTGTGTGTGAATGTGGGAAGTGAGGACGCTGGCGCCGACTGTTCGTCGCTTCAGCTCCCAATGTATACTGAATGAACCATTTTACAGTGCTTTGAGCACTTGGAAAAGCACAAAAATGCAATTAATTAATTTGTTATATCTCCATATTTTAACTATGTATATATTCTCGTAAATGAATGCCCTACTTTGTCACTACAGTACATATGGCAGATCTATAAGCTCAAAGCTTTGATCTACATGTTTTGAGCCTGTATAGATATTTTATTTTACTTGCAAATTTTGGTAGGCCTATGGTATGGTTGGCTAAATATAAAGGTGTCACTCATGGGGGATATATATATATTGTTTTAGGCAATATAAAAAAATAGCACAACATATATGTAATATATGTACCATTTATCATTTCTGATTGGGTGGGCAGCATTTTTTGAGAAATTTCTCTAAAGGGACTCCTGCACTTCACCCTTTTTGCAACCAGATTCCAATTCTTTAGGACACTTTCCTGGGGGTTGTATGTGTGCAATGTGGTTTTTAGACATTTTAGTCATGGCGCCATGTTCATGACGAAAATGTGTCATGAAAATGTGGTCTCACTTCCTACCTGGACTACAAGTCATACCTCCATGCAGCCTCCCCCCTCTCCACAAGGAGGGGCTGGGCACCAAAGCATTATGGTTATTGTAGGAATTCAGCAATCCAGTCAAACCCTTGTCAAACACATATGGCCCAATCCCAATTGCCTCCCTCAAGCCCTGAGCCCTGGACCCTCATTGACTTTAGTGACGTCAGCTGTAAGTGCTTGAGGGTGAGAGGCTGCAAGGGCTCCAAATTGTTGTGAAAGAAATGGGACAGCACTTTGAAGATGAGTCCGCCATTCATGACACTTTGCATCACTTCATAAAAACTGTCCTTATTCACAGCCAGTGCCTACCTACATGCTTGGCCTTTTTATATTTTATGTCTATCACGTCTATTTTAGTATTTAAGCTGAACATTTTATTATTCGTTTCATAAATACACTTTCCTGTGTGATAGGGGTTGTAATATTCATATATAATAATATTCATTATACATTGCATTTCCATATTCTTTTAGTTTGCTCATTAGTCATTTCTCATCATGTTTCCTTTATTATTACTTGCGCAAGCAGAGCGCGCAAGTAATATTTTCGCCCGGTCTCCTTCGTCGTGACAGCTGTTCCGCTATTCGAGGCTTACGCAGAAAAACATCAAATCTGTGCCTGTGTTGCTGGACCAAATGACCACAAATTACCATATCTCTTACGTCATCATTTAGAGCTAGTCATACGTATACTATATACATAATCAGTAAAAAATAAAATAGCAAATTGTGCCTGATCTGCTGGGACCAGAGTACGTGGTGTGTATGTGTATGACTAGCTCTTAATGATGACGTAAGAAATATGGTCATTTGTGGTCATTTGGTCCAGCAACACAGGCACAGATTTGATGTTTTTCTGCGTAAGCCTCAAATGGCGGAACAGCTGTCACGGTTTTTGGCGCAAAGTAACCACAGTATACCGCTAATCAACTTACAACTACACACTTTATACAGTATAGAGTATATATGTATACGTATACAGTATATGCCTATATACTATATATATACTATATATATTTCTTACGTCATCATTTAGAGCTAGTCATACGTATACTATATACATAATCAGTAAAAAATAAAATAGCAAATTGTGCCTGATCTGCTGGGACCAGAGTACGTGGTGTGTATGTGTATGACTAGCTCTTAATGATGACGTAAGAAATATGGTCATTTGTGGTCATTTGGTCCAGCAACACAGGCACAGATTTGATGTTTTTCTGCGTAAGCCTCAAATGGCAGAACAGCTGTCACGGTTTTTGGCGCAAAGTAACCACAGTATACCGCTAATCAACTTACAACTACACACTTTATACAGTATAGAGTATAGAGTGTATACGTATATAGTATATGCCTATATACTATATATATACTATATATATTTCTTACGTCATCATTTAGAGCTAGTCATACGTATACTATATACATAATCAGTAAAAATAAAATAGCAAATTGTGCCTGATCTGCTGGGACCAGAGTACGTGGTGTGTATGTGTATGACTAGCTCTTAATGATGACGTAAGAAATATATATAGTATATATATATACTATACACAAATGACCATATCTCTTACGTCATCATTTAGAGCTAGTCATACGTATACTATATACATAATCAGTAAAAAATAAAATAGCAAATTGTGCCTGATCTGCTGGGACCAGAGTACGTGGTGTGTATGTGTATGACTAGCTCTTAATGATGACGTAAGAAATATGGTCATTTGTGGTCATTTGGTCCAGCAACACAGGCACAGATTTGATGTTTTTCTGCGTAAGCCTCAAATGGCGGAACAGCTGTCACGGTTTTTGGCGCAAAGTAACCACAGTATACCGCTAATCAACTTACAACTACACACTTTATACAGTATAGAGTATATATGTATACGTATATAGTATATGCCTATATACTATATATATACTATATATATTTCTTACGTCATCATTTAGAGCTAGTCATACATATACTATATACATAATCAGTAAAAAATAAAATAGCAAATTGTGCCTGATCTGCTGGGACCAGAGTACATGGTGTGTATGTGTATGACTAGCTCTTAATGATGACGTAAGAAATATGGTCATTTGTGGTCATTTGGTCCAGCAACACAGGCACAGATTTGATGTTTTTCTGCGTAAGCCTCAAATGGCGGAACAGCTGTCACGTTTTTTGGCGCAAAGTAACCACAGTATACCGCTAATCAACTTACAACTACACACTTTATACAGTATAGAGTATAGAGTATATATGTATACGTATATAGTATATGCCTATATACTATATATATACTATATATATTTCTTACGTCATCATTTAGAGCTAGTCATACATATACTATATACATAATCAGTAAAAAATAAAATAGCAAATTGTGCCTGATCTGCTGGGACCAGAGTACATGGTGTGTATGTGTATGACTAGCTCTTAATGATGACGTAAGAAATATGGTCATTTGTGGTCATTTGGTCCAGCAACACAGGCACAGATTTGATGTTTTTCTGCGTAAGCCTCAAATGGCGGAACAGCTGTCACGTTTTTTGGCGCAAAGTAACCACAGTATACCGCTAATCAACTTACAACTACACACTTTATACAGTATAGAGTATAGAGTATATATGTATACGTATATAGTATATGCCTATATACTATATATATACTATATATATTTCTTACGTCATCATTTAGAGCTAGTCATACGTATACTATATACATAATCAGTAAAAATAAAATAGCAAATTGTGCCTGATCTGCTGGGACCAGAGTACGTGGTGTGTATATGTATGACTAGCTCTTAATGATGACATAAGAAATATGGTCATTTGTGGTCATTTGGTCCCAGCAAACCAGGCACAGATTTGCTGTTTTCTTGCATAAACATCAAATGGCGGAACAGCTGGGGGATATCAACACATATCAATGATTTATTTGTCTCTGAAAAACTAAAAAGGGATCCAGAATATATCTACAACGATAAAACAGTATTTCTTATATAGATAGAAACTTGAACCATACTTAATAATACTAGGTGTTTATATGCATAAAGTAGGTAGGTAGCAAGTAGTTACATCTAAACATAAATCATTTCAAACGTTCCTTCACAGAGATACTGAGATTTGACAGTTTACAGCGGTCGAAAGGACTTGCCCGCTCTGCTTGCGCATTAGTTGGCCATTTATGGCCTACTAGTGTGCAACAAGCAAGTATGCACTCGACAGAGTGCAGTTCTAGTTATTATTGTTATTAAATACATAGCCTATGCTTCCATTCCGTCTCCCTTTGAGAACAGTGAGAAAGCACTATTGTGTTTGTTGACATTCTAACCACGATACATAACTAATTTGCATACTTAAATGATTGACGTTCGGAGGATCCCCCTCATTCCCCTGGTAACGCTATGAACTGTGGGTAATTTCTTTGCCAAAGTCAGCATCGATGATGATGGGACATCCCTCAAGCCCTCGCAGACTTCACATGAACGAGCAGCTTAGTCAGTGAGGGCTCATTGAGTCAGCAAGGGAGTGGATTGGGCCATAGACTTCATTATTGTTCTCATAGACATAAAAAGGTTGACGCCTCCTTTGGCTCTGGGGTATGTTGAAGGCAACCTGGAGGCAAGCTTTCCCGAGATTCCTTGTGAAGCACAGCGTTAGCAGCAGCATGTCAATGAATAGACATAGAACGTCTACCTTTCTATGTCTATAGTTCGTTCCTAGCTTCACTGGAGACACATCGCTCAAATGAACTGCAGTGGCCAATGACTTGAGGCATCTATTTTATTATGCTATATATATATATATATATATATATATATATATATATATATATATATATATATACACACACACATACATCTATGACTTTTCTGGCCATAGGGTGCAAATTGTGCTAATGCTATCTATAAGACTACAAATACTATTAACATTGAGTTTTTATGGTTCGCCAACCATCAAATTATTGGTTTAGGAATGCGACAAAAACTCCATGAATTCAATGCTTCAACATTTTGGGTGAACTTCTCCGTTTAACCCTAATCTTAACCCCTAAACTCACATTAAAGGAATATTTCAGTTTAAAAAAACGTTGTTCATTTTATCATCTCAGGCATTTGTGAATACCCCAGTTTATAAGTTCTTCATTGAAGTAGATATTCGATATTAATTTGAGCTGCCCTATAAACTTCCTATACAAACCCATTGTAACTTAAAACTCAATTTGAATCATGATGGATTCATCAAACTGGGGTGTTCACAAAAAGCCTGAGTTGATGTATGAATTACAAAACGTTATTTTGAAATTGAAATATCCCTTTAAACATTGAAATGCAATGCAGATGTGCAGAGATGTCATTGAATGTGAGGTATCTTTTTTTAGGTATGTTACATTATTCATGAAAAACAAAAGGGGGTATAGTCTGGACTAGAGGTATTACTTAATTCTAATTCCAATATATTATTCACACAAGTTACCTTATTTATGGAAAAAAGTCAGGTTTATAATCTATTCAGGCGAGTGAAAAACACAAGGGGTTACAGTCTTGCAAACTCCAGACATCAATATGCAGTACAGACTTAATTAAGCAAATTACAAGAGCTATTAATTACTTACTAAGGTATTGCTCAGACAATTATAATGGGGATAACACAAATGATTAACAGGGTTAATCTGGAATGAAAAGGTTTCCGCCTTCCTCAGCGTGTATCTGAGTATCTCTGAGTATCTCAGATACACGCTGAGGAAGGCTTTACGCCAAAAGGCATAAGAAAAGCCTGTTAGCAGAAGATCTGAAGACCTCCTCACTCCATAGCCATAATAGATCCTTTGGTTCTCCGGCTTTTGATGATTCCTTCAGCTCTGGGGACGTTTATCTTCCTTTTTTCCCCTCTCTTTTTTTTGTTCTCTGGGCTCTTAAAAGTATAAGATCAGAGTTCCGTTGGCCTACAATATAGTTCATGATGGAGTTTGATCATGGCTACAATTTCTTCACTGTATTATAAATTCTATTGATACATAAAGTGTAACACATGTTCACCTGGATTCACCAGCCAGCTTAGCCAGCAGCTGATTGGCCTTCAGTATATTGTCTGGCTCCTTCATGCGATAATGCTTTTCTGCCACTGTAACGGTATGAGTGAGGTAGTCGGCCACCAAAGACTTGTCTATGTCGCTCATACACTTGGTAGCAGTCTCAAAGACTCGGCGTGTCTCTTGGCTCGTAACTGACCGTCTTCCGACTCTAAAATGAAAATTAAGAGAGGACATTTTAATAACATTTATCTCGACACAGCTCACCTGAAACATCTGTTAACCCATGCTGAACGGGAAACCCTGTTGGTGTTTATTTATTAATAATTTATTATTACTTTAGCTATTGAAAAATAGCAGATCTACAAGCTGTGTGCCACGCTATGAGCTTGTAGGTCTGCCATTTCTGAAAAATCGTGAAAATGTGGCCAAATCTTTGAATGTATATTCTTTTACAACGAACATTTTCTTTTTTTAAGATTTTTTTTTTTGCGGCTTACGCCTTTTATTGTTGTTTTTTTAATAAGGGACAGACAGTAGGCTGACAGGAAACGGCAGAGAGATGGGGGGATGACATGCAGTAAAGGCCGTGTCGGGCTCGGGAGTCGAATCCGCGGCACACTGCGACTGGATCACCAGACGGTTACGCCACCGCCTGGGCCACAACGAACATTTTTAACTAAAATCTTTGCTTCTGGCGGGTGCCTGGAACTACATATTTTCAGATGAGAGTCCACGGCCAAATACAGATAATTCTAGGGGTCCTTGACATGAAAAAGGTTGAGAACCACTGATATAGAAACATAGGTATTTCAGAAAACTCTCAGGATTTAGAAGACATTTTTTAATGTCGACGTCAGGTCTAAATGGGTTAATAGATCATATTCTCGTACTTGTTGTGCAGACGTTTCAGGTCACTGGAGGGATTGTGGATCTGCCTCCCTGTGGTGGAGATGAAGAAATAGTTTGCATCGCTGGCCTTCCGCTTGCGCTTCCTGTTGTCAGGCTTGGCGCTCAGGAGTATCGGCCTCACTTGGTTGAAGTAAATGTCAAACCACTGATGGTGGAGAATTAAGAATTAAGATCAATGTCTCCCTTTGAACCTACTTATTACAGAAGAGAGCAGTACGAATCATGCACAACGTGCATTATAGAGAGCACACAAATGGTCTATTTATAAAATAGAGGGTATTGAAACTTGAACATGTCGTGAAGCTACAAACCTTATTAATTATGTTCAGGGCAAAAAGCAAAACATTACCAGTTCATCTACAACAGCTATTCGAACCCAGTTCAGAAAGTGGGGATAGTAGGAGGAAATTTGACTTTAAACATAAATTTGCACGGACCACTCAAAGACTGATGTGTCCTTCGATAACAGGAATCCGAACGTGGAATTCTCTGGATGACAATTTAAAGGGTTGTAGAAATATTTGCGAATTTAAAAGAAATGACAAAAATCAAATATTTAGGCAATATGAAGCCGACGAATAGGTTAGCTATCGTGTCATTGCTCAACTTCTTGCTTGTTTTGTTTTACTCTTTTTTTCCCTTTTTTTTTTTAGATGTGTATGAGCCAATCATTAAAGTAAAAACTAACTTTTGAGTGTAAAGGGGGAAGGTACGGTATTTATAAGAATTTATTCTTCTTCCTGCTCCTTTTCGTCATGGGTGTATCAGATAGGTATGAAAGACTAATGAATTATGAAAGACAAATGAATTGTGCGAAATAAAATAAAATTAAATTAAATGAAATTGAACAGTTTTCGATTGGGTTCCGACAGGAAATCTGATGAACATACCAGCTCCTGCTTCGGTGACAGGGCAAACATGGCGACTTGTTGAGCTCCGTTCTTGTGGTCCTTTACTCCAATGATTGCATGGCCCGACTTCGTAGTCTTTCTGTCGATCCACTCCTCCACCTGCATAAAAAAGGACATCACAAGGTTGGGCGATATATGCCAACATTTTGCCAAATGGACGATACATTTGTGCTAGAAAAGTGCCAGTGTCAGGTTTCTATACGAACGTGACTGCACATTGTAAATGAACAAACCAAGACGAGGCAACACAACTGTATTTCTGTTGCCATGCACCAATCTCACTCTCTCACTGACAAATATATAAATATTTGGCTTAATTGGCTATAGGCTATTCCCAGCACAATTAAAATAAAGATGGATTGGGCGTGGTCCCTCTAACTACGTATGCACGATTTTGTGTTGGTTACTTAATTGGTTTACTGATAATCCATAATGCTCAAGATTGTGTTGGATATGCATGGTCTGCAGCCGTAGAGCAATAGGTGTATGCCGGAAGTCGGCATTTATTGATTTTGAAAACAGTAGCCTGGCGTGTAGTCGTTTAGTCTTTCAATTAATTATTTTGTTAAGTTCACTCTCTCATTTCATCCGGCCGCATTAATAGCTGTTCATTAATGCTTGCTTGTTTGCTGGTGTGAAATTGCTCCCCAAAGGCTGTTTTTTGGGGGAAGAAAACTGGGGAAAAAAGCCGTCCAAATGTGTGTGTTTGGGGATAAAACCAAAACAAACCTGTGTGCGGGACATAGCACCTCCATTATTAATCAAGCTCCCTTATAGCACCCTCAGTAAAAATTGCCTAGTTTCTGCCTGGCAACAAATTCTGACATTTTTTTATTTCTTTCAGAGTGTGGGCACCTCTCACAAAGTTTGAAGCCAATCGTATCAGAATGTCATCTAGTCAGATGGAAATGGGCATGGCAGCATGTCATGAGCCAAGAAATCAGGAAGTAATAAAACAGAATTGTACTGTATATGACCTACAGTACGGTTTATAGGCCAAAGTGTGAAGAGACCTGTTATCATTCGACATGTTATCATTCGATACCATATCAATATCTAGGGTGCCAATTCAATTTATATTGCGATTTGATTCGATATTGCAATTTTTTCCGATTGTTTCCAAAGTTACTTTGCTTTTATAGTGCTAGAACGTTTGAAAATATATAAATAAATAATACAAAAATTATTATGAACTTTTTATGAACATTTTTGTGATATAATCATTAATCTTTATTTTTTTCCCAGCCCTACTGTTATAGTGCCACCATAATCTGAACAATGTGGGCGTTCCTCCTTGGCCCACGGGGAGTGTGCATGCAAGTTTCATGTGGATGGGTCCAGCGGTGCCTGATATCAGCTGTTCACAGACACGGCCCGGGATGAAAACACACCATCGGATATACATATCGCAATCAATAAAGAATAACATAGTAATACTCACAGTCATGCCCTTCACCACACCTGGTCGTTGGAGGTGTTTGAGGATCACCAGTGCCTCCAGATAGTAAAGCGCGAAGGCACACTCAGCCACATGCAGGGTTGTGCTTTTCTCTGGGTAGACCTTTCCCAAAATGATCAAGAAGTCCTTCTTTGCAGCCCTCAGCACAGCAAGGCAGTCTTTTGGTGTCAATTTGTTTTCCTCTATCAACATGTTATACCTATATGAAAAACAAGAGATACCATGATGTAATCACTTGAACCATAGTGTCCCTTTCCTCAGTGTCCTGGGGTGCACCTTCTGTGAAAATAGACAATCTACAAGCTCACAATGACCCGTTGAGAGCTTGCACATCAGCAATGCTTTGGCAAAGATATTCAGAGTCAGGGACGGATTAACCCCCCGAGGGCCCCTGGGCCGGTAATTTTTGCAGGGCCCCCATAGCGCGCGTGCGCGCAAAATGTTGGTGTTTTTCCGTGTTTTTATCATCTTTTTGACCTAAATTTAACAAAATCAATGGCCAATGAAGGGCCCCAGGAGCCCTTTTCAGGGCGTCAAACCTAGTACCTTACGGTCCAATTTCCCTGAAGGGCCCCTGAGAGCCAAGGGCCCCTGGGCCACGGCCCCACTGGCCCAATGGCTAATTTGTCCCTGTTCAGAGTACAACAGTAGGGGATGGTGCTTGCATAGTGGGTAAAAACTAGGGATGGAGCTCGATAATCGACACCCGAAAAAATACGATAACAAGCTTATTGAGTACCCGGTATCAATAAGCTTTGGGCTTATCAAGCCTGTTATCGAGCATAGCGGTCCATTACGTCATGTTCAAACGATCAAGACAAGAGGCGATCAAGAAATAAATGTAATCATCCATGCTGGCACAAACATGTCGGTCTAAAAGTGTATTGATACCTAACAACCATCGCTGCTCGGGTAAACAAAAAAGTGACGGTACACATTATTAACCAGTTAACAGTTTCTGTAATATTATTTTATCCCGTCTTTACACAAAATAATAGAAATGTAGGTTCGATAAGAACCCGGCTCGATAAGCCTGATCAATAAGGTGATCGTTATCAATAAAAACTAATGAGCTCCATCCCTATTAAAAACAGAGACGTATTTGTCACCGGGGACAGGGGGGTCTCGTCCCCTCGTGGGTCCACCGCGAGCCGGTTTGGCCCGCATCACAGTGAGCCAGTATTTGGTTTAAAAAGTAAAGAAAATGAGCCTAAAACAATGACTGTGTTTTGTTGTGGCTTTCCTGCTGTCCAGCTCATAAAATTAGCAGCTGTTGTCGCTTCGAGGCTGCGGTGGTAAAGCTTGCTCGCTGCGGTGTGGAAATCAGCCCTTTCGCAATGTGTGTGGCATAGCATAGGAGGCAGGCAATCATACTACACTCCCATTGGCTTAGGCAGTGTGTGTGGCAGCCAATCAGGCTAGGCCGTCAGTATGACTAGGTGGTGACGATGTCGTCTACATTTCATGAGCTTTCATTAGTCAGGTTTCACCTGACAAAAAGTCAGGCACTAAGACCCTGGGCGGCCGCGGTGTGATGGGCCACCTCGATCACTCCTCTACTCCTTCACTGCACCGAGCACTGACCTCTTGGCCGCTCTGCCCAGTCAACTCACTTCTTTTTGGTGATCTCTTTGCTCACTTTCTTGGAGGAGCTATTCTGGAGAGCTCTGGTGAAATGAATGAAGTGCACACAGTCCTCATAGAGCTTCACATTCTGAAGCCTCAGGTCGGTGGTGTACGTGTGGTACATCAGGAATCTGACCAAGGAAGTACAAATATTTGATGGTGTTATAAGTGATATTTCTGGTTAAATCTAAATGTTTTGTTAGACATTCAAATGTTTAAATTCTGATAATAATTGCAATAAAGTGTTGGTTACATGAACGGGGTCTTCCTGTCTCTCAAACGCTTTAATGAACAGAAAATTAATTTTCAGGCGGGCATATGAATTTCACTTGCACTATATAAAGCGTGCAGGGTCGGCAAAAATAACCCCTGCTCTAAAGCAATCGTTATTGGAATAAATGGCTATTTAAGACTTATATATACACAATAAAATAAAGAGATTAAGGTACAAAATATCAAAAATGTATCAAAGTCAATGAAGTTCATATTCCATATTAACTGCAGGTTTCCCAAGTTATCACAAGAGGGCCAGTAATTCACACCAAATACTACCAACCTTTTCACACTCTTGATGTAAGTCAGCTGAGTTTGATGTTTCAGTTTTGCATCATCGAGCTCACGGAGGTACTTTCTGGTCTTTTCCTTGTTCCTGACAAATTCAAGGGACACTTCCCGTGGGTTCATGTAATAAAGGAAACGGGCCACATTCTGAACCTGAAAATAAAAGCATGTTACATTGGTAGCTTCAGAATCTGCAAGTGTCAGGTGTCAGTTTGTAACTTTATGTCGCTGGCCTCCATTGGGAAAACAGTAGGGCTGATATGGGAGTGGGGGTCCGTGCAACTAGGACTGAGGTGAGATGGAATGGATTATGCTAATATTCCTCACCTCCTGTTTATGATTAGACCTATCGATGTCCACCTTCAGGTATGTGCTGAAGCCCTTCAGCAGTGGATGTTCCAGAGAGTGCTTCTTGTACAGACCCTTTGCTGCCATCATCTTCTTGGGCATGGTCTTCCACTTCACGTCTGGGCAACTGCAAGGTGATACGGTATCAGATGTCATGCACATGCTCCACAATCCACAACGAGCAAAACATGTGAACGTCAGTGAATTAGTAAAAGTGTCACTGCTGAGAGGTGGAGCCAGGTCTGTGGAGTTCTCGCTGGACATCGGTCACCACCAGAATGCGGCGGCGCTGCAGCTCCTCAATCATACTTGAAACAAACAATACAAATAAATATTACAACATTATGAGTAAATTAACTGATGCCGACCAAAGAACATGGTTCACATTATCATGTGATGTACGTGTACAAATATGGCCATCTGTGCACAAATCAAATATATTTAAAGACTAGATATATTCCAATTATATGGCCTCAAATGTGATTACAAGCCAGGATAAGTGCTTTTGTTTTTTAATTACATTTTATACCACAATATTTGCAACACATTTTTCACCCATAGTGCCAATTGCCTAAGCTGTAAATCCTGGGCGCTACTCTCCCTCTACCAACCTGGGGAGAGCCCTGAACTGAGCTCATGCATGAGGAGTGAGCAGGGCGCTTCTTATTACGCATTTCCCAGGTAGGACGTAGTGAACACATTATTCCAGTTCCTTTCCTCTCCATCAGGCAGCCCCTGACCAACCATGGGGAGGCAGTATAGAGACCAGGATTACTGTATGTTTTTCGTGAGGGTAGGATCCCAAAGTGGGGTCCGGGGACCCCCGGGGGTCCTTGAGGGAGTTCCAGGGGGTCCTCAGCTAAATGATAGTTTGGAACAAAATGGACCCTTATGGGTCTGTAACTCTGAGAGTGTACAAATGGAAGCAAATGAACCCTTAGGGTCCATGTGGTTCCATTTGTGCACTCTCAGAGTCAAATTAACAATGATTTTACAATATAAATTGGGGGTCCCAGAGATAGAAATGCCATTAAATGGGGTCTGTAGACTAATATGCATGTCAAACTGGGGGTCCTTTTTTATATTATTTGAATCCCATGGTTTTGCAACCCATTTTTTTCACCCAGTGTCAAGTATCTAATGTAATCCTGGGTGCTACACTTCCTCTGCCAACTAAGAGATGGAACCCCCAGGTAAGAGGAGGAAGAGGCGATTGAGGCAATGGCAGGTGACATGCAGGTGGTCCCAGTGGAAGATGCAGAAAGCGAAACCAGGTGCATGAAAATGTGGCGACCCCTGATTAGCCCAAAGAAGAAGTTTGACTAAACTGTGTGTGTCTCCCGTAGCCACAGCATATAAGTGATGAACAAATGCCCTGTTCTTTTTGAGCAGTCGGGCTGTGCACGGCTTCCTGGCCGCATAAGAACATCCAATGGCACCCCACTAACAATGGAGAAAATGTCAATATTGTGCAGAACATGGCAGATTAATGTCTGACGCTTTCCCTGGTGTAGTGTGTACAGTCCCACCCTCCCAATCTAAGCAGTTAAGCATGTGTCCCATGTGTATTTTGGCACAGTGCTACAGTGTTTGCCAGTTACCCTAGTGATCTTTGTCGACTAGTACATGAATCACATTAACAACTATTTGTCATGATTGGAATCTTGTTCTTTCAGCTACACCACAAGAAGTCATCCGTTTCCATCTGCTTCGGTTCTCTGCATCGTTCTCGGTCACTCCAGTCCTCTCTCACCACAAAGCCGTGTCTTTTTGGCCTCTGTTTAGATTTCCTGTTCCACCTACCTGCTGAGTGGATCAGCATTAGTCATCATTTTGCGAAGGTGTTCGTAACTAAACACCCTGCCATTCGCCAGAACCTCTTTAGCTTCCTTTCTTGCCTTCCGCACCGCTGCTCTCCACAACTCCGGTGTTCCTCCATATTTGACCTTCATGCAGACCCTACGCAGATGCGTTGACAGGAATCCCTGGGTTTTCTTGCAAACAGGGCATACCAGAAAGTACCTGTTGGTTTAAAAAGTAAATGATGAAAACATGTTATGCCACAATTCAACTCCAAATGTTACAAGAAATAAAAAGTTGCATTTCTGAAGTGCTAATGATTTGCCCACCTTTGGAGATACATCATGGCAAGGTAACTACTAGACCTAGAATGCCTGTGATCATTTAATTATACTTCGTAAATTTTCATGTATCTCAGGCATAGATCCCTTCTGGTAATCCTGGTAGAATTGGAATATGCGCGGCATAAATGTGATAAATGCTCTGTTTGAACTCGCCCATTAAATAATTCCAAAGACGTGGAGTGAAATATGGTCCTCTAGTTTTATATCCATGTGAAAGTTCTGGCACAAAACGTGCATGTAGTCAATTATCTCCACTTTTTCAAGAGATGCACACGGACATCTTTCTCTCCGGGCGAGGGGGGCCGGAACAATCGATGAACTGATTTTACAAATACGTCCTGTTTACCGCAGACGTCATCACCAATTGACCAGGGAAACACAAAAGTTTGCGGTCACACAATTGGCAGGTGCTTTGCGATAGGTGCTGGGTAATTAATCACACCACCTGCCAATTGTGTGACCGCAAACTTTTGTGTTTCCCTGGTCAACTGGTGATGACGTCTGCGGTAAACAGGACGTATTTGTAAAATCAGTTCATCGATTGTTCCGGCTATGCCTGAGATACATGAAAATTTACGAAGTATAATTAAATGATCACAGGCATTCTAGGTCTAGGTAACTACATAACCCAAACCTCTACCAAGTTGCCGTTAAGTGTACACTGGCTTTATTCTTTATGGGAGACACATGATGGATTAAACAACATTGTTAAGTGTATCATTTGAAATATACTGTATGTTTTAAAGTTTAAGATGGAAGTTGAATGTCATCATAAAAAAGGCTCACATCTATTACTGTTTAAATGCTTAATAACACAAACAAATACAATTAAGCTTACCTCTTCTCGGACTCCCTCAAAGCACTTAGGGACAAGAGAGGTTTGTGTGTGTTTGACACTGTTAACGCCATAGTAGGCTATACCTGGTCAACACTTCACAGGGGGGAACTAAATAATGCACGGACCGGTCCGCCCTCCTAATGATGCCTTCTGATACGGAATCTGTGTAAATGGTTCCTACTTTGACAATGAAAATAAATATTACACCCACATTAATTATGCTCTAAACTGTAGTTACTGTGGGCAAGGTTTGAATGATATAATGCAATAATGCAATCATAATTATTTATACTGGTATTACTGGAACGTGGTGAGTAATTATGTGAAGACAAGGTTTGCCATGTCCGCTTTTTATAAGCAACGTTGGGCTTGTTTTTCTGTAAAGTTGCTTGTAAATATTGTTTGCAGGGTTGCATTTTTGTACGGCTTGTTCCTGAAGTGTAGTTATTAATTTGGACCGCCAGATTAAGTACTTTTCCAACTAAGGATCCTAAAAGTATTTTGTGCCAGGAACCCCCATACAAGATTTGTGTTGTTGCTAAAACGTTTCAAAGAATATTCCACATTGTCATGATTAGAAATTGATAATTCAAAATATGCTCTGCATGGACACTGGGTAACTTACTTCCTGGACTACATCAAGGAAGCTCTTAGAAGGAAGTGAAGTGGTCACGTGACTGGGCTGTGCAATGACACTTTCATGGGAGCCAAACTCACACCGGTAGTGCAATGAATACATGGCAGTGAATGGAGCCGGCTGGACCAGCTCATAACAAACATTATTCATGAACAATTGCGAGCTTTGTCATATAATTGGTTCAGGAATATGAAAGAAGACATAAGTGATATCACACGTTTTTTCTGAGTGGTTGTTTTTCGACTTAATAACTATTTATTTTTATTGAGGTATTTATAGAAGAGCACATAGTAAGTTTTCTGCCTGGGCTGCTCTCTGCTCTTTGAAAAAATAAATCACATTAAGTAGTATGCACATCAAAAAATAAGACAGCCTAAAATAACGTGTTATATATATTATTTTATTTTCCAGAAGCGATCACTTTACAAAAGGTCTCAGTCATTCATAAATAATGTTTGTTCATGAGCTGGTCACTGAGCTCTCATTGGCTCCAGTGCATTCTGCCGAACTTCTGGGTGTAGTTTGGCTCCCTTGAAAGTGTCCATGAAAGTGTCATGGCGCATCCCAGTCACGTGACCACTTCACTTCCTTCTAAGAGCTTCCTTGGACTACATGTTGTCTCAGTAAGACAGCCCTCCCCCTATCCACAAGGAGGAGCAGTGAACCAAAGAATTATGGGAATTGTAGTCCAGGAAGGAAGTGAGCCCAGTGTCGATGACATCATAGACACTGGGCTCACTGCTGAAATCTAAAATATGTAACACCACATATTACACACATAAAGTCTCCCAGGAAAGTGTTCTACATCTTCTAAACGTTATTAACATATGCAAAGTGTCCCTTTAACTTTTAAACTCAATGACTTCCTCTTTCCATGTGTTGTGTGTTAGTAGTCCGACATACGTGGCCGTATAACGTGAGTTATGACTGACATTATGTATCTTTCAGGACCTTTCACTGCTTCGTCTCAACCATTACTCTATGGCTCTGGTCTCAGCCACCGCTGTGTATTTTTTGACATTCCGTTTCTCTCCAAAGTTGAATGTTGCCACTACTGTTGGAGCAGCCATAAACTACACAGGTTCATTCCGATGTTCTGGGCATCTGTAAAGTTAGTGTTAGTAAAAAGCAGTTAAAAGTCTAACGTTTGAGCAGACTTACATCAGTCAATTTCCCATTCAAAGTAGTAGAAGAGCCGACTGTTTACACCGCAGATATGTCGTCTCCGCCTACAGGAAATACGTTGCCTGCGACCATGAGACCCGTTTCTGAATCGGTCTATAGAGAGTCACAGTCCCGCCCCCTTTCTCCAGACGTTTCAAAAAGTATTTATTTAAAGATCTGTAAGCCTCGGACAAAGCCAACTCAGATCTTTACAAATCATGACAATAAACAAAATATTGTGTTTATATTTTTGAACTGTGGAAGAAGCCTTCAGGTTTTGGTTTTAGTACAACTGAAGTTTTCCTCGTCTACCTCTGTAAAGTTCATGGTCGTATGTTTTATTAAAATGCTCAAATCTTGACACCACCACAAGAGCTGAAGAGCACCAGACCAGATACGACACTGCAAAAGTGGTGAAATTGATATTTGAACACATACCTACAATAGGCAGAAATGTAAATCTATGTAGAGTGTCTTCTTTACTTTGTATAGTGACTCTGACATGGATTGTCATAGCAACACATATGAGGGCTTGAATGGAAGGTGTGGTTCTGCTGAATCCAGCACTAAACGTATATGGTTTCCCAAATGGGAGGAAATAAAGCAGTCCTAAATGAAATCTACAGTATCAAACAGATTAGTTTTATTTTGACTTCACTTATGCAAGGGTGGGAAAATAACAAATTCACTTGAGTAGAAGTCCCTAAAATATATGAAATGTCACAAATGAGAAATTGTGAAAGTATATACAGCTTAAACAATGGTAGGCAAACCAAGCTCAATGCTCAATGTTATCCTCATACCAGCAAGTCATTCATTCATGTAGAGTTGATATAATCATTTAACATGTTTGCTTAAGGTAAAGTTGTATTTAGCTCCACCGCATCTGCATTGTATTGCCTATGGCTTTCTTCATAAACCGACAGGTAAATCATTGCAAATATTTTGGAATATGAAAAGAATGGAATGATGGCAAATCAGGTAGCTATCTGACCTAGCTTTAAGTTCCATTTAGTGTAACATCCCAGGTGAAAAAGAAATATATTTAGTATACTTTTTTAAAGTATACTAAATGTACTTATTTGTACTTGAAACTATTTGAATTTAAATTGTGCTATTTTGAAACTACTTAAGTTGTACTTTTTATACTTAAGTTGCACTTAAGATGTGCTAAAACATATCTTAAATATATTTTTTCTATACTTTTTAACCCTTTTGTGACCAAAAAAATAGTGTTAAATTGAAAATATACTTCCAGTATCCCAAGTATACTTTTGAAAAGCATACTTAGATTATATTTATAGTGTATTTTCGAATATATCGAGTGTATATCAAGTATTAAATAAATGCATTTAAAATATACTACCAATGTGTTAATAGAATAACATTATGAACTAATGTGCTTAAAATATACTTTGTTATCTCGAATACACTATCAGATCTACTTAAACATATCTTAAATATATTTTTTCTATACTTTTTAACCCTTTTCTACAAAAAAATAGTGTTAAATTGAAAATATACTTCCAGTATCCCAAGTATACTTTTTCCAATGAGTGAAAAGCAGACTTATATTATATTTATAGTGTATTTTTATAGTGTATTATAAGTGTATATCAAGTATTAAATAAATACATTTAAAATATACTACCAATGTGTTAATATAATAACATTACAAACTAATGTGCTTAAAATATATTTGATAGTATACTTGAAACTAATACAAGTATACTTCAAATTAATGACTTTTATACTCCAAATACATTTTAAGCATTATATATAATATATATGCAAATTTATACTTTTCCAAAGTATATATATATTATATATATACATCGGAAAAGTATAAATTTGCATATATTTGCATATATAACTCTTAATTGGAGCAACCATGTTACTATACATATGAATGGGAAAAGGGGAGAGGGACTGATCAAACCAACAGACATTTATATTCATGGTTTTACTAACAAATCACATAAAACAACATAAATCACCAAATAACTCCACAACAAAACCCTACACAATTACCCATAACATAACTCCAGTATACATTCTAATATTCAAATAATAACACAAATAAGAACAATAACACACGGTCCTTGGCGCCCCAGTGTATGCTGGGAAATGGACTTCCTCTAGCCACTCCCATTTCACCTGGCAGTATTTATAGCACATTAGTACTTAATATACTTAAACTTAATATACTGAAAGTTTATACTTGTATTGTATTTATAATGTATTCAAAATACAATCTACAAATATATTTACTTAAAATATGCTAAGAGTGCATTTAAAAAATACAATCTACAAATATATTTTTAATTATTATATTAAAGTACATCTTACAATAAATGCATGTTCAGGAGAACTCACTATGAATATATTGCTAATGGACTTAAAATATAATAATCCCAAATGTATTTTTAATTATTATATTAAAGTACATCTTACAATAAATGCATGTTCAGGAGAACTTGCTATGAATATATTGCTAATGGACTTAAAATATAATAATCACCAATGTATTTTTTATTATTATAATTAAAGTACATCTTACAATAAATGCATGTTCAGGAGAACTTGCTATGAATTTATTGCTAATGGACTTAAAATATAATAATCACAAATGTATTTTTAATTATTATAATTAAAGTACATCTTACAATAAATGCATGTTCAGGAGAACTTGCTATGAATATATTGCTAATGGACTTAAAATATAATAATCACAAATGTATTTGTGATTATATGTATTTAAGTTAGACAAAAGTAAACATAAAACTAATGCACTCATGAAAAGCATATTTTCATACTATTTGAAATATATTTCTCATTTAGTACACTTATCACAAATGTGCTAAATCACAAATTAATTTATGTTCACTTATATTATATTTAGCAAAAATGTACTATTAATATGATTAGAGACACTACAAGTATACATTTAACATACTTTCTGTGCTAAAAGTGTACTTAAGTATGGAATAAATATATTTATTTTTCGCCTGGGATACTAACAGAGCATGTCCAGTAGCCATTGACAATAGTAGAACCCTGACACTGTAGACCTTAGGGCGAGGTCACGTGCACGCATCGGCCTGGGTGACATTAGATAGAATATGGAATTAATTATGTACTGGCCATACATCGAGCGTGTCTTCAGTATACAGGGATTAATGAGGTCAGATCAACAAACAATATGGAACGTCAGCTCAACAGGTCAGCTCCATTTATGGAGATCTAAGCGTTTGAGGTTTGAGGTCAGATGTAGAGTTGCTGGCCAATATTGATGACATTAGGGATGTCATCAATCAGGGCATTCCTATATATGGGCTTAATATTGATGAGGGATCTCCATCCCTGATGATGTCACGTGATGTCATAAGGGCATTCCTATTATGGGCTTAATATTGATGAGGGATCTCCATCCCTGATGATGTCACGTGATGTCACAAGGTGACTAACTGACTGACAGGACATTCATGTTTACATAGTAAATGTGACAGCGTGAATAGCGGTCACTATTACAACATGGTTAAAAAAACATCCAAATACAAATAGAAAAAGGAAAGTGACACGATCCATAATGTCAAAACTTCTGCAGTAGAAGACCTTCAACACTAAATGTTGCTCAACAGAGAAATGATGATGATGTTCATAAAAACCTGGCTCCATATACCAACACTATGCTCTCGTAACCTGATTGGATGAAGATAAATATCATACAATACAGTATATTAGTAGAGTTATAATGACATACTGAAGACTCTGAGCTCTGAGGAAGATGTAAATACAGATCCTGGAAACTGAAGGAAAATCTCATACATTACAATTTGAATTGTAGATTGAGCTGAAAGGTCTGATGTGGTATGCTCTGAAAGTGTCCCCATGGAATATGCACTGATAGAAGCTGCACGTCCACGAAAAAACAGAGCTGTAGAGCTTCAGATAATATCTGAAGCTCTACAGCTCTGTTATATTGATGAAGAAAATCATGGACCATGTGTCTTCAGTATGTCATCATAACACTTTGTTTGGTGTCATCACTTTCATTTAATTAAATTAAAATAGGTGAACATTTGGTCTGCTGTTCTGATTCTTTGTTTAGTCTGGAAGCTGCTTTATTTCCTTTAGAGGTTTAAGATAGCTTTTATGATGTTTATATAATACAAGAGCAGCCGACGATACAACTTCATCAACCTTCCTCATTGTCTCTGTTACTATTATCAACCTTATTCAGTCTTCTTGATGAGACGGGTGCAGGCATACTCTCACTCTCAACATTTGCAACTTATTCTGACTGGTGTAGTTTGCTCAGCAACATGATACATGATAAGATATCTTTAATTTGAAGGATAGTATATTTTCTGTATTTGGAGCCAGGGTTTTCATCATCATCATCATCATCATCTGTTGAGCACCATTGCATCTGCTTTGGGGTTTGTGACATGGATCTTGTTTCTTTACTTTTTCTAAATGTTTACCACAGATGATACAAATATTTGGATCCAATGTTTGTACATCACACTCCATTCTGGTATGAAAAAGAATCATCAATCAACTATGTTTTGACACGACTGCACACTATTGTTAGGTACTATGCACAGAAACCATGCTGTTACATGTGATACTAATTAACCATTCTGGTGAAACACAGTCTGGGCTTTGATATTAGGCTACTGGACAGGATCTGTTACACTAAATGGAGCTTAAAGCTAGGTCACTCCAGCTAGCTAAATAGCTACTAGACTTCACAAGGTTCTTCTCATTCCAAAATATTTGCTGTCAGTTTATGAAGAAACCCATATAGGCAACACGCAAGCAGATGGACCCAAATACTGTAAAAACTTGACTGTAACCAAATTATTATGGAAAATGATATCAACTCCTACAGAAATGAATTACTTTAATTGCATTGTTCCATAAGTCTTGTCTTATTAATACTGGTAGAACTTATAAGAGGGACACAGGACATGGGGAAAATATGATAATTGATTGTGTTCGTTTTGTATAAGAGATGTGAAAAGTTACTGTACATTGCTTTTCTAAATAAAGTAAACAATAAAAAATAAAAATTGTGAAAATGGTGGAGGGCAGAGATCCAGGAATCCCGAGTTGGTGTTTGCTAGACTCTCGCTGTAACTAATGACTTGCTGTTATGAGGATAACATTGATCATTGAGCACCCTCATCCAGGTGCGCTATCTAACGGTAGTTATATTGTAGGCCTGCATTTCTCTGCAGTATTGTTGCAGCTGCAATATTCTTTTCACAAGTTTGGGATTTCATACATTTATGGAACTTCTACTCAAGTCAATTTGTTATAATTATTCCACCATTGATAAGTGAAGTCAAAATAAAACTAGAAAGGTGCAATTCTGGGAAATTGGAAGTGTGGCTGCACTGACGTGAGTCACAAAGCATAGGGACCTGGGAACTGAATTCAGTCTTTGTTTGTATTCTTTATTGTGATGTCATGTGAAGCATGACAACAGTGACAACAGTGTGTGAAGCATATGACAAAAAGCTTCACTTTTCTGTTGTGCAAAAGTTAACAAAAATCACACCTGTGTGAAGTGAGGGGGGCTAATATATTAAAGTCTAACTCATGTTGGTGATGTAATGGTGATGTAAAACGGTGCCAACACATTAAATGCCATTAACAATAAAGAGACAATATGACGTAATGAGGGACAATATGCAAACCCTTCATTGGCAATGGCGTTTTTAAAACAAACATTGAACAAATAAACATTAAACCTCCCTCAAAAAGCACAATTGCTGGCAAAAAAAATAACGGACAGAGAACAATATGGGTGTCGCTAGACTCTAGACTCGAGCAACCACACTAACTAACTAATACTGTCGATTTCATTAGGACTGTTTTAATCCCCCCATTTGGGACACTATTTACGTTTAGTGCCATAACTCCACGAGTATGCAAGCTACAATTACACAATTGGTATTGCTGGATACAGACAGTAGAACGACACCTCTCTCTCTCTCTCTCTCTCTCTCTCTGAACGGCCCTGCGGCCTGCGTACCAACTGTTTTGAATGTGGACATAATGCAGGAGACGGCAGCACGATGCATTAATGAAAAAGACAAGAGTGGTTCCAATCACCTGATGTATACATTCATATTGTAGCCTAAGCCTATACCATAACCATTTGACTATAGGCTACATAAGCCTAGCATTCCATCATCCATCTGTATACAGTAGCCTACAGCTGTAAAAAAAAAAATGTGTCTACCAAATTCATGCCATCTTAACATAATGTGTTTCGTTTCAATACAATAGCTCCATGCCCTTTACTAACTTTATCAAACACTATGCGCAGTATGCGGCCGCCCCTGCCTGGCGTAGACTCAGCAAAGTGATGAGATAGGGCTTAACACATGTCCGGTGTGGGCATGTGTTATAACATGGTCAGAGTGACACACACACACACACACACACACACACACACACACACACACACACACACACACACACACATGTAAACGAAGTCCACACCCACAACACCAGAGGGAGTGCAACAAACCATGTACAACCCAGATTCGGCACAA
The DNA here is from genome assembly GCF_964188405.1 of Protomyctophum parallelum. Classification (NCBI taxonomy): domain Eukaryota; kingdom Metazoa; phylum Chordata; class Actinopteri; order Myctophiformes; family Myctophidae; genus Protomyctophum; species Protomyctophum parallelum. The sequence goes on from NC_139714.1 coordinate 1,089,746, forward strand.
ACAAGGGACTAAATTCTTTTCGCTCCTATGCCACCAAAATGTGGAACGCCCTACCAACAGTCATTAAGACATGTGAATCCCTTGACTCCTTCAAAACCGCTCTCAAAGGGCACCTACGGATGGCTGCAATTCGAAACTGGCCTCTGTAAAATCTGAATCCCCCCCACCCCCCCACCCCATTTTCCCTCACTGTATATTGTATCTTTTCCCTTTTTTGCTTCCCATATGATGAACTTAGCTACATAGAAATGTCTATTTGTATGTCTCTAAATGTTTGTATGTCTTTAAATGTTTTGATGAATTGAACAATGTGGACCCTGTTGTAAACAAGTGTAATGCTTAATTGGGTCGTCCACTCACAGTTGACAGTCTTTGTATTGAGTTTGTGCTTAAAATGTACTGTAAATTCTACAAACTGTTAATAAATATTTCAATCAATCAATCAATCAAAAACACACACACCCTCACACACACGAGGAGACGGGAGACATATCCCCCATCTTTACATTTGCACAACAACACTAAGCCATTTTAAACACACAACCATGCCAAAAGCCCTACACGCGCACGCACGCACACACACACACACACACACACACACACACACACACACACACACACACACACACACACACACACACACACAAACTCACACGGCCATCCGTCGCTGTTTATCATCATTATGTGTGTGAATGTGTGCATGATTATTCAAACCAACTGTAAAAACTTTTTCAGGAATAAAAATAAAGTGCTGGCATTTCAAATAAGATAACATAACGTATAGGCTATAGCCTTAAAATAGGCACAAATGCATGCATAAATTTGTCCTCAATAAAAACACGTTTGTTTATTATTATTATGGAAATTAGACCCCATATGCCTATTATTATGCTGTCACCCACTTGGGACCCACAATTCCAAAACGCATTTGAGCTTTACTTTCGTTCTGACTTATTGTAGCCTATGCAAAAATGCCTTATTGTAGCTACACATTGTACACAATTAAACCAATGGACCCTTATGAGTTAATTTGGTTATTATAGCCTATATAAATCATGTATCTAATCTGGCATTGAGGCCCTGACTCCTCCATCATGTTGAGAAAAAAACAGTGTTCTATAAGTTTACTTACCGTAGCCGGTGCAGTCAGTTTATAACAAAGCTTATCATTCTTCCCTATATCCCTCAGTCTTTCAGATATACCACTAGATGGAAATGGTGCTGGGGTCCATATATCCATGATAACTTCATGTTTAGATCGTCAATTAATCCATCTCCTCTCCAGCTCCTCTCTCCCGATCTCTGCTTTACAACTACACCACGATGGGGGAGGGTTTCGTCCAAACCTTCAAATCGCTGTCCTTTTGACCCAGCAGAGCACGTTGCGTTCTGTTTACAAGTCTGACGGTGGGCGGTTCTCAGCAGGCCAGCTCTGATCTCAGCAGCCAACCCCCCCCCCCCCCCCCCCCAATGCACAATTCCTTTACTTTTTGTAAGATCGATTTCTCTATAGTTACAGCTTTTTACACAAGTCTTTATTCCCTTTCAAATTCAATTGTAGGCCTACCATTATTTTTGTTTTGATTGCAGTTTCAACTTTTACCGTGGCGAATGATGTATGCCAATAAATAACGACTATTTGGGAAGAGAGAGAGAGAGTGTGTGTGTGTGTGTGTGTGTGTGTGTGTGTGTGTGTGTGTGTGTGTGTGTGTGTGTGTGTGTGTGTGCGTGCGTGTGCTATAGACAAACAGAGCTGATATCTATCTTTAAACACATCTTAAATCTGAGTTTTTGTATACTAGCCTATATTTAAATAGTCTTGAGAAAAAAATGCTATAATTGTCCCAAAGTGACTGCAAAAACATGCTGCTATTTGTATTAAAACAAAGCTTTATAAGGTGTATAACATGTATATAATGGTGCAATGTGACATAGCTCTGTTTACAAAATGCTGTACCTCCTCCAACTAGAGTACTTTCCACATGTTCAACTGTTTTTTATTGTATTTTGACACTTTGGAAATGTAAACGTACGTATGTTTTCTCCTGCCAATAAAGCTCATTTGAATTGAATTGTGTGTCTGTCCAGGGTGACGTATAAAGTGAAGTCAGGAACATGGAAGAGGTCTATAGGATATAAATGTCAGCATCTAGTATGCAGAAAGAACATGAAAAGAAAGAAAGAAAGAAAGAAAGAAAGAAAGAAAGAGAGACAATTTTCACCGAGCAGTGCAGGATATTTCAGTCCAACTGCGGTAGCCTTTTAAAAATCTGACTTGTCTGAACTGAGTGGTGCAGGTGCTGTACCTCACGCATGCACGCACGCACGCACGCACACACGCTCGCACGCTCGCACGCACGCACGCACGCACGCACGCACACACACACACACACACACACACACACACACACACACACACACACACACACACACACACACACACACACACACACACACACACACACACACACACACACACACACACACACACACACAATTAAATTCAAAGGGCTTTATTGGCATGAGAAAACATACGTTTACATTGCTAAAGCAGAAAGAACAATACAACAATACAGCAATACAATCAAAACAAGAATGATGTACATTTGAAAGTCAGAATCTTCAATAGATCAATTTCTATGTACCAAGATCACTCGATGCAGGTATAGTGCAGGGATACACAATGATTAGTCTTTAGGGTGGTTGTGTTCTATTTGATATCCTTCTCCTCTCACAGCAACTCACAAATCTTGCTGTGTTTGCACATTGTTTTACTTCGCCCAGCAGATATGGGAGTTTTTTGTCATTGTCTCCACCAGGCCGAAGGCATGGGGGGAGAGTATGTTTTGCACTCCGTCCATCCGTCCGTCCGTGTGTGTGTCCGTGAGCAGCTAATCTCCGGCACCGTTAACCCGGTCGATGCCAAATTTTGCACACACACTCCCTGGATGCCAACGATGAACCTCTGCCCCAAAATTTCCAGAACGGCCTGTTATAGCGCCATCAGGAGGCCGCTTTGTGCAAAACAAGTTTTTGCACAGTACACCTACAGATTTTGTCCAAACATCGCGCAAATTGGTACACAGTCTCTCTAGTTCACATCTGGCTTTTAGAGCGCCACCAGGAGTCCGACTTTTGTAAAACACATTTTTGGATATTACTCCTCCGGATTTTGTCCAAAAATCCCGCAAATCGTTACACAGTATCTCCATAGTCATGTGCTCAAGACGGATGTGTCTGATATTTCATATTCCATCCGGCTAACATTGGCTTTCAAATTTTGCAGGATTGGCCTGTTTTGAACAAAAAGCCTCAAATCATGAACGCAGCGTGCAATTTGACGTGAAATCTTTCACGGACTTTCCTACTAGGCTGAGGAATATAGCCCACCCATTTCACATTGGCCTGTTATAGCGCCACCAACAGGTGGATTGTGCATGCGTGCGATCAACACGGATCTGCACCATTTCCCATATTCCATCCTGATTGGCAAAGATTGGAACAAACAAACAAAAAACAGTTTATATTACTCCTAAACATTCCTATCCTCCTGGTGGAGACCCTTTTTCTAGTTGGTCATGTTTTCAAAATCTCCGTGTGTGGTTGTAATCTGTGGGAAGTATGTGACAGATGGTTAGGAAGTGTAGCTCGGTTTCCACTTCACTGCATAGTCTGTCTTCTCTCGGGATACAGGTCTGCCTATGACGGCCTTTCGCGAGACTGTGACTCACTGAGTCTGTACCTAGTTAAGATTTTTCTTTGTTTTGGGCCTACGCTGGTGATCACAATATAATTTGTAAATGTATAGATGTCTCTTCAACAAATGCATGGGAACCGGTGTAGGATTTTTCCAATTGCGGTTCTTATATAATTCAGTTTTTTAGGCAAAGCGATGCATGCCTAATTATTATATTATGTTCATTCCATACCAAAACTCAATGTGTGTGTGTGTGTGTGTGTGTGTGTGTGTGTGTGTGTGTGTGTGTGTGTGTGTGTGTGTGTGTGTGTGTGTGATTCTGACCTGTCATCTGTGTGTGTGTTGACACTACACACACAAAGAAGAACTGGGAGGCGGAGGTGTGGGGGGTGTGCTGCCTGCATGGGACAGTATGTGCGTTGCAAGTCCTCGTGTGTGTGCTTTTGTCTCCATCATCTTCAGGCTTAAAGGACCACTTCACCACTTTTCAACCTATCTTCATATAATAGGTCCTCACTAATAACCATGATAAAATGGCACGATAATGTTTCTGCTCAGTCTGTGTCTCATAGGAGTGCTGTGGGAAGTTTAGAAACCGTCCTCCAGTGACATCATCATTAGGCAGATTATTTTTAAACAAGATTATTTTTACCAAAATGTTTAGATTTTCATTATCGTGAGAACGATGGCTTCCATTTTCGCATTGCAACTTTTCAGGACTAGAAAGCCTGCAGTTTCTATTAGCTTGTATTCCCCATCGATGATGTCACTTGAGGATGGTTTCTGAACTGCCCACATCCCTCCTATGAGACAGACCGAGACAGACTTTTCATCTTGTCTTGAAAAGTGGTGAAGTGGTCCTTTAATGCAAGGTCAAAGTTCACAGCAGAAGCAGCCAACTCCATGTTCAAGCCAAGGAGACCCCAATCAAGAGGAATGTGAAAGTGCTGCTTTCTTTCTGTGTCTTTCTGTGCCAAGTGACCATGAAGAGGGTGAGAATTAAAACTTTGTCACATGTAGGCTACTAAAACATATCCACTTATGCACTTAACAGTAACCACTTAAACCCTAACATCATATGATGTGATTGGTCAGAAGTTCGTGGCAGTATATGTTTTATTTTATTTTGTTCCCGCATTCGGCCCAGGCTTCATTCTGTCAGCAGTGGAATCAATTATATTTTTAGGTACCTCTGTACCCCTGTATCCCTCTCTAGTGACCATGTATACCCATTAAAACCGGGAAAGCATCTGTGCCATTTTAGCTTTTAATCACTTTAACCATTGTTTTATACTTTGGTTATTCAAAATTAGTGCAGCACTATGAACCTGTAGATCTGCTATTTTGTTTAAAGCATGATAATTATTAAATCTATAATCTTTGGTTTATGGTGGTTCTGTGGAATAACATTTTTGAGATGGGGGTGGGGGGGGGGGGGTCAGAAGCCAAATACATATTTTGGTGGTCCTTGACATGAAAAGTATGTTGCTATGTCAGAGCACCACTGACATAGCAATACACGTCTTTCAGAAAACTGTTGTAGAATCGGCCCCAGGACTTAATGGATAAACAACCTGTCACAAGAAAAGGCAAAACCTCTATAACTGATTTCCCCCTGGCCCAAGGCCGGGGGAGGGAGCTGCAGTGTTGTTAGGCAGATTAATTGATCAGACTACTGAGTGGGCATTTTCAGAACACAGATGAGTTTGGTGGCAGGCACTGTGTATTGGCAATTTGGCACTTGTTTGTCCAAAGTTTTTGTTTTTAATATAACATCAATCTCACTAAAGGTCTTGCAGCAAAGCATTCTCACCAGTGTGATCATTCTATCTCAACTGCAGCTGTGAATCTAACAGCTGACCTGAATCCTCCACACTGTCAGCGAATGTATAGAGGGTATGAGGCATGCGCGTGACATCATCATCATACCAGGAAGTTATGCGGGAACGCCTACTGAGTGGCAAAAAAACTACTTTCTGGCCTTGACAGCCCATACAGTACATCCAAGCAGAAAAGTCCTATCTGATTGCATTAAACAACGTTAATCTCACTTTGCCTCTGACTTTGCCACTCACTTTGCCACTCGTTTTGCCACTCACTGTATGCATGCGCATATTCTATACTTATTTGTGTGTCTCTTATCTTCAGCGCAGATCCATTTAGTATGTAATCTCTGTTATAGTGGGCTATATGTGAGGGCATGGAGCGATGACTGGTCTAGCACACCAGTCTGTTCTGTTATGATCATGATCTTTCAATAAAACTTTGTAAATCCTTCATCTTTGGAAGATTATTTAATCTACAGCACAGCATAGTGAGAAAAAACACCTCAGGTGAAAACAGCCATGTCAGGTAAATCTGCATAAGGAAACGTGAACACAAATGACATAACGTAGGGGGACTAGACCGACACGTGGACTATACGGTATTCCAGCCTGTCTGTATTTAGGCATTTGGTCAGATAAAAGATCCACACATTTTACTTGGTTGTACAAATCCTTAGTTTTAATTAACTGAGAGTGTTGTATATCAAACCAAAGGACCTGTTACATCTGTAGTATGTACAGCTCTCTCTCCCTGTCTCTCTCTGTTGAGAGATGAGTGGAATTCCCCGTTAAGACTGCCTTGAAAAGACTCTCACAAATTATAGGCCGAATTGTTTGTTGTTTTCTTTGTTTGTTTGTCTGTGGTTGTTTTTTTTTGTTCATGAAAGGCAATAGGCCTATATCAATTCAACCTATTATTATTATTATTATTATTATTATTATTATTATTATTATTATTGCTGATAAGAGCAACTTGGCTCTATTCTATAAGCCAATAGACGCACTTTGGGCAAAATCTGTAATTTAATTTGCTATTTCGATCTAGGTCAAGGTCAGAAAGGTGTGTGGGTCTGATAGAACACAATGTTTCTCATTGTCTAAACACATATTGATTATTATTCATGTTATTTTGTTTAGGGGGTTGTACAGAGTACAGCATCTCGCAATGGGTCTGGTCCACAAGATTTGATACAGCACCAAGATACCCATATACCTGGCTAAATACTTCCTTAATGTCAACACACCCATAACACCAGAGGGAGAGCAACTAACCAGTGCAACCCAGATTCGGCACAAACAAGGGACAAAATTATTTTCACTCCTATGCCACCAAAATGTGGAATGCCATCATTAAGACTTGAGAATCCCTTGACTCCTTCAAAACCGCTCTCAAAGGGCACCTACGGACGGCCGCAATTCGAAACTGGCCCCCGTAAAACCTGAATCCCCCCTACCCTTTTCCCATCACTGGATGCATGTTTGTTTCTTTCCTTTTTTATTTTACCTCCCCTATGATTATTTCCTGTTTTTTTTGCTATATAGAGTATATTTGTACGTCTCTAATTGTTGGACATGGTTGGCCCTATTGTAAACAAGTGTAATGCGTTATGGTGTCGTCCACAGTTAACAGTTTTGTTTTGAGTTGTGCTTGAAATGTACTGTAATTCTCCAATCTGGTTATAAATTCATCAATCAATCAATCAATCAATCAATCAATCAATCAATCAATCAATCAATCAATCAATGTACTTTTAAAATATTAATTTTAAATGTATTTTAAAGGTTTACTTTATATAAGCTTACAGATCATAATGGAAGCTTTTAATATAGTCTTTATAGAGAGAGACGGACAGTAGTGAAGTAGGAAAGTGTTATTTATTTTTGTGAATGTCATAATGGTATGTGTTCATTCCTTTCTGGGAGCAGTAGATCAATGGCTCCATCTACTGGTGGAATGAATCATCTACATCTAATAACATTGATTGATTGATTGAAATATTTATTAACAGTTTGTATAATTACAGTACATTTCAAGCACAAACTCAATACAAAGACTGTTAACTGTGAGTGGACGACCCGATTAAGCATTACACTTGTTTACAAGAGGGTCCACCATGTTCAATTCATCAAAACATTAGAGACATACAAATATATACTTCCATATAGTCAAAGAACAGAACAGGAATTCATCATAAAGGGAGCGAAAAGTGAAAAGAAACATATATACAGTGAGGGGAAAAGGGGGGGCGGTGGGGGGATTCCGATTTTACGGCAGCCAGTTTCGAATTGCAGCCGTCCGTAGGTGCCCTTTGAGAGCGGTTTTGAAGGATTCAAGGGATTCACATGTCTTAATGACTGTTGATATAGGGCATTCCACATTTTGGTGGCATAGTAGCGAAAATAATTTAGTCCCTTGTTTGTGCCGAATCTGAGTTGTGGGTGTGGACTTCGTTAACATTAAGGAAGTATTTAGACAGGTACATGGGTATCTTGGTGGTGTATCGAATCTTGTGGACCAGACACATTGCAAGATGCTGTACTCTGTCGTCGACCCTAAGCCATTCCAGCCTGTCAAAGTGGGCAGGGGTGAGGTGGGTTCGGGGGGTGAGGCCAAGTAGGAGCCTGACCAGCTTGTTTTGGGAGGTCTGGAGCCTTGTTTTTAGGGCCTTTGAGGTGCTGTGCAGACACGTGTGCGATAGGTTAACAGGTACGGTCGCCCCTTTTCCATCTCATCCAACTACTCTACCTAGCTGTAATTAACAAACATAATTCATGTTGGGGATTATATAAAAGGTATTATCATATTCATTTATCATTGTTAAGTTCACTCTGTATATCAACGGGCATATAATAGCATGCTGATGCCATTATAAATCTTGGGCTTCATGGAAGAAATGTGTTTAATAAAACAAAATTAACTGCTAGCAGGTCCTAAATTAACTTAATTAAGCAGTCACCGTCTCTGTCTGATGTTATTCTTTCTTAATTTTACAGAGTATAGAGATCGACTACATATACAATCAAATAAATCTGTATACAAGATAATTTCAGATTTCAGAGAGGGAGGGAAATACAACTGTTAACTAGATTAACACATTTCGTGGGGGCGAGTTGATAAAGGGGCGAGTCGAATTCGTGTTCGTTTCAGCGAATACTGGACAACTCACCCGGTTGAGTCGTCTTCACTTTCTGACATGGCGGGGTGAGTTGTCTGTACACAGCTCACCCCGAAAGTCCGGACAACTCGCCTTAATATTTCTCGACCACATAAGACAGTATAAATGACTATAAGACATTGTTAAATAAGCTGTTATTGCCTTTTGCTGTCTGAAGAATGTTCATTAGGGGAGTAGACATTGTTGTTGTAAAGTTCTGAAAATGCAATAAAATAGACTACTTCAATATCCAATATGAACTATAATGTCACCATTAGTTCTAAATTCACCACCTTTTTCCATTTTTCCCTTTTTTATTTAGTTCTTTATAATTAATGATTTCCTGTTCTTTTCATAGAAGTGTAGGCCCTATATCTTTACATCTTTAAATGTTCTGATGAATTGAAACTGGACAGTGGCGTCACTACGCAGCAACAGGCCCTGACGCAGGATGGTCCAGAGTGCCCCCCCCCCCCACACACACCAAGCCGCTATATAGAAACAAATTAACTATGTTTAAAACAACGGTTTTGTATCAGACCAAACACTACTCTAAAATGAATAGATTCAAGCTGTGGCAAGTGGCATTATATATCAAATTCGGTCTCTTTTCTGTTTAGCCAATTATGAAAAGAAACTAAGAAAACAGCCAAAACAATGCGCTGTCAATCTATAAGGCCATGTTGCACAGCACGGAAAACTAAAAAGCGGCAAGCTAGAAATGCTTAAGAAAAACAACAAAATAATCAAGTACTGTAAAACACTGGCATTTTATTTTAAACTATTCATTTTGTTTCTCAAAGCTGTTTTGACCTCAATAAATGAGCTGATGGGCAGAATTGATAGTTAGTTGCGCAGCAGCGGCAGCGCGCTGTATGCGCCCATGCACAAGTCAATTAATTATGCTCAAGTCCTCCATGTAAAATGCAGCAACATTCCATTTCCAACAACAATGTCCATCTGAAATCTCCATATCTCCATATGAAAAGCTTCGTTTGAAGACCACGCACAGGCAGCAGGCCACCTTGGACAGCGGGTTGAGAGGAGAAAAAAAGAGAGGAAAAAAAGAGGTGAAGTTGAGCTATAAAAATATGGTGACGGCGCACCACGAAAATTAGACAGCAATTATGTAATTAAATAAAGAGGCTTTGCCTCTGCGCTCTGCTTACCTTATAGGTGAACCTTCCGGATTTTCTCTCTGCAAAATCATCTATCAGGTCCTTCACATCCAGCTGGCGTGCACGGGTATTCTCGATGGAGAGTGGCAAGTCCACTGAGCAACCCTGTCCCATTGTACTCCTCGCTCAGATACCTTTTGATCAGCTTTAATTTTGAGAATGACCGTTCGGCTGATGCCACTGCAGGGTTAGGAAAAGCAGCAATACAGTGCAGACTTCGCCAAAACTAGCACTAATGCTGCTGTTCTCCACAATAAGCAGTTTTGTGAGCTCTCGGATGGTCTTCACGTTTGAAAGGCCGTCTCTCAGGCACTCACGGAATGATACAAGTTGAATGGGGAATTCACAGGTTAAGTCGTGATTGTATTTTTCTACAATGGTTTGCGACGTAAAATCAACCTCAGTTAACAATAATTGTTAAGGGGCCCGGCCGCCTCGTTTATTTTTATTTTTTAAATTTGCCACCTCTTTTTTTTTTTCTCCCGACCTGGGTGTGCCCTCAGGCGTCATGGGCCCCCACGCAATCGCGTTGTCTGCGTCACGCTAGTGACGCCCCTGAAACTGGAAGACCCTGATGTAAACAAGTCTTAGTGCTTTTTGGTCTGCTTTCGTTTGAAATGTACTCATTCTATAGGCTATACTGTGAAATAACATGTATGATCAATCAATCACAGTTCTAATAGGCCTACTTACTGATGATGATGGCATGCTTTCATCATAGTTACACATTAGCAAACAGCCAAACACTCAACTCACCCCGAGACAACTCACTCCGAAAGTGAAGACACCTCACCCCGGTGAGATGTCCGGTGAGTTGTCCGGACTTTCGGGGTGAGATGTCCGGACAACTCACTTGGAGGTGGAAGAAGGGTGAGTTAAGCGAGATAAATATTAAGAAAAGACTAACCGACCATTTGTCAGTGTATACTACAGAGCTAGTGGCAATAATGCTGGCCTTGCAGTGGATAGAGGAGAAGGGAATTGATAACACTGTTATTTCGTCTGATAGCTTCTCTGCACAAGAAAGTATTAAGTCAGGCAGATCTGCATGTAGAATGGACCTTCTTAGTGAAGTACATATGAGTATGTATAGAATAGGAAACAAAGGTATAGTAACATGGTTCCTGTGGGTTCCAGCTCATTCTGGAGTTGAGGGAAATGAGCGAGTAGATATTCTGGCCAAGCAAACACTATAAGAGTGGAGCAGGTAGATATGCACATGCCATTAAGCAAGAGTGAAGTCAAACCAATTATTAGAGTATATTCACAGGCAGGCAGGAGTATTGGGATGATGGGGAGGTTGGGAGACACCTTTATAACATCCAGAGGCAGTGTGGAAGAGAGGAACAAGAAACAATAGAGCATGTAGTGATGTACTTCTACATTGTAGGAAGTACAGTAGTGAGAGAAATCAGTTATATCGCCTGTTAAACATCCAAATTTTACATTGTCAGGTCTTCTAGGAAAAGAAGCAGGCAAAGTCTATCTTTAATTCTTTATATTACTAAGTACATAAGAAATACCCACTTGGTGAATAAAATGTAGGAGTCTTAGTTTATTTTATTGGTTTGCTGCACAATCCCTAGTACTACACAGTCCAGCTGGTGGCGGTAATACACCTTGAAAGGTTTGCCAACCGCCAAAATACCGGAAAGAAGTAGAAGAAGGGTGAGTTGTCTTGTTACCGACCGTATCATATCGCAGTGATCGCACCTGGCTTTTCTCCCTTTCGCCAACACTTCTTTCACTGACGTGAGACTCGTGAGTGAATTAACTTTTATATTGTTTAATCTTATAAGCTGTTTGACAAAAGTCACAAAGTTGTGGAACACTGTTTATTCTGTTAGTATCGTTGTTTAACAACATGCGACGACTCTTGTGTAATGCTGTGTTGTTCAGTTGCTGAACACAGTGTTTTTATCCTGTTTACATAAACTTGTTCGATTACGTTTGTTTACTTGGAGAGTAACTGTAAACTGTTACAGACGTCATTCTTTTGTACTAGCTTTCTGCTTTTGCAACTCTAGGGCCCTCATTTATCAATTGAGTGAAAAATCAAGCCTCGCCCTCGTTTTTGTTCTGGTATGTGTTGGCGATGCACGCCGCGGTCCAGTCCTGAGTCCCGACCCCCGAAAATGATCTCGCTTTTATCTGAACTGTCAAAGCACTTATTTAAATGGTGAATGATTGAGCCCCTTACGCCTATAGCCTGCTACAATTGCAAATAGGCTAGCTGTATGCTTGTCATTGTCACTTGGAAATATAGTAGGCTATATATAGGCTACACTAGCCCCTCTCGGAACGATCCGTAAAGCTTTTCTGAAATTTGGATGTCACTTTGCGTAGGGTCCCTGCAGTGACGGATTAACCCCTCTCAAGGCCCTGGCGCTTCACCAAATCAAAAGGCCCCTTCTGATTCTGCCAATTAATTAATTAATTAACATGCATGCGTTTAGCGCATATCCACTACTGCCTGCTGCCCGCAGGCACACAAGACAGTAGGAACTGCCGCACTGGGCACAGCCTTTCCGTCTCTGCTAAACTAACTGCAATTTTCCCGAAAAATAATTAGCCTATATCTACAAGCTCCATTAGCAGGCAGCAGCATGTTTTGTTTAAATTGTCTTTGTGGCCAACAAATGTAGCTACATTTGCAAACAGTGCTGTTGACCATGTTGTTACATGGTCCATATAACGTGTGCACAGTGCACCAACAGACAATGCCAATATGCTATATTAATATTAGAACGTTTTAAAAACAGATTAATTATTGACGACAATGACAAAAACGACAAAACTTTCATAATAGCAATTCAATTAATTTACTCACGAGTGCTTGAATCGTGAAATGGAGGATGTAAGAACACACTTTTGTTGCATTAGAGCAGGGTAAATATGAAGTTTTGCGCCAAGGTCTTGTTTATATTCCTCTTACATAGGCTTTATGTTATTGTCGCAAACAACACACGTTGGTCGGTCTGAGTGAGGGGGGCCTTCCTGATTGAGGGGGCTTCTGACGGCGTCGCTTACTCGCTTCCCCTCGAGGAGGAAGCGACGCGCAGCCGTCGGGAACCCCCTCAAACAGACTGCTCCCCCCCCCCCCCCCCCCCGAAAACTGCTACAGAAACTGTCAGACGAGAAGACCAAAAACACTAGCGGGGGTTCTTATGTTGCGTTATATTTTTCGAAAGAAGCAACAGCTGTACCTATAGTCTCGTACCAGGCCCAGCAAGCTTCGGGCCCTGGCGCTTAAGCTCCACCTGGCGCTTAAGCTCCACCTAGTTCCATAGCTCTGGGTCCCTGTGCGTATCTATATTATCGTATTGAAATGATAGAACGCGGACATAAATATCGTCGTTAACGTCGTGTCTGCGCCGTTTGATGGCTTCTTTTTGTTTGAGTTATTCTGAATTTGTGAGCTATAAGTACCTATACATACCGGTGCGAATTCTCTTGTCGCGGAAGCCTTTGTTTGACCGATTTGGTCGCTTTGATTCTTCTTGTTTATTTACCGTTTATTGTACCGCCTCCAGCTGTGCGGTTGGCTTGTGCGTCCCTACGTTCCTGCCTCTGATCTGCTCTGTCATAGCTATAGCCACTAGCTAGCCAGGTAGGCGGTACAATGAGGTGTCAATAAATAGGGAAGGAAGAGAAGAATCAAATCGACCAAATCGGTCAAACAAAGAAAAAAAAATACTTAACGGCTTCTGCGGCACAGGAGAATTATATATATATATATATATATATAGTGTGTGTGTATACTGGATCTCTTCTCCACTAGTCCCTCCCTGACATGTAGTTCTACTGGATCTCTTCTCCACTAGTCCCTCCCTGACATGTAGTTCTACTGGATCTCCTCTCCACTAGTCCCTCCCTAACATTTAGTTCTACTGGATCTCTTCTCCACTAGTCCCTCCCTGACATGTAGTTCTACTGGATCTCCTCTCCACTAGTCCCTCCCTAACATTTAGTTCTACTGGATCTCCTCTCCACTAGTCCCTCCCTGACATGTAGTTCTACTGGATCTCTTCTCCACGAATGTTCTCCACAACATTTTATATTGGTCTAGTTTTTGCCAGTGAAAAAAAAGTTGGTCGACGGGACACATTGTTCTGTGATACTTTTAGACGAGGGAATGAATGAATGAACACGGGCAGTGCTGATGATATATTTGTTTCTTCCAGTGTCTAACATGGCAAACCCCAAAGGGAAGACCCCCATATGTTTGGTGTATGAGTTAGCCCATTTCAACCAGATCCAGCCCGAGTACAAGCTGCTCAGTGAGGAAGGCCCCGCCCACTCCAAGGTAACCACCCCTTTAAGACCTGGAACACATCTGTGTCACCTTCCACTTCAACCATTATTTAAAGGTTTAGCTGTTGAAAAAATGCAGATCTTCAAGCCCTACTCCAAGGTAACCACCCCTTTAAGACCTGGAACACATCTGTGTCACCTTCCACTTCAACCATTATTTAAAGGTTTAGCTGTTGAAAAAATGCAGATCTTCAAGCCCTACTCCAAGGTAACACACTTCCAACGTAAACCACGATGGAATAACCATGACATTTTAATCAACAATAATTTCTCATTCAAATCATCAAACATTGGACCATAAAAATGTAGTTGCTTTTTAGCACGTGACGGATATGAAGATCAATATGGCTGTACTGCTGAAACGTTTGTCCTTTTCTTATTGTATGGAGAAGAACTTAAATTAACTCACTCACTCTTGTCACTCTGAGTGCGTCTTATTTAAATATCGTCGTTCTAAGAGGTTATCGCACCAGAGGAGTCGGAGCAAAGTGGAACTACTTTCTCTAGTGAATTATTAGGACTACTTTTATGTTTTCTCATGTTTGTAACTCACCATGCCTCTCATCCATTATACAGTAACCTGACACCTTGTTAGGCCCATTCATTTATTTTAACCTCTTAAACCCCAGGGGGGGTCCAGGAGGTAAAAGTTGGAACATGAGACCTTGACCAGCCCCATTTACCCGCTGAGAGCTGTTAATGAGGTGGACAGCCTCTGCCCCGGCAGGGAATTGGGGCATTAATCTAAGGTTATCCTACAGTATCTGTCACTCCAGTGTATGTGAGAAAAGATAGCTTTTTTCTCCTCCTTGTGGTACCAGATCTTCTCAGTGCGTCTCACTCTGGGGGAGCAGCATTGGGAGGCGGACGGCACCAGAATCAAGATGGCCCAGCAGACTGCTGCTAGATCCGCCCTGGCCGAGAGCACCCTGCCCAAACCTACTGCCATGCCCCCCCGAAACACAGGTACCCTAAACCACCACCCTGCCCGCACCCACCGCCAGAGCTGGTCCCTTAGAGCAGTGTTTCCCAACCTGTGTGCCGCGGCACTTTAGTGTGCCGTTTGATATGTCCAGGTGTGCCGCCTGATTTGACATAAAGTAACACTAACACTTCCCCCGAAACCGAAAGCAATTTTATAGCTACTAGGCTGCAGGCTTCCTATTGCTGCGTCGTTGTTGTCACACGTCTAACCATTAGACGTGCGAAAACAACGATGGAACAATAGACTCTAACGACCCTCGGCCATTGAAATGTTAATGCTAAAGAGATGCATCCAGAAGACGCTACATTTCGCTCCCTCCAGAAAGACTTGAGTGCGAGTGTGCATATGCACGTAGACAGCAGACACATACAGTCCCGACCGGCCGACCCAAACACTGAGGAAGTAAACGTGACGTTGTTGTGATTAAACATAATGTGCCACGAAAAATAGCTGTCCAAAATAGCTGTCCAAGTGTCCATGATCGCCTCGTTCAGCCAACAAAATATATCTCCCTCCCTCCACAGAAGCGCAGTGATGCCTGATTTATTCTTTGTTGTACACGTGTCCCATGCTGAAAATGGCTGATCTACAAGCTCACAGCGTGTTGCGGATACCTCCTATAGATACAAAATCACAATGATTTGAGATCTTCTCAGATTTGTGGGTGTTTTACAAAAGCACTGACAAAAGTTGACCAGATGATGGCTCTGCTGGCGTGTGCGTGTGCGTGTGCGTGTGCGTGTGCGTGTGTGTGTGTGTGTGTGTGTGTGTGTGTGTGTGTGTGTGTGTGTGTGTGTGTGTGTGTGTGTGTGTGTGTGTGTGTGTGTGTGTGTGTGTGTGTGTGTGTGTGTTAATTCTATTGATGGTATACCAAATTTCTATTGCTCAATGAAAAAGCTGATTGATTGTTGAATAACTTGATGATATGCAGGCTAGTGAAAGCCAAACTGGATGGTGAAGGTAAGACTGGATTAATTGTAATTGGGATCTGGGTTCTGTTGTCGGGCAGAAACCAGCAAACTCCAAAATGTTCATTTTTCCCTCGTCACTTCAGTGTTGCACCCTGAGAATAGGCGAAGTACAAGCTCACAACGCGTTACAGAATGCGACCGATGTGAGCTTGTAGGTCTGCTATTCTGGGCACGAAGTAGCATGAATTAGGCTTTTTTGCCTGCAGCTGGGAAAGCAGGCATTCTGCACGATAACAGGACAGGTGGGCACCAAAACAATCTGAGCACTATGTACCACTGGGCACAAAAAAACAGCTGGGCACAAACATCTGGGCACAAGGTACAACTGGGCACAAACATCTGGGCACTAGGTACAACTGGGCACAAGAAACCCCTGGGCACTAGGTAGCCTGGAAAACCAGACAAATTGCCATTGCAGAAAAAAAAGGAAATTGCCATCGGCAGATTTGGTCCGGAACTGCTCAGTTGTTCCCTCCGAACTGTCAATCAGGGCATTTATTTTGTTAATCCGTTCACTTGGAAACGCAGGTTCCAAACAGAGATCCCAGACTAATGTTTTCTACGCAGTGGTATTAGTCTGGCCATATCAGGCTATCACTAGGGATGTGGGAACCTAGATTAGTGGACACCTTGGGGTGGAGATAACTGGGCACTTGGAGAGGTGGGCACCAAATCCATCTGGGCACTAGGGACATGTGTGCAGCTGAATTAGGATTCATGTCAAGTGTTGTTTTTATTTTTTTTACTACATAGCATGCTGCTTCATTGTGAAGTGATATTTTACCCAACTGTTTAAACCTCCAAACACAACAGGAGAGCCTGAGAGTCTGGCACAATGGGGGTAGAACTAGTCTACCTGTGTAGATGGATTTTCTACTGGAGGCAGAGGTCTGAGAGACCTTGAGCCCTGGGGTTGAGAACGTCTTCGCTTGGTGCTACGTGTCTAGAGTAACTCTCTCGCTAGTCTGTACTGCTACGCTCTGCTTCTCAATCTCCTAGGGTAGACCTTATACTTGGTGTGACATCACTGCTGTGGCGTCACACTGCTATGTATCCGTGGTAACAGAGGTCAAAAATACAATATAAGAGTTTGTTTGCCAAAATAGCACTGATGTCAAGTGGACTGACCTCATGCTTCCTTCTATGCATGAGGAGTCCAAGCTGCTTCTTTTCACCTGACAGGAGCGTTTCCCCGGCCGGACGTAGCGATTGGAAGGAACACGTTATTCCGGCCAGTTCCCCTCCATCATGCGCCCCGGCTGACCAGGGGGATGTAGTTTAGAGACCAGGATTACTGCATGCAATGTTATTGGCATGGTGCCGTGCCATGCTTGAAATAAATCGCGCCATGCTTAGCTGCAAAAAAGCTGCAGTGCCTCCCCAGTGTCCCCCCAGTGCCTCCCCAGTGTCTCCCCAGTGTCTCCAATAGCAATACAAGAGCAATAATACAAATTAATTACTTACTTTATTAATCAAATTAATTCATTGAATTAATTCATCAAAATGTTCATACATACTCTTTTGGTGATCACTTATCACCGCGGTGTAGTTTTTAAAGGGTTGGAAAACTACACCATTACGTCAGTCGCGGTGATGATCAGCTATCACCGCGGACACAGACCCATCTCTCCGTTTTTACTATCAGACAAGTCTTTTCACTCTGGTGTCTGTGACATTATGGACACTGCTAAACATCTAATGGATCTAAAACCACATATTACACACATAAAGACCCCCAGGAAAGTACCCGGGGTATTTGTAACCATTAAATCATTGTGCAGCTATTTAGAGACAGATTATTCACGCTTGAAGATTTTTCCTCTCATCCGCTAAAATGGAGGGGGACCACTTTGGATGACGTCCCAACCTGTGGAGCCGTGTGCTCGGTTGTGATATCATTAATGTTCCGTCCTGTGACTAATCTCCGTCCTGAGCGCTGAGTGTAACTATTTGATAGGACGGAGACCTCCGTTAAGGCCACTCAGGGTGTTAAAGGACCACTTCACCACTTTCCAACCTATCTTCATATAATAGGTCCTCACTAATAATCATGATAAAATGGCACGATTTTTATCTACTCAGTCTGTGTCTCATAGGAGGGCTGTGGGCAGTTTAGAAACCGTCTTCCAGTGACATCATCATTAGGCATCATTAAACAAGAATTATTTTATATATTTTTTTAGATTTTCATTATCGTGAGAACGATTGCTTCCATTTTCACATTGCAACTTTTCAGGACTAGAAAGCCTGCACTTTCTATTAGCTTGTATGCCCCATCGATGATGTCACTGGAAGACGGTTTCTGAACTGCCCACAGCCCTCCTATGAGACACAGAGTAGAAACATTTGCACCATTGTTTCATATTATTAGTGAGGACCTATTATATGAAGATAGGTTGAAAAGTGTCCCTTTTAAGCAAAGTAATATTGTTACAGTCAGGGACTTGTGGTCCTGGAGAGAGAAAGAAGCTCAGGGTTCAGGCGAAACGGGACAGGAAAATGAATGCATTCTTTGTTTTTGATGCCTTTGGTACTCCGCAAATAAATGTAATCATCAGCTTCATTCTGCATAGACAATATGTTCATCCCATCCCATTAAAATAATTAACTTAGCAACCCTCTACAGCCAGGTAGGTTTTTGATTCATTGGAATTGCATTAAATACAGCCAGATGGTCAGTCAGTCTTTCTGGCATTTAAAACTGAGTTAATGGAATACTTCCTTATTGCGAGTCACATGGTTATGATAAGGATGAAACTTGCGTGACCTCTGACCTCTACCTCCAGGTTTAATCAAGATGGAGAAGAGACTGAAAATGGACGCCAAGCACCTGAGCTTAGGTCTGTATACAGTATGTCCGTCTGTGTCTTTGTCTCTACATGTCTGTCTGTCTGTCTGTGCTGCCCTGTGTGTGTCTGTCTGTCTGTCTGTCTGGTTGCTAATGGAGACTGACTGTCTGTCTGTCTGGTTGCTAATGGAGACTTACTGACTGTCTGTCTGGTTGCTAATGGAGACTGACTGACTGTCTGTCTGGTTGCTAATGGAGACTGACTGACTGTCTGTCTGGTTGCTAATGGAGACTGACTGACTGTCTGTCTGGTTGCTAATGGAGACTGACTGTCTGTCTGGTTGCTAATGCTGTCTGTCTGTCTGTCTGTCTGTCTGTCTGTCAATGGAGTCTGTCTGTCAATGGAGTCTGTCTGTCAATGGAGTCTGTCTGCTAATGGAGTCTGTCTGTCTTTGTCTGGTTGCTAATGGAGACTGACTGTCTGTCTGTCTGGTTGCTAATGGAGTCTGACTGACTGTCTGTCTGTCTGGTTGCTAATGGAGACTGTCTGTCTGCCTGGTAGCTAATGTAGACTGTCTTGTTGCTAATGGAGACTGACTGTCTGTCTGTCTGTCTGGTTGCTAACGCAGACTGTCTTGTTGCTAATGGAGTCTGTCTGTCTGTCTGTCTGGTAGCTAATGTAGACTGTCTTGTTGCTAATGGAGACTGACTGTCTATCTGTCTGGTTGCTAATGGAGTCTGTCTGTCTTTGTCTGGTTGCTAATGGAGTCTGTCTGTCTGTCTTTGTCTGGTTGCTAATGGAGTCTGTCTGTCTGTCTGTCTGTCTTTGTCTGGTTTCTAATGGAGACTGACTGTCTGTCTGTCTGTCTGTCTGTCTGGTTGCTAATGCAGACTGTCTGTCTGTCTGGTTGCTAATGGAGACTGTCTGTCTTTGTCTGGTTGCTAATGGAGACTGACTGTCTGTCTGTCTGTCTGTCTGTCTGTCTTTGTCTTGTTGCTAATGGAGACTGACTGTCTGTCTGGTTGCTAATGGAGACTGTCTGTCTGCCTGGTTGCTAATGTAGACTGTCTGTCTGTCTGGTTGCTAATGTAGACTGTCTGTCTTTGTCTGGTTTCTAATGGAGACTGACTGGTTGCTAATGTAGACTGTCTGTCTGTCTGTCTGGTTGCTAATGGAGACTGTCTGTCTTTGTCTGGTTTCTAATGGAGACTGACTGTCTGTCTGTCTGGTTGCTAATGTAGACTGTCTGGTTGCTAATGGAGACTGTCTGTCTGTCTGTCTGTCTGTGTCTGGTTGCTAATGGAGACTGACTGTCTGTCTGTCTGTGTGGTTGCTAATGGACTCTGTCTGTCTGGTTGCTAATGGAGACTGTCTGTCTGTCTGTCTGTCTGTCTGTCTGTCTGGTTGCTAATGGAGTCTGTCTGTCTGTCTGGTTGCTAATGGAGACTGTCTGTCTGTCTGTCTGTCTGGTTGCTAATGGAGACTGACTGTCTGTCTTTGTCTGGTTTCTAATGGAGACTGACTGTCTGTCTGTCTGGTTGCTAATGGAGTCTGTCTGTCTTTGTCTGGTTGCTAATGGAGTCTGTCTGTCTGTCTGTCTTTGTCTGGTTTCTAATGGAGACTGACTGTCTGTCTGTCTGTCTGGTTGCTAATGCAGACTGTCTGTCTGTCTGTCTGGTTGCTAATGGAGACTGTCTGTCTTTGTCTGGTTGCTAATGGAGACTGACTGTCTGTCTGTCTGTCTGTCTGTCTGTCTTTGTCTTGTTGCTAATGGAGACTGTCTGTCTGTCTGGTTGCTAATGGAGTCTGTCTGTCTGTCTTTGTCTGGTTGCTAATGGAGACTGTCTGGTTGCTAATGGAGACTGACTGTCTGTCTTTTTGTCTGTCTGTCTGGTTGCTAATGGAGACTGACTGTCTGTCTGTCGGTCTTTGTCTGGTTTCTAATGGAGACTGTCTGTCTGTCTGTCTGGTTGCTAATGCAGACTGTCTGGTTGCTAATGGAGACTGACTGTGTCTGTCTGTCTGTCTTTGTCTGGTTGCTAATGGAGACTCACTGTCTGTCTGTCTGTCTGTCTGGTTGCTAATGGAGACTGTCTGTCTGTCTGGTTGCTAATGGAGACTGTCTGTCTGTCTGCTAGCTAATGTAGACTGTCTTGTTGCTAATGGAGACTGACTGTCTGTCTGTCTGGTTGCTAATGCAGACTGTCTTGTTGCTAATGGAGTCTGTCTGTCTGTCTGTCTGTCTGGTAGCTAATGTAGACTGTCTGGTTGCTAATGGAGACTGTCTGTCTGTCTGTCTGTCTGTCCGTCCACAGGGAGGAAGAAGGACGAAGGACAGAAGAAGGACAGAGACCCGTTCAAGTTGAAACAGAAGAAAGAGAAAATGTCAAAGCAGCACTGTAAATAAACATTCACAACTACAACTACATTACCCACAATTCACCGCTTCTACGCCACGATAACGCGCAGTGAATGTTCCAACATGCATGTTCTGGTCCCTGGAGAGAGAAAGAAGCTCAGGGTTCAGGCGAAACGGGACAGGAACATTAATGCATTCTTGGTTTTTGATGACTTTGGTACTCCGCAAATAAATGTAATCATCAGCTTCATTCTGCATAGACAATATGTTCATCCCATCCCATTAAAATAATTAACTTCCTATTTATCGCTATCATGATAAAAACTCTTCAAGGTTTTTTTTCATTATATTTTTATATTAATCTCACAGTGATGTAACTAGGGTGCGTTTTGCGTCCCAAAACGCACTTTATAGTTTTGGGACGCATTACACCATCAACCTCGGCGTCCATGGGATGCACTACTGTACTCTGACCAGCGCAGCCCACAGCAGTTCATTTTACCGTTTTTCCTCTGCACAATTTTCCAGTCATTACGGTAACCTTCCCCAAACGTCTCGCTCAGACTTGTATTGTCTGTTTTGTAGTTGTGTTCCCATTTGCCATGGTTTGATTATTTTGCCTCCTCCCTCCTCCTCCGCTCCATGCACGCATGCACGCACTGACAGCTCTCACTCACTGACACTCGGCCCGGCTGGCGCGGTGATTCAGGATTGTTATCACACAGAGCCCGTGTGTTAAGACCAACGTGACTCGTCTTCATGGATATAAACTCACAAAACAACAACACGCACGGCAACAGCATAGACTGTAGGACTCCTCCACAATTTACCATCGTCTGCTACGTTAGTTGACAGAGTAAATTGTCCGTATTAGCCGTGGCCAGCGTCGCTAGCCAAATGCTATAGTAGCCAAGCACCAGAGCACACCACGCGTCGCTCGCTTAATAATCATTAATTTCTGTATCAATGCGGACATAACGTGGTAAATGTTCATAAGCACACAATTGTACAAAATGCTTTTTACACTTGACTTATCTCCATAGTCCTCAGTACTGCAGCCCCACCATGCCATATAGGCTATGCCAGTCTAGCCTTAACATCTACATTTATATGTTATTCAATATATTACTTTAGCACAAAATATAGGCTTTTCTAAACCAAGCCCTCATTCAAAAGTTATGTAAGTGAGTAAAAATAAATGTTATTTATAAAGCACCTTTCAAAACAAAGTTAGAAGGTGCTGAACAATTTGCACAGTATAAACAAAAGAAGAAATTTTAAAACAAGGAAAATATCACAGTTGTGACAATATCAGAACAAAAACAAACAAGGCAGAACAGAAACATAGGGCTATAAAAATGAATGTAGGCTGTCTGTCATTGTATTTTCTGTGAATCCTCAGCCATTTTAATTTCAAGGACCCCCAATTTAAATGTATATGAATTAGCCTAGGGTGACAGGGTCCTAGAGGCCATTTCATTATGATTTTCATCTCTGCACTGGGACCCCATGTTACAGACATGTTTACAATACAAACAGTAGCTACTTATATTTTGTTATTTAAAGCTGTGATTATTTATTTAAGAAGCACTATTCTGAACCAATGTTCTCCTTTAAATTAAAAAAAATGTAATCATCCTTAACCTTTAAGCTAAGGGGACTTAAAATCATTGTTTTAATCGATGGCCTTCATGCCCTGGCAATTGGCCTTGTGCCCTCAAAAAGCTGACCACACTAAAGGCCAAGTGCCCCCCCCCACCCCGCGAACCCCCACACAGAGTTGCACTACTGATTTTCTTTGGGACTCATAAGAATTTTTTGGGACTCATTTGAATGACCACCTGTGCATCCCGGGACCCATTACATTGAAAACCTATTTACATCACTGAATCTCATATCAATACAATCTTAGTGTTTGGTAGTTATTTGGTGGCTCCCACATTACAATATCTTTGAGGTTGAGAATCACTGTTGAGAACCACTTCTCTAAATCGAGGTGTGTGTGTGTGTGTGTGTGTGTGTGTGTGTGTGTGTGTGTGTGTGCACGCTCGACGCTTGTGTGCGTGCGTGTGTGTGTGTGTTTGTGTGTGTGTGTGTGTGTACAGCGCTCTCTCCCCAGGCCTTCCATCTGGAGGACGTGCAGTCGACGGTCCGGTCGTGTGGGAAGAAGAAGCGCTCGTCCACGTCCGTGAGCTCAGACAACAGCGCCGAGCTGGGCTGCCCCTCCCTGCCCCCCCTCGCCCCCCAGCCCTGTTCCCTGGCACTGTCCACCCCTCCTCCCCCCAGGAAGCTGAGGCTGGACCCCCCACACCCCCACCCACACCCCGGCCTGCTTAGCAACCCTCTACAGCCAGGTAGGTTTTTGATTCATTGGAATTGCATTAACCCATTTTAGACCTGACGACGATTCTACAAATGTCTTCTAAACCCTGACAGTTCTTTGAAAAAACGCTTTGTTTCTATGTCAGTGGTTCTCCAACTATTTCATGTCAAGGACCCCTAGAATTATTTGGAGTTGGAGACGTTCGCGCTGAAAGAATATATATTCAAAGATTTGCGCCACATTTTCGAAAAATAGCAGACCTACAAGGTCCGTGGAACAACATATTTTCTGATGGGGGTCGGTGGCCAATTACATATAATCTTTGGGGTCCTTGACATGAAAATGTTTGAGAACGACTGACATAGAAACATGAGGTTTTTCAGAGAAGACATTTTTTAAATTTCGACGTCAGGCCTAAATGGGTTAAATACATCCAGATGGTTTAAAACTGAGTTAATGGAATACTTCCTTATTGTGAGTCACATGGTTATGATAAGGATGAAACTCTACCTCCAGGTTTAATGAAGATGGAGAAGAGACTGAAAATGGACGCCAAGCACCTGAGCTTAGGTCTGTATACAGTATGTCCGTCTGTGTCTTTGTCTCTACCTGTCTGTCTGTCTGTGCTGCCCTGTGTGTGTCTGTGTCCATCTGTCTGTGAGTTTGACTGTCTTGTCTGTCTGTCTGGTTGCTAATGGAGTCTGTCTGTCTGTCTGTCTGTCTTTGTCTGGTTGCTAAGGGAGACTGTCTGTCTGTCTGGTTGCTAATGGAGACTGTCTGGTTGCTAATGGAGACTGACTGTCTGTCTGTCTGTCTGTCCGTCCACAGGGAGGAAGAAGGACGAAGGACAGAAGGACAGAGACCCGTTCAAGTTGAAACAGAAGAAGAAGAAAAAGTCAAAGCAGCACTGTAAATAAACATAAACAATAAAATACTCGTGTATTGAAAAATAGCAGATCTACAAGCTCATAGCACGCTACGAGCTTGTAGGTCTGCTATTTTTTTTTAATCGTGAAATTGTGCCTCGGGTCTGCCTACGTCCCCAGCCAGTGTAAAATACCCGGTAACCTGAGACCTCTCGTGGCTTATTGCTTAATCATTACATGCCTAATTCTTTCAGAGCAAACGTTTTTAACGCAGATCTTTGCTACTGGGAGATCCCTGGAACAATATATTTCCAGATGGGGCAGTCGGCGGCCAATTACATATAATCCTGGGGGTCTTTGACGTGAAAATGTTTGAGAACGACTGACATAGAAACATGGGGGTTTTCCAGAAAACTGTCAGGATTTAGAAGACATTTGGTTAGAATTGTTCCCAGGGTCAAAATGGGTTTTAATAATGTGTTTGTTTTGGTTTTGTGGTATAGATCTGTCGGAGGGAGATTTCCCAGAGGACTCCACCATGGAGTCCATGCCGTACAGCGCCAAGGAAGAGCTGGACCTGGAGCTGGAGGAGCAGGACCATCTCAGCAAGGCGTGCCAGAAGATCGTGCGCTGCGTGTGTCAGATGGACGAGGAGAACGGCTTCATGATCCAGGTCAGTCTATACTAGGCCTGTCACCATTAGGACAGTTTAACATGATCCAGGTCAGTCTATACTAGGCCTGTCACCATTAGGACAGTTTAACATGACCCAGGTCAGTCTATACTAGGCCTGTCACCATTAGGACAGTTTAACATGACCCAGGTCAGTCTATACTAGGCCTGTCACCATTAGGACAGTTTAACATGATCCAGGTCAGTCTATACTATAGGCCTGTCACCATTAGGACAGTTTACAATCCAGGTCAGTCTATACTAGGCCTGTCACCATTAGGACAGTTTACAATCCAGGTCAGGGCTGTCACCTGCGCAGGGCTTAACTCTTTGAGGCACTTACATTACAGTACATTTCCCATTCACTTTCCCCGGGCACAAAAGTCACTTGTCCGGAGCACGAGCACACACACATACATTTTAAATCAACAAATTTTAAGTTGTTTTTCATGAATACATGTTTGTTACTCTGGGTCCAGGGTAAGTAGTAGTACACACGCATTGCTAGAAGTTTAAATGCCAACGTGGTCAGTCTGCCAACCGTGCGCGGTTAGGACCGATCTACAGTTGTGTATTTGAAATAGACAATCACAGACATTCTAGGGCTATTACCAATATTGGATTGGTGATTTATTAGGAACACCAGACAATAATGCCACAGGCCACAGGCCACTGCCTAGGGGTGGGCGATATGGAAAATATATAGTATCAAGGCCTAGGGTAGCCTGGTTAATAAACCAGACCGAATCAGCCGTTGGCAAAAGAAAATTGCCTGCCGGCGGATTAAAGTCTGGAGAGGCTCAATTGTACGCGCATTTCCTACACCAGAGAACTGGTGTGGCCAATCGAGACACGGTATGCAATATGGGCGGGCTTTGGTACAGTGACATTCAATGCTTGAGACCTTTGACTGACAGTAGCTCTGACCAATTGCGTCAAAGAGAAAATGTTTGAACCCGCCCCCCCGGGAAACAAGATCCATGCACAGCATCTCCAGACTCAAATACCACACGAGTTGAGGCCATCATACTCGCGGTGATGTCCCTAAGGATTGACCCCACCTCCCTGTGGTTTACCCAACTTCTAGCCCAATCAGTGAACGGGGTGATAGCTCCAGAGTGAAAAGACTTGTCTGATAGTAAAAACAGAGAGATGGGTCTGTGTCCGCGGTGATAGCTGATCATCACCGCGACAGTTTTCCAACCCTTTAAAAACTACACCGCAGTGATAAGCTATCACCAAAAACTGGAGTATGTATGAGCCTTATCCCTTCCACTGTAAAAAAAGAAGAAAAGAGTACGATACAACTTTATTGTCAGCTTACACTGACATTAGCTTTGTGTCCATGATGTCACCGTTCAAGAAACTAAGGCTAACTAACTACTCCCCCCCCCCCCCCCCCCACCCCCTCCCCAACACACTGACACACACTATTGACACGTGTGTGTGTGTGTGTGTGTGTGTGTGTGTGTGTGTGTGTGTGTTGTAGTGTGAGAGGTGCATGTGTTGGCAGCACAGTGCCTGCATGGGTCTACTGGAAGACAGCATCCCAGACCAGTACATCTGTTACATCTGCAGAGATCCTCCAGGTAAAATTGCACATTTTTAAATTGACCATTAATTATTGTCACACAAATAATTGTGATTTAACGATTTAATCGTGTTTTTGCATTGCACATTGGAACATTACAATTTGTATTTCTGTTTGCCAGTTAGGCTTTGTAATCATAAAATGCACAGGGCGGATAAAACTTAAATATACAAAGAAAGCAATGGCACATTTCATAATTATTAACCCTTTTTTTTCTTTTTTCTTTTTAATTACAAAATACCATAAATAGTTGATCTACAAGTGCACAACACATCACGAAGTGACATGTTGTAAGCTTGTAGATCAACTATTCATGCTTTTTCTTTTGCTCAACACAAACATTGAAGACGAAGGTGAGGACGCAAATTCTAATTGGCCGGAATGAGATGATGTATAATGATGTACGGTGATAAGAGCGCCCCTCACTTCACACAGGTGTGAATTTTGTAATATTTGAATTAACATTTGAAAAGTCACACTTGCGTGAAGTGAGGTCTGCTCTTATCATCATCATTCTATCACACAAAAACCTGTAGTAACTCTGAGGACCCCCTAAGGGTCCCGGGCCCCATGTTGAAGACCCCCAATCATTTTCCTGTCTGTCAAAGTAATTTGAAACCTAACGGTACATTAAAACACATTATGTGGCCTTTCATTCTTTCAAAATAGCGACGGTGGCACAGTTGGTATTGCTGTCGCCTCACAGCTAGAAGGTCCTGGGTTCGATTCCCGCTCGGGACGCTGTGGGTGCTGGCGGCGTGTTTCCTCCTCCGCGTCATCAGTGCCCATACCCGAAGGCGGGGTTGGCGAAAGGGCCTTTCTGTGTGTGTGTGTGTCTCGCTACTTTCGCAACGCACGTGTGTGTGTCTCGCTATTTTCGCAATGCACGTGTGTGTGTCTCTCGCTACTTTTGCAACGTGTGTGTGTGTGTGTGTGTGTGTGTGTGTGTGTGTGTGTGTGTGGATAAATCATAGTTTAGGGGTCCTGCATGGGGGAGTTCCCCCATGTCTCCAGCTAAATGATAGTTTAGAACCAAATGGAACCACACCAAATGAACCTATTTACACTCTCAGATTTCAATTAACATTTAGCATTTATGCAGATACTTTCATGTTATAGTACTGTTTTTATTAATTAAAAAAACACAAAAATATATTATACAAGTTAAAATGATATTTCTGGGGGGCAATTTCTCACAATGGATAAGGACTAGTTTATTTAACTCAGATTCATAAAAGTATACAATCAACAGTATACAATACATTACATGATATGCATAGACATATCGGAAGGCTTTCCCTATTTGTACAGTGGACGAACATTTTTCACAAAAGCACCCAATTTATAGATTACTTTTAGTTTTTCAGATTTTAGTAATGCAATTAATTTAAACATAGAAGGGTGGGTACATTTTTTAATTGGCAGGTATTTTTGCCTGAAATTCATGACGCTAGTGTTCTTACATTCCAACAAAACATGGTACTCATCTCCAATTCTGGCTTCATTACATAGGTTACAAATCCTCTGACTTCTTTCCAGTCCTTTATATCTACCGATGACCTTTGGAATTCTTGTGTTGTTTAGCCTAAAGTTGCAAATAGCCTGTCTATACTTACGGTTTTCACATAGAAGGTATTTTTCTAGTTTGAACTCTTGTTTGTATTCAACGTCGATGTCACATGATGTCATACTATTGAGTTCACTTTGCCAGCTGTGAGACCCTGAGGTAAAGCCCTCAGAACCCAGTTAAACCTCTCTGGGTTGTCGGGAAGCTGCCGTCCCTCTTCTACACGTCTCACACTGGTCAGGTCATCGGACAGCATGAGATATGGACTAGCGGAGACTATGTCCTTCATCTTGTCCCACACTCTGAAGGTCAGGTTCTTCAGGTGTTTGGCCTGGTCTATCAGCGCTCCTGAGAGCGGCAGTGGGTCCTGCAGGGTGAGCTGGACTCCCTCCATCGTGGTCTTGTAGTTCTGCAGGAATGAGACGTGGTCGACGGCTCTCATCTGGTCCTCGGCAGCTTGGATTGCGTTGGAGAGGGTTTCCATTTCGTTGCTCAGGCCCTCGTTCCTCTCCTTCATCTCCGGACTCTTCTGAGCCTCTTCCTCCCGCAGACCGGCCATGCTGGCCTCCTCTTCCTCCTGTAGGAACCGACGGAGATTCTCAAACTGTTCCTTAATCTGTGTCTCTGTGTTTCTGGCCTGAACCTTGATGTGATTTTCTGTTATGTCGTAATCTGTTTTGTATTGAGTATGAGTATCAATAGTAGTAGTAGTTATTTATTAGTGATTGTAGTATTCATAGTAACATTAATATTAGTTTTAGCACTTTTTTCCAGGTGCTTGAAAAGATGACCGTAGTGGACACTTTTTCATGATTGACTGCCTCTAAGCCAATGTGAGACTTAGCCTATTCATGATTAGGGGTGGGTACCGAACCGATCGTGCTTGGGTACCGGGTACCCATTACAATAATTCAATGTCGGTTCTCTCTATCGGTTCCCACAGACACGCGGTCACGCTCTATTCATTTATTTTCTACCCTTTTAATAGACGTGCAGGGAACAGAGCTGATCTACAAGCCCACACCTTTGGGCTTGTGGCTTGCAGAGGCGGAGCTATCGCTGCATGGAGACGGAGTTTCCAAGTGACATAATTTTCAAGTGAAGTTTATGGGAGGAAACTTTTAAGAGAGGGGACAGGAGTCTAGTTTAGACTCGCTTGCAGTCTAACTTCGAAGAGAGGTGGCGCAAAAACAATAAACAAGAAATGATAGCCTACATTGGCAGCCAGTTGCTAGTTTGTTTGTGTGTGTGAGAGAGAGAGTGTGTTCTCAGATCTCAGAAATGATTTTATTTGTTGTCAGTAGTTAGTAATAAATACTGAAATTGACATTTGAGCTTTTTTGTTAAATAAACATTTGACCTCTTATTTAAGTTATTTTATACCATTTTTGGACCGTTAAGAACCGTAATCGATAAGCAGAACCCTAATCGATACCGGACTCACAAAAATCCTAACGATACCCATCCCTTACCCACGATTAAACCCATAATCTGAGTGGCGCAACATGTCTGCGAGAGGAGTGGATGGAGCGAGAGTGGCAGCAGAAGCCAACGTTCTGATGCTAACTAGAGCTAAAGGGAATTAGCCATAACAAAACACAGTGATTGAACCAACAAAAGAACGTCGGAAACGAAACGAAAACAACGTCTGGGCGGTTGTGACAGGAGGGTAAAATAAAGGAAATGGCACAAAACACAGTGATTGAACCAACTAAAGAATGTCGGAAAACGAACGAAAACAACGTCTGGGCGGTTGTGACAGGACTCACAGGAGGGTAAAATAAAGGAAAAAGCACAAAACACATGATTGAACCAACTTAAGAACGTCGGAAAACGAACGAAAACAACGTCTGGGCGGTTGTGACAGGAGGGTAAAATAAAATGAAGGGGAAAGAGATGCACAACGGAGACGGCCAAGCAGCAGCCCTCGCTGCCCCGTTCTAGTTATGACTCGAGTGTCATTCTTGTTTATAATCTTTCTGTTCTTACCTCAGTGGAGATTGTAGCGGATAACGGTGTCGGGTGGTCTGCCAGGTTGTTGATCCGTCCGTCTATTATTATTGTTCTATTTATTGATTGATCGATATTTGTCTCGGGATTGTTGTTTTTTGTGTCGTGGTCTCAGACAGACGAGTGAATGTCTGTGTGAGAAAAATTCCGAGGAGACTATAGAAGGATAGCAGGAATAACAGGAATGACACACACACACACACACACTATCCCCCACCGCCCACCCCTTTTTCCCCTCACTGTATATGTTGCTTTTCCCTTTTTACCTCCTTTATGATGAATTCCCGTTCTGTTCTTTGGCTTTATAGAAGTGTCTATTTGTACGTCTCTAAATGTTTTGATATGTTTATTGACAATGTTTACATGTACAGAAAAATACACATAGTTATACATCACTACTAAAGAACGGCTTATTTCCATTGCAGTCCCTTAGATAAAAAATAAACAACAATTAATGTGTATGAGTGAGCGTGTCCATGTGAGTGTTTTAGGATTGTGTTATATAATAATTATGTTATTATTATTATTTATTCCTGGAATAAATCGCTATAACATTTTGTGAAAAAATACATATTTAGCCCCATGTTCGAATGCCCCCGCCTCCCTGTAAAAAATAGCTAATATCGCTGAAACGAAAAAGCAGCAAATGAAAAAAAAAGAACACATATTTTACTTTGTGTAACACACATGGCTTCTTGTTTACTTTCCGTTGTCACATGTGCGAAAGACGAAGAGTTTATCCTTTACATTCTGTCAAAAAATATATATTTAATTATTTGAAAAAATCACACCTGTGTGAAGTGAGGGGGTCCCCGGGTGGGCCCGTGGAAGTTCCAGACCCACAGGAACGCGGCCAGTTACCACGTGGGGGTCTCCGGGTGGTCCCCGAAACATCCAGACCACCAGGAACGTGCCCAGGGGGCTGGCCAGGTTTCCGGTGAACCGCCCCGCGTCCGAAACGGTCGAGAAATGACAACCAAGCTATTTTCGTGCTTGGACAGACAGACCCTGGGACACACATAGCTGTGTAATGGAGTGGTTGCACCAAAATGTGTGTCTTATCTTGAGTGTAGCTTCATCTCCCTCTCAGCTAAGGGCTCCTTGGTCTGAAAGAATGTTATACTCTACTGTAGTCTCTCTAACTCACTCTCTCTCACACACGCATGCACACACGCACATGCATGTAGTGTACCCACACACTCACTCAGTAGCTGTACTACTGTATGTACCTACTGCAATAACCTTGAATTAAATAAGTAATCTTCCCATCTTTTCAGAGCTGCCGCCTGCGTTGGGTTCATTCCCGACTATGCACCATCCAGTCTATGACATGCAGGTCCATGAAGGCTTACTGTATACGTGCTCAGGGGACACAGTACAAGCCTACAGTCTGGTGGTATGCTCTGACCACAGTCACACTCATGACATTGTACTTGACAAGTAATGGAAGTGTTCATTGCAATGTGTATGAATTGCCATACACATCACAATTAATTTTGTTTCTGTCATTATTGAGCACATTAGATTGGGACATATGAATGAAAACTGCATTTGTGTTTGGCTTTGTAAACGGATGAACAAAACCTGCCAAATAACACAAGAAATATTTTATAATACAAGCATATTTCTTAAAAGTAAATTGTGAAAAGAGCCAATATACATGCTCACACTTATATAATAAATACAAACTGTCAAAGCATGTACACAACATTTACAAGGATGACGTTGTCTTATTTTGTATTTGTTTATCCATCTATAAGTCAACTCTCATTAGGACGTACATTCACAGTAACCTACAGTACGCAGTTACATTAAAGAGAAGCTGTCTGTGTAACAGTACGTCTGTGTATTTCATTCCAGACCAAAGAACGTGTGGTGGAGTTTGACGGCCACACAGATACGGTCCAATGTGTGCTGGTGTCGTCACTACCAAACATGCCAGCACGCCTCTACACCGGATCCCATGACATGACTGTCCGCTGCTACAGTATCAAGGTACCAACATGGGCCACAATTGTTCCTAAAGTTGCTTGTAATGTGTTACAGCGGTCTTATGGAGCCAAATTTAGCTTGGGACATTGACCAAGATCACAGTCTTTGGTACAAATTGTATTCTCTCTATAGTCATGTATTCCAAAGGTTATGGGAGTGAATGCTACATTTGTTTGCTGTGACTGAAACTTTGCACACACATTGCCACCACAAATCTTTCGAATTGACCTAGTATGTGTATTTCAGCACCTTTGCTGGATTTGCTGCAATCCAACCCGTCATGGGCCTTTGGATGTTTTTAGTTAAAGTACCAGTTTTACCGTTTTTTTATTATTTTTATTTCTGTTATTGCTGACATTATTTGTATTTGTTCTATTTTCATGTTTTTAAGTAACAAGTAGATGCTTGGGCTATTGTAAATACATTCTGTTGAAAAGTTTACCAGTGAATGTTGCATTGGTAAAAGCGGGATAGGAGTTTAATACGTTTTATACTTCATCCTACTCCTTTTCGGACATTATTGTTTATATGGTTGTTGTTTTAATGCATTTGTTTTCAAATTATGTTCGAAATAAACGTGTTCATTCATTCAAACTCATGATGACGCCCAAACGTGTCGCAACACAGCCCTTGGGTAGGCTATCTTGCCTGATGTGTTCTTAACGCCTGATTACAATCTACTCTAGACATGGCAAAGCCCAGCCAGCCTCTGATTGGCCTACCGACACTGCTTCCGTGGCGGGAAATAATAAAAGTACGGTATAATACAAGATAGTCTAATTATAGTAAACTAATACTATTATGCTAAAAAGGAGGGTAAGGGAAAAGAGACTTTTTACAGTAGTTAACACATACAAATACATTACAGATTAATACTAATAATCAACACTTTATTTAGAACACAACACCCAAATCATATTATGGTGTACATGTTAAATCAATTATTCAACCAAAGCAAATGGCATAAACAATATTTGCCTCTTCTACAAAAATAAAAGTTTCAAATTACAAGGCTTCATTCTGGAGCGTCATCTGTCGCGCCGTACCAAGCTGTCATTCTCTTGTATTATACCGTACTTGTATTTCCCACCACGGAGTAACCTCGCGGCTCGCGTCAGATTATCCACCATAGCTATCCACCTCGGAGGAAAGTCTGCTAAGGCCGGCAGCGTCGGTAGGCCAATCAGAGGCAGGCGAGGCGTTACCATGTCTAGAGACGGACGTAGATTGTAATCAGGCGTAACATATTAAATATCTAACTCTATGTCCGAGATACTGTATGGTTCAACACAACTACACACACCTCTAGGTTGCCATTATGTTTTTCTCTTATTCACTAGTCAAAGAAATGCCTGAAGTGTGCATCTCTTCCACACCGAGTATTGTGTTTACACATTGCCTGGAACATACTCTATGTGGGAGTCGAGGATGGATCAGTATTTAGCTTTGATGTAAAGGTGAGTGTGCTTCCTCCACTAACATTAGCCAAAAACAGCCAATCTACAGGCTCCCAATGCAATATGCTGTTAAACAGAGAATGTGAGCGCAGCTGGGTGGGGGAAAGGCCGCTCCACGCTCCAGGGGGCTGTTATCACACTCATGTTGACCCGCTCTGCTCACATGCTCTTGTTGTGAAGTGTTGTGAGCTTGTAGATCGGAGAAACCAGATACAGATGAGATCGAGCCAACTCGGGTCAGATCACAACTGAATATGCTGCTTGGCAAAAGCACATTGATCCCAGTGTATGATTTCACGTTTAATTTGAATCTATCTATTAATTCGAATCGTTTAAATCGAACTATTGTGAAGCATTTTGCATTGCATAATAATGATTGTCGCAGCTTCATTATTGTTTTTTTGTTTCTCTCAAAATGCTCCACCAATCCTTGTGAAGACCCTGAAGCAGCTGGACGTGTTTAAGTGTCACATAGGCCAAGGTGTGAGATGTCTGTCTTCAGTCCAGAAGGGACCTCACCGCATACTGTTAACTGGATCCTATGACAGCAGCATCAGTGTCTGTGACGCCAAGAGTGGCCTGCTGCTGCGCACCCTGCAGAACCACTCCGGTGCTGTACTCTGTTTGGAGGTATTATTACTCAATCGCCTAATCACAGATAGTTGAGATCATCAAAAAAAATGAATTATTGTCATAATCATAATAATTTCCATGTTGAAAAATAAAATCTTATACATGTAGGCTATAAGGTAGTGTAGTAAAAAACATAGCACGGATTTTGTAATGGAAATATACCGTTACATATTCTATCTATACTTTAGTTTTGCTACACTGCTGTCTTTGGGCATTGCATTGGAGTTAGAGACTCATTATTGCACTAAATTATAGTAGTATACATATAGGCCTGGAAATTGGGTTAAATATTCTGGAAATGTTTTGGAAATGCAGTGATGTAAATAGGTTTTCAATGTAATGAGTCCCGGGATGCAGGCATGGTCTTTTAGATGAGTCCCAGGGACATTTGATGAGTCCCACTTCAGCAACGTTTAATAGTCATATTTTGCCATTTTTACAAATTGCAGCATTTAACTCCCATTTCATTTTATATGGTTATAATGTGGTTATATTCATGTAGAAAATGAAGAAGAAAGTATTATTATAACTAAAGCTAGCAAAATAAATTAGAATAAAAAAAAAAGCTCTACATTTATACTACATACATATTTCATATGATTTTGGCTATAAGAAATCTATAATAATTCTGCCAGTTTTACACAATACATACAAAATAAAAATTAATGCTACAAAACTAACCTGGAGAATAAGTAGAAGCAGTCATGGAGGAGGTAGGCTGTGCACAGCAGCACACATCATCATCATTCGCAGATGATGATGTTGGATTTAGAAAATAGGGTTGCTAATATTTTCTGTTGCCTTGCAGTTGGCTTTGGCACTTCTTTTTTGGGGGGGTGGGGGGCATGTTAAACTGTGGTGGCACCGGTCCACAACGCAGAACATACAACAGTGTCGGCGTTTGTTACACAATGTGTGTTTCCCATTCAATTAATCAATCGGGTCTACTCGTTTGTCATGCTCAAAAATGTTCCCGTCTTTCTGTCGGAGGCAGCGCTGTGTAGATGAGAGAGTTGCGACAACCCCGTTCACTGTTTATTCACGGAGCTTCATGAGTCACTGAACGGTATGTTGTCGTCACTCTCTCTCTAAACGGCTCTGGTCTCCAGGCTGTGCTCTGAGCAAGATGGCGGCGCCCGTCAGACTGTGTTGTTGTTAGAAACTAGTGGTTCTACAACGATTCCTACGTGGATTTTATCGTTTATAATGTAGGATGAGGTCGCATGCGGCCGTGCAAAATGATCGTGTCTGTAGATTATGTATTGTTTTACCGCTTCCCCCCCCCCCCCCGATTTATTTTTCCACATGGATTATTATTACTGTACTCAGCATGTACACGCAACCCATGGACGCAGAGGTTTTTAGTCTATTGCCGCCCAAAACTATAAAGTGCGTTTTGGGATGCAAAACACACATCACTGGAAATGCATTGGTATAAATGTGTACGAACCCTGTCATAACATTTTCCTAAAAGTATAGAACATTATTTTGAAAGTAATGATATTGACATGCTCTATTTGAAGGTTCAGAAACTGTTTCGTTTTCAAACGGTGCTTTGTAGGGGTTGTGACGATACATTTTAACAGCGATACGATACGTAGCACGATACATGGTATGATACGATACATGGTATGATACGATACATGGTATGATACGATACATGGTATGATACGATGCATGGCCGATATTGGTTCATTCTGGTGATACGACTCAATGATTTAAAATCATTACAGTAAAGAGAAAGTAATTACGGTAAATATGTTGAAACGTGTGGATAGTGCAGGTTTTCTAAGGGAAAATGTATGAATATGGATATAAAATACATTGTTTGAACATAATGGGCAAACCTGTACCTTGACATGAACACAGATAATATGCACATTCGATAGACGAGTGTAGTGATATTGAATGGAAAAGTAATTCAACCAATCTTTTTCTTTTGTATTAGTACTTAGTATTGATGGAATCGATTTTTGCAATGCAAAACAATCTGATACCGATTATTTGCATTGCAAAATGACAGGATACAAAGTCAACGTTGCTGTTCACATTTCGATATACTTGGATTCTTGAAATTAAAATAACATTCTCGATACAGTTACTATATTGTTACACCCCTAGTGCTTTGCCTTCCTGCCTTTCAATGCTTTAAGCATGCCGTTTGAGTTAAGATGAGTTCAACTCCTGATGGAAAATCAAGTCAAACTTGACATGTGTGAATGTACTCTGAGATTATGCGGTCAACTATAGGGCTAGGCGATGTAATGTACTGTACATAATTAAATATTCTTGTCATTCTCAGGTAGTGGATGATCTCGTCTTCAGCGGGTCGACTGACGCAACTGTTCATGCCCATAATATCCATGTAAGTCACTCACTACATTTTACCTTCAAAGAACTGATGCAAGGGTGTGGATATGAACAGCCAGCTGCTTGCCAACTGTACTTACTCATGTAATTGATCACAAAGCTATTCATTTGAACCACCCTGGAGACTTCTTCAAGTTGACTAAACATAAAACCTTAAACACTTTGATGTCATCAATATTAAGCCCATATATGGAGATCCCTGATGACATCAATATTGGCCAGCAACTCTATCTGGCCTCAAACTAAAGTGAAAAAACTGTGTTTTGTGTCCATATCACTACGCCCAAAACAATAGTTCCATGTGATAGAGGGGTCAAAGTTGAACGAAAGTTTCGCTAATATTTTAGAAATAGGTCAACAATACAAATTACATTAGTTTTGTGGATTAATTTATTTATTTCATACAGCTTAAGTTAAAAAAATCTGAACTATCCCTTTAAGGTCCATAGAATGAGAGGTCTGCTCTTCCGGAAATATCGTAAAAAAAGGTTATGGCCATTTTTGTATACCCCGCCATGGACAACCAATGTAACGCAAAATTGTATCATACTTATAGCATGTGACATGTCAAACTAGGGGGTTTCATGATTCTGAATTCCAAGCATTCGTTTTGTACGAAAAACACTCCTTGGCCTAAATTCGGCCATATCCCAATGTGCTGACCTCATCACGTTTGTGATGACTGCTATCGCCGTTTTTAGGTCAAGGAGTGCTTTTCGTGCAAAACAAATGCTTGGAATTCAGAATCATGAAAACCCCCTAGTTTGACAGAAGCTTTAACATGCCGGGAGGGTCACGGTATAAAGGCACAATTTAAATCCGAAATTTGAATGGCAGAAGATCCACCAAGGACAGCTCTTCTGGAATCCGACTTATGGAGGTTTGAAAATCCTCCTTTCAACTGCTTTAAAAGGATGATTATATTTTCAATCCCATAGCTGGAGCGGTGGGGTGTTGCCAGAGCAACCGGACCAATGTTAAAAGCATTGGGGTCTGTATATATACGGACCTGGGATATGACGTCGGCATACGTGTATGTATGTATGTATGTATGTAATTATGTATATATATATATATATATATGGACATGGGAAGGAAAGAATTAAAGTATGAAGTATGAAATGTTGCCTTATTTTGGTCCATAACTTTATTTTGCGATATTTCCGTCAGAGCAGACCTTTCATTCTGTGGACCTTAATGACCAAGTGAATAGGAAAAACACAAATAAAAAGTGTCATGACATCAACAGGTAAATCCTTAACCGTTGAGCTTTTGGGCCTGTGGCTCCCTGGCTAATATAGACCTGTTGGAGCTGACCTGTTCTGACATTCCATATGTTGATCTGACCTCATCAAACCCTGTACACTCAAGACACGCTCCATAAATGGCCAGTACAGAACTCCATATGTTGATCTGACCCTCCCATGCCAAAGCACCAGCACTTGCCCAGCAGTTTGCTGTCACCCAGGCGGATGCGTGCACGCGACCTTGAGGTCGCTTCTCATCCCCAGAGGCGTATTACTGGTTGTATTATTACTGATGAATTGAGTACAATCGACCACAATGGATAAGGGCTCATTCTCTATTAATCATAACCTTTGACCGTACTACTTTGCTGTTTTACTACTTTACTACAATACCGGCCATGTGTTCCGACCATAAACTAAAAATACACAAAAAAGGCAGAAAGTGTTTAGTTTAGTATTTAGTAGGCCGTGTTAACCAGCACTATAATGAAGAGCTGGCTGCGCAGCGCAAGCCAGGTAATTAACAACACCTGTGTGTGTGTGTGTGTGTGTGTGTGTGTGTGTGTGTGTGTGTGTGTGTGTGTGTGTGTGTGTGTGTGTGTGTGTCGCTCTCAACCTAAAAAGTTTGGGAACGCCTGCTATAGAGGTTATGCACGTGACATCATCATTATACCCAGAAGTTATGCTGGAACGCTTACTGAGTGGCAAATACTGCTTTCTGGCCTTCACAGCCCTTCTATCCAAACAGAAAGGTCCTATCTAAACAACGTTAACCTCACTTTGACACTCGTTTTGCCATTGACTTTATTCATGTGCATAACCTCTATTCTCCTGGTGCCAGTTGTGTCCTTGTGTGTCTCTGTGTCCTACTGTCCTTGTGGATATTTGCAGTGGTGGAAAAAGTACAAAAATATTTTACTTAAGTAGAAGTACTGATTCTCTACTTGAAAATTACTTAAGTAAAAGTAAAAAAAAAGTAAAAGTACCCATTAAGAAAGTTACTTAAGTACATTATAAAAAGTACCCGGTGTAAAATGTACTTAAGTATAAAAGTAAAAAAGTACAATTAAAAAGTACAACATGCTTTTCAAAATGCCTACAAATAAATTAAGTCCAAAAGTGGCTTTATTTCAACACTGTTTGTGTTAGGATGAACAGTAGAAACTGGCCATTCATTATCAATGGCATTTAATGTTTGTGTTGGGATAAACATTAGAAACTGGCCATTCATCAATGGCATTTAACTGGCCATACTTATCAATGGCATTTAATGTTTGTGTTGGGATAAACACTAGAAACTGGCCATTCATTATCAATGGCATTTTATGTTTGTGTTGGGATAAACACTAGAAACTGGCCATTCATTATCAATGGCATTTAATGTTTGTGTTGGGATAAACACTAGAAACTGGCCATTCATTATCAATGGCATAATGTTTGTGTTAGGACAATGTTTGTGTTTACAAACAACTCAGGGTGCAAGCAAGCTCACACAAAATATATTTCAGATGGGGGTCCACAGTCATTTAGGGGAGAATGGGGAGAGCCATTGCAATTTGCAAAACAGACATTATAAGTGCGTGAATTCACGCATTATAATTAGCCCTTCACTAATTAAGCCGCACCCACTCCACTCTGCAGGGCAAACTGTCTCCCATTGAGATGCATGTAAATTATTTATCCATAAAAATAATCGATCATTTCAGTAGAAAGAGCTTGAAAATGTTTTCTAAATCTAGTCAAAAAAGCCTACAGTAGGCTATAGGCCTATGCACAAATGTGGATTACATTATTGGGGGAGAAAGTTGAAACCGATATCAACTTTAACGACCATCCCGTTCGACAGACGTTTACATGCAATGCACGGTAAAGGCCTATCCATAGTCTGGATTTTCGGTGGTAAGGTGACCACCGCTCCGGTGGTGAGCTGACCACCGGAGCTGAAATAACGTTGAGCGGTGGTGAGTAAAAACAGAGAGAAGGGCTGGAGCGGTGGCGGTGGTTTGCTCTTCACCGCGGCTCGTGACGTCATGTTGTAGTTCGGTGGTCACCCCACCACCGTAAAACCAGACTATGTATGAGCCTTTAGACTATGCCTACAGTGATTATTATTGCAATCACCTGGATGGGTGAGTCGTGTAACGTTCCTGACGTTAAGCTGTGTATGACGAAAACAACTGCAATAACCAGCAGATGCAGCGCGCGTCAGACACACACACACAGAGTGCGGCTCGCTGTTAGTTATTCAGAGAGAGAGAGAGAGAGAGAGACGGGTGCTTCTGTCAATTTTTTCACAGCACCGCACACGAATGAGTGAGGCGATGACTTTATAAACTTTCTGCGGAAAATGTACTGTGTGAAATCAAGCGAGCCCCGCACATTTTGCAAATTTTGCGCGGAAATGTGTAGCGAGTAACGAAAGGTGTCCAATTTTAATGTAGCGGATTAAAAGTACGATTTTTTTACTTGTAAATGTAACGAAGTAAAAGTAGGCTACAGACATTTTTAAATAGTAAATAAAAGTACAAATTCTCAAAACGTGTTCTTAAGTACAGTACCGAAGTAATTGTACTTCGTTATTTTCCACTACTGGATATTTGTAGCACATGCTTCACCTGTCATCTTTTTTTATTATTCTCTGTCTTCATTTAAAGAATGGCGAGTTGGTCCACATCTATCCAGCCCGTGGTTACGCCGTCACAGCGATAGCCATCTTGGAGAAGGTCCTGTTGACAGCCAGTCTGGACGGCGTTCTACGTGCACACAATCTACAGGTAAATTGTATACAGGTCTAACTTCTTATCTTGATCTGAAAATGTACTCCAATGTGATACTTACTTATTTGCATATTGGAAATGTAGACTTCTTACTACTCATTAGGGGACCAAGCCCGAAGGGACTGATTGGTACTTATTGTATTTGTCTGTTAATGGTAGAGGGCTATGCCAAACGGTGAGGCCTGAAGCCCACGTCCATTGGTGAAAGGGTGTTGCTGTATAGCACTCAATTGGAAATTTGAACAGGCATAGCTCATGAAGTGTTTGACAGTTGGCAATAAAACCTTGATACGCATCTCCTCATGCCGAACAACTTTCGTGTTTTCACCTCTGACCTTTAGATCACCCACTATTTTGAAATATAAATCATTTATTCTGTCTGGGATCCAGGCCGTGCACTCGTTTATTTTTATTTTTACAAATTGCAGCAATGTGGTAGAGGGCAATGTCACCCTGCGTACACACGAAGACCACAACCATTGGTGACACTACAGCGATCAATTGAAACTCTGAACAGGCATAACTCATGACCACCAGCAATACACATTTGCGTCTCCTCACGAGGAACAAATGTGGTATGGGGGGGGGGGGGGGGGGGGGGGGGGGCTATGACCCCTGACCTTTAGATCACCCACCATTTTGAATTGTATGAAAAACAGTTCAAATCTATCTCTTCCTGGGAGTTTTGATCAAAATGCACAGAAGTTTCTACAAATTGAATACATTGTAGTACATTGTTTTAAGTATAGGGCCCACTGTACTACTGGAAGAGTTAAAATCAAGTTAAATACCATCAAGTAAAAGGGGTAAATTCCCCAAAAAATAGTATACTGGATTATAAGAAACTCATGATATGGTCTATAAAGAAGTACAATTATATGAATGGTCTGTCATCGAAGGACTCATTCAAGCCCTTAGCCACAGTATTGAGGGTTGAAATCCATGTTTGCACCCCTAGGTGGCAGTTGAACCCGCTCAATACCCATATACCTCAAGGAGGAAATGCAATGTTGGGCTTGTTGGGCCCAAAATGTACTATTTTTAATTTCCTTAAACATTTTAGAGTTGGGTGGTTTCTTCCCGACAGCAGAGAGATGTATTACTGTTGTTTCTTCATAATTCTAGTACAATGACTGTTGTCCCAACGTTCTCCTTCTTCCTGTGTTAGTCCCATGCCATAGTGCATCTTCACGGACACAGTGACATGGTGTCATGTATGACGGTGAACAAGGGCACGGTAGGTCAACTAACATCCGTCAATTTGGTTATGTCACGCTAGAGTTAAAAATGTATACATTTAACAAGGAATTTACTGTATACCCTAACTGATATTAAACTTTGTTGGATTGGTATAGTCTTAATTCATTAATTTAATTAATACTTACTAGTATTTATTGAGCTGGGCCTCATACCTTGTCTCCCACACAGATCTACACCGGTTGCCGAGACGGAAGTGTTCACGCGGTAAGACTCCCTTATCAAATAAAACCACTTGGTGCCTTGGACGTCTACGGACGTCTTAAGCCATTCAGGACGGGAACACATTTTGGTGTTTTAACTCCTTTAGCGCCACCTGGTGGTCACCAGTTTAGGCTCTGAGTGCCCATTATAAAGAAAGAAATAATTGTATTATGCATGTAATGTGCATGTCACCTGTACACCAGATTAGAGGAATTTTCAAAATATGGATGAAAAAAAATAATATATATATTCTTTTTGAATTTTGAAAATCAAGACGTCTTGTCATCCGTGGCATCCATTACAAAGACGGCAATAAGACGTCTTGTCGTACAACTTTAGTTTTTTTCAACCAAGGTTCATGTTTTAGGTTATTAGAGAAAGTAAAAAAATAGTTGTTTACAGAGGCGGGGGCATTCGAACATGGAGCTAAATATGTATTTTTTCACAATGTTACAGCAATTTATTTTTTTAATATTTACTTTAGTCCTATTTATTTTGATTGATTGATATCAATTTTAGGATTTTGTTATATAATAATTATGATGTTAGTATTATGTTGTGTGTGTGTGTGTGTGTGTGTGTGTGTGTGTGTGTGTGTGTGTGTGTGTGTGTGTGTGTGTGTGTGTGTGTGTGTGTGTGTGTGTGCGTGCATGCATTAGACCTCAGGAAATTACATCTGGCCACAAAATATCACGGGATCTACTGAATGTGAATGAGGATACTACATAGGAGCTACCATAGTGTGTATCATGTCAGTTTGACACCTCCCCCTTCACATTCAATAGATCCCGTTATATTTTGTGACCAGATGTAATTTCCTGGACTATTGTAAATATTCAAAAATAAATCACTATAACATTTTGTGAAAAAATACATATTTAGCCCCATGTTCCAATGGCCCCGCCTCCCTGTAAAAAATAGCTAAAATCGCTAAAACGAAAAAGCCGCAAATGAAAAAAAAGAACACTCATTCTCTAATACTTGGTTGAAAAAAACTAAAGTTGTCCTTTAAGGATTATGTCGTACTTTAGCTATTTTTGAAAAATCTTGAAAATGTGATGCAAATATTTCAATGTATATTCTTTCAGCGTGAACGTTTTTAAGTCAAATCTTTGCTCCTGTTGGTCCCTGGAACAACATACAGTATTTTCAGATGGCGGTCGGCAGCCAATTTGATATAATTTCTGGGGTCCTTG
Organism: Protomyctophum parallelum; assembly: GCF_964188405.1. Lineage (NCBI taxonomy): Eukaryota > Metazoa > Chordata > Actinopteri > Myctophiformes > Myctophidae > Protomyctophum > Protomyctophum parallelum. The sequence goes on from NC_139714.1 coordinate 1,133,182, forward strand.
ACATGAAATAGTTTTAGAACCACTTACATAGAAACATAGGTTTTTCAGAAAACTTGTCATGATTTAGAAGACATTTTCTAGTTTCAGTCCTAAATGGGTTAAGCTTTTTGTATCTTTTTGTAACTGTCTCACTAAAATATTGTATTGTAGTATTGGCCGGGCCTGACTCGATAGTGTCATAATGGCAGAATTTACACTGGGTTGCATGCTGAGAATAACAGATCTACAAGCTCACAACACTCTTTGACTTTAATAACGGAGTCTCCCCCGGTCATCAAATGATCGTCTCAGGAATGTGACAAAACCTAAACTAATAAAGTATTCGATCAATAAATCAATCAATCAATCAATCCTGTATTTCTCTCCCAGCATCATCTTGACAACGAACAAACGCAGCAGCGCCTGAAGGACTGTATGGGCAATGGACATCAGGATGACAGACATCACCATGACAGACCATCACCATGACAGACCATCACCATGACAGACCATCATCATCATTTTTTCAATTTGTCTTTCTACATTGGAACCAACTAATGGCCCATTGCATAGTAAAATCAGAAATTAAATACACGCAACAACTTTTTTTTGCCGTCCACTATTCTTTTAATTAAATCACCATAACATTAGGCCTTTGCAATCTATAGGTGAGGCACATACTGTATGTGGAATTTGGTGTGGCCTCTTGGTTCAGTTGCCAACTTTTCTTTTTCATAATTTGAGATTAAACAAATGTGTAAAATGCCATTCCATGTTAAGAATGTATCTAATGTTGCTTTGCGGTGTGGGTTTGTGTGGACTCGGTTTTAGTAAATGCTTATGCAAGTCCATTGGAAACATTTACTGTACACTTTTGAAAGGAAAATTGTCTTCCTAAATGAAGGGTGGCGAGCAAATAAGATTGGAGATGCGTCTCACAGCAACACTTCAAATTGTTATGACCCGCTCACCTACAAGTCATTCAAAGCTCTTGCATTTAATAATTTTCTGTTAACAAAATGTAACAATTTTATGTTAAGATGATTAAAATGTGATTCTATTGATATTAGATTAGATTTTATATCCATGTGCTGCTATTGTGTTAATACTACAATGAAGGTTACAGGAAAGAAATTGTTCACTGCTTTGTTTAATAAATACATTGACTTCCCAAGTAAGATTTCAAGCTTCAGTGATGGAATTGAGAAGTGTGTATGCTGAACTACGCAAATCAATTATCTGCATCCAATGGACTTATGGAACACACCACATGCATGCAGAACAGACATTGGACAATACCCACCAGTAATTATAAATATCCCATACTAAAGCAGTCTCCTAGAGAGAAAAGCAGGCATGGCCGATTTTATGGCCAGGAGTATTTTTTTCTGAAAATGAATGGAACATATTCAACCCCCCCCCCCCCCCCTACACACGTCACAAGCTCATATTGGCCAATTTAAAAAAAAAGCAAAAGCAAATCATATTCACTTTCATTTTCAAATCGTACAAACGCCAATTTGAAATTGAGAATGCAATGTTATTTTATAACTTACAAGTTATGTTGTTGTTATGTCTGCTTCTTTTCACCTGTCCGGGGTGAGTTTCCCATAGTGAGGTGTTTCAGACTACAGTTTGGAGGAAGCCTTTCTATCCAAAGTGCTGAAATAGCAACAGCTATAGTGCAGACCATCTCACAGCTAGGCTCAGATGCACATTTCCGTTCTTTGGCAGTCTAGGGTAGGCCTATATGCACAGTTTTGCAAAAAAAACAAACACTCCTTGGGCTCTACACAAATTCCCATTGACAATGAATGGAGATTTGACGTCATATGTGTCAGAGCAAAATCAACATGTTACGTCATGATGATGTACAATGATAAGAGCGCCCCAAACTTCACACGGGTGTGATTTTCTTTTTTTTTCTGTGAGGGGCTTACAAATGGCCGGCCTCTCCAAAAGGAGGGCCAAGCTGTTAGCAAGGTACTGCTCAGTTTCGGCCATCATAGGAAGCCACTCAAATCATGCAAGGAAATGCCTCCTCAAAATTATGTCTGCTGTGTCTGACTAGTGCGTAACAATGTTCTGCACCTATGCTTCATTTAATTTGATAGCAAACATGTTTCTAGATTCATAGAACATCTTGATCATAACTTGAACTGATCAAGTATAAGTGAACTGTCAAATTTGATAGAGCAGGGTTCCCCAATTAATTTTCCTCAAGGGCCATATCTTGACTAGCGTACCAGGCTGGGGGCCGAGTCTGCACGCGCGAGGTCGAGGTCTTGCCCTGAAAATTAATTTTCAGGGCAAGACCCCATTTGAAAATGATGCCCAGTTTGACATGCATAGGCTACTGACCCCCATTTAATGCCATTTATATCTGGGACCCTTAAAAAAATATAAAAAAATAAAAACATTTTTTTTTTTTTTTTCTTTCATGGGCCACAAGGGGGCGCTCTGTGGGCCGCAAATGGCCCGCAGGCCGCCTATTGGGGAACCCTGCGATAGAGCTTAAATACCTCTAAATGTGGGTGCGACTTTCAGTAGCATGAGTCCTCGATCACAAGGTCATGGGTTCAAATCCCACTTTACAGTAGGTGTGCCTTGATACATCTTTCCTTTTTTCCCCCTCCAAAGCATTTTGCAACATGCATTGCATTTGGTTACTATTAGATAAGGTTTAGGCTTAGTTTTTTTCTGAGCCTAACCATATAAACCCCAGCATCGATACTCTGGGGGGACATTGGCCATATAGGTACAAGATCACAATACGTTGTGTTGCAAGGTGTTGTCAGCTTGTATATTAACTACATTTGACACAGATATTTGGTGTAGACACTAGACAGAAAAAAGTAGCCACAAGTACAGAGACAACTCATGTACGTATATTATGTAAGTCTATAGAGTTTCATTGGTTAAGTTTGGGTTTATAGGAATTGTTTCATCAACATGTGACATCGTGGGGGAAACTCTTCATTCAAATGGTAATGTTTTAGGGCTACTGACAGCTGCAAAAAGTCACGTCTTGACAATAGTTAATTACTAATTAGTAATAAAATATATTTATTTAGGCTATCATGAATCCAGATAATAAAATAAAGTCACAATATCTCATGAACACATCATACAGTACCATTCTATTATGCTATTTTAAATGTTGATGGAGAATGGAATTAATTAATTCTTGTAGCCAACCTGTTCTTAAAGATTCTGGTGTTACCCCTAGCCTTTGTCTTCCTAGAAGAGCCCACAAGGCAGCGGCTCACTGGATGGTCCAATGGCAGGGGGCCACTGCATCACATCAGACCTCAGGGGACCACTGCAGCTCCCAGATCTCTTGCCGGTTAGCATGGGGTTCACAAGACAAATGAAGGCCCGGCAGGAGTCTTGGTGACGGAGAGGCTGTGTACTGGCAGGAGAAGGCTTACACCCAGGTCCAAACTCCATGGATGCTCCCCTTTGACCACAAGGGCCAGCCAGCAGCAGCTAGACTAGAGGGTTGCAAGCAGTAAGCATGCACCACAACACCCTGCGGGCATACACAGAATGGTTGAACTCCATCTGGTGTTTAAAAAAAGAACGCACACGGATAGTCGCTCACTGTGTTAAAAGACCAGACAATCCCAGAAGTATGGTGGCCGCTACCACGTGACACATATGCTGACGCCCCCTCAAGGAGATTTTGGTACGCTAGTCTATAGGGCCCACAGTGATGGTAGAAAAATTGACCAAACCGCTCCACAACATTACAGTGCTGGAAGGCAAGAGCATCATTCTGAGGTAATGGCTCTTCCTAAACCTGACCTGTATACAGTACCAACTAATTACATGAAAACGTGTTTGTGTCATCTGAAACAAGGTTGTTTCTTATAATAAAGACACTTATTTTTGTGTAAATTACATATTCACAACCATGATTGTTCGGCTGTTTCTTCCCATCTGGTACTGGCAACACAGGTGAGAATAATCAGACATTGACTGAGGATAACGAAAACAGATATCTAAAGTTGAATTCATTGAAGTGTATGAGGGTGTTTCTTGATGAAAAAGTGACCTTTATAGAGTGCAGATCATTTATTTTTGACAAGCCACCATCATGCAATAGAGTAGGCTAAACTAACTGATAACTGTTTTGTTTATGCCATTCTGGTCTGTTGGAAGTTGATTTATCTGTTGTTGTTTTTTTTACTGTATTGAGTCAATCACATGTACACGTCTCAAACTCTTCTCCCTTCTGGCTCCAAAACTATGGAATGCACTTCCCATCACAATCAGAACTGCAGCCTCACTCCCAATCTTCCGCCATAGTCTGAAAACCCACCTCTTCAGACTCCACCATTGCCCTAGCCTAGCCCCTTAGATAGCACTTTATGTAGACTTAGATAGTATTTTAAACAGACTTATAACTTGTTACGTAGACAGCACTAGAATTGCATTTTATGTAGTCATAGCACTTTATAGTACAAAGTATAATATAGAATATAGTATCGTATAGTTTACATATACTCCACTGTTACGTTCTTAGTTTATACATGATTCATGATAACTACTTTTTATATATGTGATGTATGCCATGCTTTTGTTTTTGCTTAATGTAAATCACTCTGGATTAAATGCCTAAATTGTAAATTGTATGTACAATTCCTTGTAAAATGAATACATTTTCTTTTCACATTTTCTTTTCACATTTTCTTTTCACTTTGTTTCATGTCACTGTTCACACTGAAAATTGTCTTGCGGCCCAGCAGCCAAGTATGCAGAACACACACACATTTGACATAACACGAAGAACAAACCAATACATGAAGTCAAGGCTACTACAACTCACTGATTAAGCCTAGTCTGACTTTATTCTATGCTGGTAGACCATATCTCCTTCCTGAAGGTAGCAACTATATAGTCTCCATACAACACATGGTTAGTGTTATAGTGATATTCCTTGCTAACCTTAGGATGCTGTTGTCATACATGGATGTATAAAGTTTCTGAAGTATGTTTAGCACCGAAGGATCTTAGACGGCGAAGGAAGTAGATTCTTTGCTTTGTTTTCTTACACACTGAATCCATCTGATCTTTCCATGACAACAGATGGTCTATTACTACTCCTAGGTATTTGTACGAACATTTTGAGAGGGAGATGTTTGTAATGATTTGCTATAATGGTAAGCCTGTTTAGTTGCTTTGTTCATTTATATTTGGGTTTGGTTGCCATGTGTATGTTTATATAATTAAAATGTTTGCATTTGTCAAGTCACGAATGTGTACTGTTCCTGGTTGTGAGTCGCTGTTGTCTCTCCAGTAAAGTGTATAAATTGGAGAAGAAATGTGAGTATACTGTTTGTGTATGTGTAAAGTTGATACATTTTAGCTTGTGATTCTGTGTAACGTCCCCATATGTTTAGGGTGACATTCAGTGTACAGATGCAGTTGATGAGAAGGTGTGGCCATTGTGAACTGAGTCACATGCATGCAACCAGAGAGCCACCTGGTAATGTAGGCTTAGTTTGTTTTAGTTATGCATTTTACCATTGCACTTTGTATTTTGATAACTTTGTTTTCAATGGATTAAACAATGTTTTGTGTCTATATGTTTATGTGGAGTTTAACCGCTGTTCCTTTTTCTTTGTAGTTTTTTAAATAGATGTACCGGTTACAATTGAGCTGGCCGGCTACTGTGAGTGAGCAGGTTTATGCTCCTAGACCAGGGGTAGGCAACCTGCGGCTCTTATAGGTCTCCCAGTTGCTACCAAAGAAGTATGAAAAGGAATAAGAGGTTTTCTTTCTCTTTTTTTTTTTTTTTTTTACATTTAATCATAATTTATTATTGAATTTGTAGTAGGTATAAAGTTATTCTTTAATTTTGATATTGCAAAACAATGTTGCCTATACACCATGCAGATAAAAATAAGAATCAAATTTAATGAAGGAAAATAGAATGTATTCATGATAAGTCATCTTTGTTTGTTTTCACCACCAATGCTGCTGGCTTACTGGTACAGTATACTTGACTTGAAATTAGCAAACAATAAAATGTAATATTGAAAGACCAGAAAAAACACGAATAATTAAAGTTTGCTTTATTAAAGCAAACATATTTTGCGGCTCCAGATAGAATTGAAATACGTTTTTGGGCCAAAAATAGCTCTTCTGATAATAAAGGTTGCCTACCCCTGTCCTAGATCATAGACATATAGTGATAGGTAGAATGCAGAGCTGGTCAGCTGGCTTGAACATTTCTTTATGTTTGTCAAACCATCTCCCCAGTAGAGTTCAGTCAGGTAACCAGCTGTGCCTACACTCCTCTTCGTGTTGAGCTGCCATAGAGGTGAGGGGCTTGTTGGTACACTGGTTGACCTTATTGGTTTGTAGTGGTTATTACGTTGCTCTTGGATGCCATTTGGAGGGTGCTGTGTTAAAATGTGTGAGTTCACCCATCTATTCCCCTCTCTAAGCCTGCAGCCCATGGAAGTGGAGCACAAGCCAGCTGCTCTGTCTGTAGCAACAATCAAGGGATTTTTTTATTATTGTTAATGGTTTATGTCATTACTGCTCATCCACAGATTTGAATTAATTTGTAATAAAAGTTTTATGAAATTCCTTATTTGTACCAAATAATAAAGATTTATATTGTTCTTTTTTACCTGTCCTGCCTGTTAATGATGATAGTGGGATTACACCAGGTTTACTGATGTCTCGCATGCTTCCATCACACATAGCTGCTCCTGCATTTCCGGCTTCAACTTCCACTCATCGACCAGCTGACTGTAGAATGATTGTAAGGACAATTGCTAAGTTTGGTCTTTCAAAATCTTGAATTCTATTCACTATATAGGCTAACATACCAAAATATATATATACATTTATATCATATCCTCTTAACTAGAAAGCCTTTTGAAATTTGGGGTTCTTCTGGAGCTTTTTGAGTGGTGGCACTTTGCCCTTGAAGGAAGTATAGACTGCAGTTCTCACCACTGAATATAGTACCCAAGCAGGGTGCTACAGTATGGCTGCCCAAGAGAGGTTGCCAGCTCTGAGACATTTACCAGCTGGCAGTGCCTGCCTGTGCCAGTGTCATGGTAGATGGCAAGGTTGATGTTGTCAGCTTGATGCAGGAGAATACAGAATATGTCTATCTGGGTGGGGTCCTTACTACTGCTGACTTGAAGCCCAGCTTGAAAGCATGATGCAGGTATATCACAACCCGTCTCCTCCAGATCTGACCGGAGGGCATTGTGTTTCAGTCAACCTGAAATGGCACAAAACACCCCAATTAAAACGTATATTCTTGGCAGATGAACACAAGAACAAAAGTTATCTAGATCAATCAACTTACTTCTCCATCTAATGACACAAGTTGATGAGCTTTTTCCCTCCACGATGAGAGCAGCTGTTTCACATTTTGCCAGCCGGGATACTGCCTCCTTACTCCCCCAGACCTTGAGCATCATCTGGCAGAGCTGTCGCTTGTTATCCTCATTGCCCAGAAATAGTCCTGGGGGTTCCTGGTTGCTGTACCTTGCACTATGAATGTATCAGAACATCCACGCCTCAGCCTCTCCTGCACCTTGATGGAAGGTAGTAATTGTAGTAGTAGTGGTAGGAGTCAATGGAGAAGATGAAACCAAATTTTGGTTGGCAAATGCGGAAGTGCAACCGAGCGCTCAATGTTAAAGCCCAGCTGCACAGGGTTTCCTCCATATATACGGCTTCCTCGTCTTGAATCAATGGGTCCGCCTGCAGTCCTTCTTCTTACCACTAGGGCCCAGTGCTTCAACGTTGGAGCGCCTCACTGGCCCCTTGGGTGCCACCGTGCCCCAGAAGCCAGTTTGTCTCAACCCCATTTTGAAGCCGTTCTCGGATATGCCTCCTTGGAAACCTTGCCAGCCTCGGTACGGAGAAAATCAATCTCAACCTGTATGTTGTTTCGTTTTTGAGGTAGATGTAAGAAAGGGTTCAAATGAACCTCTTATGACATTATTTGACTTGGGCAACAAGAAGACATCTTAACTAGACACCCTAAGGGCCCTAAAACAAGATGTCACTCGAGATGAGATGAGAAAACAAGATGTCACTCAGCTTAACAGGAGCCCTCGTACAAGGTTTCTTTGACTATGCATGCACCTCCTGGTACCACAGCACCTCAAAGGCCCTTAAAACCCAGACATCCCAGACATCCAAAAACAAACTGGTCAGGCTCCTACTTGGCCTCACCCCTGCCCACTTTGACAGGCTGGAATGGCTTAGGGTCGACGACAGAGTACAGCATCTTGCAATGGGTCTGGTCCACACCACCAAGATACCCATGTACCTGTCGAGATACTTCCTTAATGTTAACAAAGTCCACACCCACAACACCAGAGCGAGTGCAACGAACCATGTACAACCCAGATTCGGCACAAACAAGGGACTAAATTATTTTCGCTCCTACAGTATGCCACCAAAATGTGGAACGCTCTACCAACAGTCATTAAGACATGCAAATCCCTTGACTCCTTCAAAACCGCTCTCAAAAGGGCACCTACGGACGGCTGCAATTCGAAACTGGCCCCCGTAAAATCTGAATCCCCCCACCGGCCACCCTTTGTTCCCCTCACTGTATATGTTTCTTTTCCCTTTTTACCTCCTTTTATGTTTAATTCCAGTTCTGTTCTTTGACTACCGGTATATATAAGTGTCTATTTGTACATTGATGATTTGAACAAGGTGGACCCTCTTGTAAACAAGTGTAATGCTTAATTGGGTCGTCCACTCACAGTTAACAGTCTTTGTATTGAGTTTGTGGTTGAAATGTACTGTAATTCTGCAAACTGTAGTGTTAATACATATTTAAATCAATAAATCAAAGTCATGTTATATTTCTACTCTAAAACTGCATATGGCTAGAATGGAAAAGGCTGTGAACTGCTGAACCACATGCTGTCAGTGCCATCTGCTGGCATATATGGTACAAACAAAAATGCTGTTTTATTGCTTGAGTGTGGAGTCTGTGGACCAGTCATTTGAACCCAAGCATCCCTGTTCATTTGTGGAAAATACAGATGTTAATTTAGTCAACATTTGAGGTTGTGTGGTGCATTACTGATTTGATATGTAAATATCTCTAGGTCTATGGTGTGAAAAAGCATGTAGGTCATGTACACACAAGTAACAAAATCCATGCATTGGAGGGCCCTCAAAAATACAATGAACAGGTCACGTCTCTCTCACCCAAAAATAAGGTAATCTCAGATAACTTCAATGTAGACTGTTCATTGACGTAAGTAAAAGTATCAATTGCAATGTAGAAAACTGTTACAAGTAAAGGTCAGAAATTCAAAATGTAGGCTACTTGAGTAAAAGTACAAATGTATTGGTATAAAAATGTAGTTAAAGTACCAAAAGTAGAAAGTACTCTCTCATCATCTAGAATTTCACATGTTTTCAAGTGTACAAAAATCTTTCGAAAATAGGAGATCCACCATCTGTCATACAGTGTGACATTGCAACACATTGTGAGCTTGTATATAACAAAATACATACATAAATGGATGCACCTGGGACGTATCCTCAGTGATGTATCCCAAGGTCATCAGGGTTTCGGGTCTCGCAACATCATACCCCTCACTCAGGTGACCCAGCCGGGAGTGATCAAGTCCCGATTTACGTCCCAGTAGCTACCCTCGATAAGTCCCATTAGGGAAAAACCAGGGCCACACAATCCATTCCTCCTGAACTACTCTGCCGGGACTGGGAGGTACCATTCTGGCACATGGAAGGACTAGGCTCTGTGGGTTGACACCTGTCCGGGCCCCTCCTACGTCTCACCAGGTCCACTCCTGCTCTCACCAGGTCAGGCCCTGTGCGTTGCACCAGACTCCCAGCACCAGGCACTTTATTCAGGAATGGTGGATTCTCAAGCCGCAACGGTTCCGCAGGCTGCACCTTGCCCTTGATGGTGCCGCCAATAGTCTATTTTAAGTACAGTACTTGTGTAAATGTATTTTGTCACTGTAGAGAAAGTTATGAAAATGGCAGATCTAACAAGCTAACAAAGTCTTGTTTTGAGCTTGTATACTATTTTATTTATTATATACGATTTAAATTACGCTGACATGTGTTCCTCGTATACTTTTTAATAACTATAAAAACAGGAACCTCTTTTACATTTCCACTCCATGGCGACAATATATAAGGGGTAAATATATAATATTGACAATTTCATCAACAAATAAAAACTAGACTAAAATGTTAGGGAGGGACGAAATAAAGAGATCCAGCAGAACTAAAAGACAACTGATTTTATGTTTGATTGCACTCGGGTGTTGCACTCTGAAAATAGCAGATCTAATAGCTCACAACACATTGCGCTGTGTATCTAGTATGCATACTATGTAGTAGGCCTATGCATATTGCATACTAGATGTATGCACCTAGACTAGTATCTATGAATACTATGTATCAACCATATAGGCAGGTGTGGACTGGCCACAGGACGTACCGGTCATATTATCGGTGGGCCGCGACCGTAGGGGGCCGCTCAAGTTATATGATTAAAACAAAAGTGACAAATAAACCCTCTTCATTAAGACATGTGAATCCCTTGACTCCTTCAAAACCGCTCTCAAAGGGCACCTACGGATGGCTGCAATTCGAAACTGGCCTCTGTAAAATCTGAATCCCCCCCACCCCCCCATTTTCCCTCACTGTATATTGTATCTTTTCCCTTTTTTGCTTCCCATATGATGAATTCCTGTTCTGTACTTTAGCTACATAGAAATGTCTATTTGTATGTTTCTAAATGTTTGTATGTCTTTAAATGTTTTGATGAATTGAACAATGTGGACTCTGTTGTAAACAAGTGTAATGCTTAATTGGGTCGTCCACTCACAGTTGACAGTCTTTGTATTGAGTTTGTGCTTAAAATGTACTGTAAATTCTACAAAATGTTAATAAATATTTCAATCAATCAATCAATTCTATCTTGAATCGTTTTGCCAGCATTCTTGTGAGAGCATGTTGTTCTGTAAAAGTGGTGGTATTAGGGCTTGTTTGGTTGTGTGCCTCACGGAGCGGAGTTTCTGCTATCTGCGCACGGGTTGTGGTGGGCCGTCTGGGCCAAATTTGTGCGAAAATGACCGGGCCGGATTTTTGTCCCAGTCCAGCCCTGCATATAGGGTGATTTTCAGTTTATTGTAAACATGAACTGAACTTGAGGATGTACAAATCACAGAAATGCTGTAAACATGTTAGGATATTCTGCTGTGGGGCAGCAGAGGGTTTGGCATACTGGTATACATATATCATAAACACAGATAAACCAGATATGAATTGTGAGAACCATTTAATATTTAACAAGGTTATTTTCATATCAAGAAAACACATCAATGTATCTTTAGCCTGTAGATGAAGTGATGGTGATCGTTGCTGTGTGGCAACCATCCATATTTCAACTTTTTTGACATTTTATATTTTAACTTTTGTCATAAATATACGGTATCATGGTACACATGGTGTTGTGACACAAAAGTAGAAGAAATAGGGAATCTACAAGCTCTACTAAACCGGTCACAGTTAAAATATAATTTTGGGAGGTCCCCAGTTCAAATATGATTTATTTATTTTCGAGTCCGCAGCCTGAAAACAACAGTTTTGAAACATTGATGTTAACATATATAATCAAAAATATAATCAAACCCATCACCATCTGAAAGGCACTTTGCTGAATAATTAAGAAAAAATATATACGTGACAGTTCTTTCTGAATACATGTATATATATATAATATGACAAATAAACCAACAAAAATAACAATCACTTGAAATGAAACTATAATATCAATAAAACAGTGCAATAATATTCCTTTATGCTGCAGTGACACAGTTACAGTAGAGAAATGGCTTATAGCGCCACCATGGGGCCGATTTGAAAATTGTGGCTGAATTGCGGGTTCAAATAAAATGTTGTGGATGGGGATCAGCTTATTTTTCACACAGGGTTATTAGTAACGAAGATCAATTCATCATTTCACCCATACATTAGTCAGTAGGCCCACCGGGTTTATAGAGGTGTCAGTAGTGCTCACCCTGATTGTCACGGTGCAACCCTTACCAAAAAATAAAAATATTTTTTTGCATAGTTTCGACAACGAGCAAACACCGGTTTCTACATAGAAAGGAACGTTGGTCCTGAACTTGGAAAGTTGTTGTTCATGTTTTTTTGTTTTATTTTATTGTCGATGCGTTATTGCTTTTCATTGTGGGTAATGTCACAGGTGGAAACGTTATAGCTAATTAGAAGCAGGGGCGTGACTGTAGTCAGAGTACACTGCTCTGGGATTGGCTACCTACATTGGTCGTCATGGCGACTGCGAGCTCGAGCAGTGGGAGTTTTTTGGGGCGTGCATTTTGAGCAGAGCAGCAATTATGAGAGAACTAGTTTTTATGCCTGTGTTGCATCACTACTAGTCCTAGAGCTGAGCAAGTGGCTATGAGTAAATTATGTGGTAAGTCTTTTGGCCAAGTTTAATCAATTTAAACTCTTATTTGAGCTGAGGTGTGACATTCATATAGGCCAGTGCTACTGTATATAGCCTAGCCTTTGCTTTAGCCTAACTAATGTTTCATTAATATTTGGAGTCAGAGTTAACAACAGCTAGCTATAGCTACCCCCCCTAGTATAGTAAAAAAAAAAGTTCTATCCAATGTACTATAGGCCTATGTATGAAATGTATTGTTTGTGTCTGACTATATGGTAATGGTTATACTATCGAGGCTCAAGCCACAGTTTGACAAGAAGTATTCCATTATTCGTTTGACAAGAAGTATGTCATGCATGCATTTTAATTGCCTTCTTATAGAAAACCATATTGCTTCGATACTAATATGTATGCACAAATAACAATGCATGCCTTGGGGAAAATCATATAGGCCTACAGTGTATATATACGTATGTATACGTTGCATGCTTCCAACTTTCATCTTACTTTGTAATATAGTTTCTGACACAAAGACCAGACATTTAACCCCAGACTTGTTCAAGTTTTTTGACACCCTAAACACATATATTAAATCGGAACTTCTCTCTCTGCTGTTATACTTTATAATACAGTATTATAAAGTATAATAGCAGAGAGAGAAGTTGTGTTCATATCTGGTCCAATATTAATATAGCTGCTTGCCTTTTGATATGTGATTAGATATCAATTCATTCCACAGATGGAACAGCTAGTGTACATTAACATGGTGTATTGCCGACCTGATCCACGCGGCGGCAGTATAGACTGCATGTCCTGGAGGTCCCTAGCCCAACCGTTCTCCAATGCATTCTCTATGGTAGTGAAAATTCACTACGGGCGCAGTACCCTTTCCGGCCGTGGGCGCGGACGGGCCGTGGCGCTGTCCTAATCTCACTGCCAATGTAATATATGTCTGGCCACAGAGTGGGTGTGGATGGGCCGTGGCGCCCCTGCTGAAAAATCCAGCATAGACCAGCATAAACTGGACCAGCAACTTTCTTGCTGGTCTTAGCTGGTGACCACCTTTTGCTGGTCTTAGCTGGTGACCAGCTTTAGAGTGTGTTTTGGACGCCATCTTGCTGGTCTTAGCTGGTGACTGACCAGCTAGGTTTTGCTGGTCCATGCTGGTTTAAACTGGTAGCTGGAATTTATGCTGGTCACCAGTTTATGCTGGTTTTAGCTGGTAACCAGCTTATAGTTTGTTTTGGGTTTAGGCTTAGGTCTTGCTGGTGAATTTCAGCCAGGGTCCCATGGTATTAAAAAATCACACCTGTGTGAAGTGAGGGGCACTAATATATTAAGTCTAAAGTGTGGGTCATGACCGAAAGAATAAGGTCGCGAATACAAGCGGCCGAAATGAGTTTTCTTCGACGGGTGGCTGGCATCTCCCTTGATCGAGATAGGGTGAGAAGTTCAGTCACACGAGAGAGACTCGGAGTAGAACCGCGTGCTCCTTCGCCTGGAAAGGAGTCAGCTGAGGTGGTTCGGGCATCTGGTTAGGATGCCTCTCGGGAGCCTATAGGGAGGTCCTCGACGCACGTCCCACTGGGAGGAGACCCCGGGGCAGACCAAGGCGCAGTTGGAGGAAATACATCGACTCACTGGCCTTGGAACGTCTCGGAATCCCCCAGGAGAAAGTCACTGATGTTGCTCTGGAGATGGAAATCTGGAGCACTCTGGTGGAGCTGTTGCCCCCGCGAACCAAACCAACTACGGATAAGCGGTTGAAGATGGATGGATGTTGATTAGGTAGGTAGGTCGTAGGTATACTATATTGCAAACAAATAAAGTAAGACCAAATCCAGGTTACAAGTTCTAATACACTGCATTTTATTCAAGCTGCACATTAAATGTAAATACACCAGCTTCAAATACTGTTTAACAAATAAAAAATTATGACAAAAATAAATGAGTAAAATGTGCTTACATAAAATAAAAAGTAGTAAACACTAACAAATAAGTATACATAAAGCAAATTATAAATAAAATAAATAATACAGAATGCGTCAGACCTTAAAATGCAAAAATAACTTAATTTCATCAAAGAGACACACACACAACCACAGAGCCTTCATTTAATCAAAGAGACACACACAGCCTTCATTTCCACACACACACACACACACACACACACACACACACACACACACACACACACACACACACACACAGCCTTCATTTCAACACACACACACACAAACACAAACACACACACGTCATTCCACGAAACCGGTACGATTTGGACTTTTTGGAAATTACCCAATTAAATGTTTTACTTTTCTGAATACCCCATGACATTAAGTACACATTTAACTTACAGAAAAATATATTTTCCCATCTCAGGCATTAAATGCCTATTATTATTGGTCATTATTGTATGATACAGCAATATATTTTCTCAACCCCGTTATGGACACTCTGGAAGCTGTTTGAATATGATTGTGAACTCTATTTAAAATTTAACTAACATTTTTCTATTCATCAAATGGCCCTCACACTAATACAAAAAAATGAAATATAAAAAGTACATACATTTTCCCACTTTTGCTATACTACAGCCTGAATGTGCCAATTTTTTGATGGGGACCTACTTTTTTTTCTCAAAAATGGATACAAAATCGACTATAGCATCTGACTTCAAACTAAAAAAAATATTTTTATGATTGCTCTAAACATTTCTGACAGTTCAATAACCATTAATTACATTTTCATAAAAAATTAAGAAATAATCACAAAAAACATATGCGTGACAGGGTTGAGCCTAGGGTAACGGGGTTGAAGGTGGTAAACAGTACTGAAGAGACAAATACAGCTTAACATGAATAGTCGTTTTAAAATCTCAAATTCAACAATAATTATTATATCATTATTAGGAACCATTTAAGAACAATAGACAATTTCATTGAACTGACTTTTATTAACACTGACAAGTTAAGAACACAAATAAAGACAACAATGAATATGTGTCTTCGTTCTGTCAAATACACTTGTGTGTGTGTGTGTGTGTGTGTGTGTGTGTGTGTGTGTGTGTGTGTGTGTGTGTGTGTGTGTGTGTGTGTGTGTGTGTGTGTGCATGCCAGTCTGTCCCACACCGCTTTCAAGATCTCTACGTGACGCTTTGTCACGGGCTGTGGGGGTGGAATGAGTTCAAGGACATCGTCGAACAGGTACCAACAACAGGACATCATCCCGATTCGGCCAGAAGAATCGGTTAATCCCAGCACGATGCATACATTTTACTTAGACATGACTTTCTTCAGTGCCAAGAATGATGCCTGGATACAGGCCTCCATCATAGCAGATTATGCACCACTTCCCAATGACCTCTGCACTTTCCCACTGGATTTCCTTTTCTGGCTGTGGATTCTCTTCACTGGCTGGCTGTGGCTGCGTGTTCTCTTCACTGGCTGGCTGTGGCACAGTCACAGCAGTTACCATCTGGCCGAAACTAAAACGCTGGGTCTTGAAAAAAAACAGTTTCACTGTTGTGTTTGCCTCAGTCAAGGCCTTATACAGCGCTTCTGCATCCGGGATATCACGGCCCTTCGCCACCATCATGTCAGCTGATCGTTTTAAGGCTCCCCCGACACCATCTGGTGCTCCTTTGCCGTGACTAGCTTCGAAAGAATTCCAAGAGCCAGCCATGAACCCTCTTCTGTACAATTCTGTGCTGAAAAGGAAGAAGTTTCCCCGTTGTTTGTACCGAGTACAGGGGCCATCACTTAAAAAGTGCAGCACAGAAACATGTGGATGTGTGGCCTGAAGATAATCCAGCACTGGATTGAGGTGTTGCCATATTGCTGGAGGGCTTTTATGTCTGCAGGGGGAGATGGTGCTGAAGCACACAGGCTCTGGTTTTCCACCCACATACAACACCCCTGTATGTAGAGTGGCCTGCTGGTGTGAAGCCCCAAAGTGCACTGCTTGAATCTGGGAGCTATATTTGCAGCTGTAATTTTCCGAAAAGTCGATGTGTATCAAGGCCTCATCCACTGACATCTTCTTCTTCAATTCACGGCAGAAGCCATACTGCTGCTTGATGTTGAAGTGATGTTGTTTGAACCGCTGGAGGAAGGTGTGGAACAACTCAGTGAGGTCCTCCTGTGTGCTTTCCACAGACTTCTTGATGGTGACCTTTACAGTTGACCTCTTTTCTCCCTCATTCCTCTTATCCATCTCCTTATCTTCTGTGACCCACTGAGTGAAAGACACTTTTGCTGTACCGTCATATGTACTGGAGATTGGCACACACTTGTCCTTGCAGTCCACACACTCGTCATACATGCAGTTCTTGTTGGATTGGTTGGTTGTTGGTTGAGATGTTGCTCTCTCTTTGCAGGATCAGCTTTTAGCCGGGCACGGTACTCCCTCTGCCTTTCTGCAGCTGTTTTTGGTGCCATCTTGGACTCATAGATGTCTGTAAATATTTATAGCATAATTAAATCAAATATACTTTGAGAAGATTTATATAGGCAGAAACTTTGAGATATATATTCAGAATAGAAATCCTTTCCAATTCTTATACACTATTTATGTATGACTGTGTAAAGAAATAACAGCAAACCCACCTTTAGCATAGACATTATCAAGTATATAATATGCATGTAGTACAAGGATGTTGATGGAATATTATAATTCATTTAAATAATATGATAACTTTACAACCAGTGTTAAAAACACAACCCCGTCACAATCCCTCAACCCCGTTATGATGAAAATCATAACGGGGTTGAGTGTGACGGAGTTGTGATTTTTCACTCAGAATGGCCACTACTCTACTTGTGGTGATTCAGAGGAGACCACTTGGTATGCATGATATTAAGAAATCAGATATATTGATGAAATAACAAAGATAATTTTCACAAATAATTGTTTTCTATCTTTATTTCATGTAACGGAGTTGAGCTGGTTATGCTTTACGACCACGCTATGAGATTTTAAATTACTATGAAACATTGTAAAAGAATGTGGGAAGTTACCTGTCTCTGTAACATGTTGTTCAGAAGACTTGTAGATGTCACTTCCTGGTTGGTGATGTCACTAAAGGGCCAGTCCAAACATTTTATGGAGGGGGGAATGACTTGTGTAACGGGGTTGAGTGTGACTGGGGGACAGAGCTTTTTAATGCTATTTTAATTATTAATAATCTATTTATTGAAAAAATAAACATGGCCAGCAATAAAGCACAGATAGATGTATATGTGAATGGCATAATTTATAGATTTTTGTACATTTTTAATAGTCATATCTCAAGTCCACTTTCATCGAAGGCCATTGGGGACATGAAAAAATGGACAAAATAGGGGGTGTCTACTGAAAGAAAGCAAGATAATTTCTGATTTGAAAATATAATCCACATAATTGTTACACAATATTAAAGGGAACATTTCAATTGATGATAAAAGCTTTTAAAAATAGATTTGTGACTCAATCGATAAAATACAGCTGAAAAGGTCAGAGGGACTTGTAGCATATACTTAGTGAACTAGGAATATGTTTGGACCATAGACTGTAAAAAATATGGACAAATCGTTCGCCGGGTCTAACATGAACGTAAAATGAAGCCTGTAATAATATGGTAATTCCTGATGTAAGTCGCCATCTTTCTAGATCCGTTTGGTACCAGCTGGCCATTGGCTGGCTCCGTTTTGGACCAGCTGGCCATTGGCTGCCCAGACAACGAGGCGGGACTTCCCCCCTTCTTCTCCGTTGGTTTTTATTTTGACTCGAGTGGGAGGGGAATCCCGATCATAGACTGTAACGGTAGCCACGCCCCTCAGAACATACGCAATGTTTTTTTTTCTTTATGGTCATTTTTTTAATTAATGGGACCATAATTTTCCAAAAAGAATATTATGACATTAGAAATGAGACTTTAAACTAGTGACTGGAAGAAGAAAGTATTCATGACCATGTTTATTAAGGTAATACAGTCTAGGTGAAGTTGGGCCAAAATACATTGGCCTCTATGGAGCTATGGGGCTTTTTGGGTCCAGTCCAGCGCCACAACAGGCCATTATATGAACTACCGATTTCAAATGAGGCTTCACGAAATATCTGGCTGACTGCCCCCCTGGTTTGGACCAGTACTGCTGTCAGAAGTAGGCGTATGGTAGAAAGGAATTGCATTGAAAAAACATAAAGAACCAAGAGACTGAAAATTATGCTTAATGATATTATTATTGGAAAAACAAAAGTAAAATAAACAACAACAATGAATTCAGATATCAAACAACATAAATCAACCCAAAAGTATAAAGTCAGTCATGGTTTGTCCAAGGTCCAATGTTCAATGTCATTCAAGTCAGGGGGGAATGTGAGGGAGTTTTTAGAGTATGCAGCAGTTATGGAGGGGAAGTGTGTGTGTGAGTGAAGCAGTGATATCCTACCGTCCAGGTAGGACAGAAACAGGGGATCGCTCTGGGACTAGCTCGCCATTGTGTTCAGGATCATCATCATGGGGTTGCATGAACTAAGGGGAAAAAACCTGGCCTGAACACAAAAGAGGCCAAATTAAATATATTATCAAAATAATAATTAAAGTAGCTGATCTACAACAGCAAACAGCATAAACCAGCATTTACAAATGTCAAATCATCTTTTCAATTCAAAATAAACAAAACAAAACAAAACACTTCAAACATTTCAAACAAACTCACCAATTCAGTTCAAGTGCAAAAGCTCATCCAGCTCATCAGTTCAGTTCTTTCTCATCAGTTCAGTATTTGGAGTCTAAAATCAATCATCAGTGTCAGTGTTAATATCATGTATTGTAAGGAAGGGAAAATGGTAAAATGTTTGCAGAAGAATAAGGATACAGACCTGCCACAGCCAGTGATGTGCACCTCACTGACTGAGACAAAATGGCTGTGCTTTATACTAGGGTGTGGTGATGATTGCTGATTGAAACTGGTGTTACTGAGTGAGTGAGTGAGTGAGTGATCGGTGTGATGAGCTGTGAACTGATGCAGATGGTACATGTGACCATAGAAATGCATGCATACTGATGCATACAAATACAGACATACAATTATAAACCTGGGTTACACTGCAAATCGTACCGGTTTCGTGGAATGATAACATCACAGAGCCTTCATTTCATCAAACACACACACACACACACACACACACACACACACACACACACACACACACACACACACACACACACACACAGCCTTCATTTCATCTCACACACACACACACACACACACACACACACACACACACACACACACACACACACACACACACACACACACACACACACACACACACACACACACACACACACAACATATGTATATGTAAGTCATATGTAAGTGAAACAACATATAGTATAATTGTCAACAACACACTTGACTGTTTTTGACACTTTGACAGTCTTTCAGGATTTCTAAAACAAAATGTACACTCCAGAATTAGAAGAGGCCCAGTCCAGTGGCAAAGTCCTTGCTTTTTAGCTGACTCTCTTCAAGTGGCCATCCAGACATAGAGAGAGAACACTGACTCCTACATACATGCTACTCATAGATGGAGTTGTACACTCTTTTTACTGTGACAGGAAGTTTGCCTGCATCCTTCAATTTCAGAACAACACACTCCAAAAAGGTCAGTGTCTTTTTCAGTCCTTTAGGGTACTGGATTCTGAACACAAAATATATGCACAGTAGGAGTCCCACTGCCATTGAGATGTCCACACTCTCCTCTGTGATTACCTGGTCATCCATCGACAGCATGATGTGGTCATATTTCTTGGGGTGACCCTCCCTGCAGCCTTTCAGCATCATCTTTGGTGTCGACATGTCAGTGCTGGTCTGAGCTTGGCCCTGGGGAGAGGAAATACCATTAACCATCAGACAAACACACACCCTCTGGCTAGTCTCCTGCAGAGCCACTGTGTCAAAAACAGAAACAACCATATGATAATATAAAAACTAATGCAATAATACAATGTGCTTCAATTACATAGTGCTTCTCACACTAGTGAACAGTTCATGGCTCACCTCAACTTCAAACAGCAACTCTAGTTTCTCCTTGAATAGTGCAGGCAAGAGCAGAATTGCTGCTTCCGATTGGATGCCTTAATAAAAAAAATACAATAATTTAATAATGTTATTTTCATAATCCTTTAAAATCACGAGAACAAATGTCAGTCAAGTAGTGAGTGAGTGAGTGAGTGAGTGAGTGAGTGAGTGAGTGAGTGAGTGAGTGATTCAGGGTGCTACTGCCATCAAATAAAAGTGGGAAAAGTGCCCCTATTCTGACACTGAAAATAGCAGATCTACAAGCTCACAACGTGTCACACTGCAACACATTGTGAGCTTATCATTTTGATTGATTATTGTTGGTCGAGAGAATTGGTGTAGAATGTGGAAAAAGAGCAAACCAGGCATAGAGCTGAGCTGACCCCAGTCTACCAAGTATTAGTTTACCAAGTATAGCGCTCAGTTTCAGTGGTTAACAGTGACACATAATAGAATTGTACCGATGCAGGTAACAACATGAACAAATAAAAACTTACATAGCCAGACCCAATGCTTTCCCTGAGGAATGGGTAGTCCAGGTTGACATAAGTTCCACATACTGAAAACGAGTTGGGAACCTAAAAAGGAGTAGTGTTGATATTAGCCATAATAATTAGACACTGACAATTGACACATTTCCAGACAACGTCACATACAAGTTAAGAACCTGTATGTGCGAGCAGGTCGTGGTCAAAAGAAAGCGATCGCTCATTAGATGCAATGTAAAAGTGGTCACAGCACTGACGTGTAAAAATGCATCCCATCAAACTTTCAGATACTGTTTTTCTCCCAGTGTGGAAGAAGAAGATTTAGGGTGGATGTTTACTGCGATCCCTTGCTCTTGAAATATATCTTGTTTTATGTTTTTCATAATATATAGAAGGCAAAAAAAATGTCATCATGCTTTATGTAGCACTTGCCCAAATGTGCTGATGGCTATGGCCATTTTGGTTTTTAGCCCAAGGTGTGTATTGTGTGCACACCTAATGATTGGGAATGGATTCAGAATCATGAAAACCCTTAAAGCATGATGAAATTTAGATTTTGTTTCCCTTATAGGTTGTTAATGGTATGGTGACATATTATGCCAATTATGAAAATTGCTCACCCCGGAAAGTTCAGACAACTCACCCCGCTGTCTCAGAAAGTGAAGACAACTCACCGGGGTGAGATGTCCGGTATTCGACTGTAGCAGCGGCAACGTGCCTTCTGTGGCTGTCGATGGAAAGTGTTGTACTGGCAGTGTCCTGGTCAACTACAATTATTTTGTGCTAATGCTTGTAATGATTCAGCATCATGAAAACCCCCTAGTTTGACCAGCCACATGCTACTTTTCTGCAGTAGTTCTGTTTAATTATCTATATTAACTGTAAAAGCCACACATGTTGGAAGAAGTGCTTACATACCTTTTCACTCAACTACCAGTCAGTAGTTGTTCAATATGTCTAATTAAAAAGGAGAGAATATGTGCATGCTGAAACTATTCCTATTAAAGCACACTTCATAATGTTCAATATCGAAGTGTTATGGGGACAATGAACAATGGATCCAAATGGACTCTTACAGGTCCATTTGGTTCCATTTGTACACTCTAAATTAACACTGTTAATATTAAAGTGAAAATTGCAGTCCCAGAAATAAAAAGTGCCGACATGTTAAAGCCGGGTCGGGCCTAAAACTCTATCTCTTCCTCAAGGTATGACACATCCCAGCAGTCAGGAGGAAGAGGTGGATGTGGAGGAAGGAGCCGCAGAATATGCCTACCTGGTGCCAGGTGTGTACAGATTCGTCCTGAGGGTTAAAGGTCAGAGTGATAACATTTGTATGTATAAGAATAATAGAAACAAAACTATATCCACAGAGCTTAAAACATTAAAAGTGGGATTATCATTGTGAAATAATAATTTTAATATTTTTGTCAGGTTATTGTTTAACTCTGTAAGCTGATTATCCATGTGGTTATCTTTTCCCCCTACCTAAAGGAACGCTTGGAGGCAGCTGGCACATTACAGCAATGCGAATGTCTGCCTTAGACATGTGAGTCAGGGAAGCAGGGGTCACAACCATGTCCGTAAACGGACAAAATGTGTCTGTGGCAAAGACTTGGTGTGTAAAACAGAAAATCTAAATATTTGCCACAGACCATTATAATGTTCTTACTTTGATCGTTACACCCCCTTAACTCTGAGAGTGTTCAAATGGAATCCCATTTGGTTCCATTTGAGAACTCTCAGAGTTACAGACCAGTTTATTCAGGGCTATATATTTGTGTTTCTGGTAGCCTAATATTATTTTCCACTCATTTTGGGGGGAGGGGGGGAAGGGGGGGGGGCTCATTCCGCTCATTCTCAAGTCAGCTCCGAGGCTGAGTTATCAGGGATCAAAGCTTGCGTGTGTACTGTACGTATTTAGAATGCTCTAGTCTTCATGCTGAATCAATGGATATAGTCCCAAACCTCAAATACAATATGTACGTGCCCAACTCTCCTTATACTGTTGTTATGGAGACTTGTCCTACCTTAATTTTCAAGTCGCCTGGCTCGGAGACGGTGTAGTTCAGACGCACATTCCATTATTGTTTGCAATCACACAGCGTTGTTCACAAAAACAAACTCCAAAACGATCGCTGTGTGTGTGTGTGTGTGTGTGTGTGTGTGTGTGTGTGTGTAAATCAGTGTAAGTGCAAGAGTTCGGCTAACGCAAACAAAACTATTCTTCTCCCATTTCTTCTTTGTATTGTGTCTTGTTTATAATTATGTGGTCAAAAAACTGTTTGCTGCCGTCCTCACTCACGCGTGTGCGTGTCCAAACATTTTTCCCCCCTGTCACACCCTCTCTCTCTTCCTTATCAAGAGGTTCCGTGAGCTGTGGGCCTGTGGCAACTATTTCATAGCCCAAACAGCGGGGGGCAGCAACGAGTGTCCAAGCAAATCAATAAATAAGATAGAAATAACTAACTAAATTGGCTCTAACAACTGTATACCATATATATATATATATATATATATATATATATATATATATATATAATATATATATATATATGTGTGTATGTATACTGTATCCATCCCTCCCTCCTAAAAACTAAGCCACCATGATAAACTATGACTTGACAAAATCATCCTGGAGAAACAAGTAGAGAAGCGATCCAGTGTATTGTGTACTCTTTGGCCTGCAGAGTGCAGTACACCAACCTCCAGTTCTAGGCTAAACAGAAGGCGGGGGACTTTTTTTTATTAACAACTATATTAGCCTAATGACAGTTCAATGTTGAAAATGAGTGCTATTCCTCTTTTAATACAATCTCACCTAGACACAGGATCGGACAAACATTTTGAATTTCACATAGCATGTACTTGATATTGGTTTGATTAATTAATCTATTTTATGAATGCTTTCACCCCTACAGGTGTGTCATGTGTGGATATCCTTCGGGAATGAAGATGACCACAACAAAGGAAGGTCCCACAAGAAGAAGCTCAAGAACCCTGCTTAGTTGTCATGTGCTCTGCTCTTTTTTGTTGTTGTTATTGTCAGTGTGTTTTATTGGAGTTCTGTGACAGGCATGCCCAAACATGGTGTGTTGTAAGGTCAGAACAGGCCAGCTCCATATATAGACTCTGTCCGGAGCCCAGGCCTTTTTGGAACGCGTGTGTCGAAGTCGGTGGGGCGAACGGTATTCAAGTTATGTGGATTACACACGTACACACAGGGCTCTGTTTACATTTTATTGTAATGGTGTGGTGTTTTATTGGAGTTCTGTGTCAGGCATGCCCAAATATGGAGTGTTGTCAGGTCAGCACAGGCCAGCTCTATATAGGGGCCTTGTCCGACCGACTCGACACCGGGCACTGAACCCCCTGCGGTGGGGTGGAAAGTGTGTCGAATTTGTGGATCAAGTTATGTGGATTGCACACGTACACACAGAGACTTGGCATTTATAGTTGTAGATTGTGTTTTATATATGGTGTACATTGTTGACTTGTATTTTTTGTAAATATATTTTGTACCCTCACATTTGTTGCCTCTCCTTTCTGCCGAACATTAATTTGATGAAACTGTACAACTCCATCTCTAGGATTGAAAGAGAATGCATATCAGACTGAGCAACATTTTTCCAACCACCTACTGTTGCCTCATTTGTGTGTGTGTCTTTTCTCCTTTTTGCACTCTGCATAATTACAATAAACTATCTAGTCATCTAAAGCAGGGGTTTTCAACTGGTTTTGATCCAGGGACCACCATTCTGACTAGCAGCAGCCTGGGGACCACCACTGTTGTGTCGGGTGGGTTCATCGTAGATCTACGATGGACCCACCCGACACAATAGTGGTGGGGCATTCATTCTTATTTGTTACTCACTAATCACACTATCACAGCAGGCTACATTCATGAGCTGGACAAAAATGTTTCAAAGTATTTTATTATCAAAAGTTTTGTAGTGTTTTGTAGTGTTTTGTACTAAAAAGTCTCAAAATAATCCATTTCACATTTGACAGTCACAGTAGGTTTGTTTCTGACAAACCCCCCCCCCCCCCCCCCCCACACACACACACACACACACACAGAATATATATTTTTATCTTATTCTATTTTAATAATCTTCTCTTTATTTTAACCAACCTACAACCTGCACTACATTTTACTAGGGCCTTATACAGTACCTTTCTAACATACAGACTGTTCATTGTGTACCGTCACTTTTCTAAATGTAACCAAGTGTACCAAAGGATTTACTTTGTATGACTACGCCACCTTGAAATAGTTCAAGGACTTAACTAGACCAGTAAACTGGGTTCCCCACAAAATGCAAGTTTGTTTATAAGGACTTGAGACTTGTTCCACAAAACGGAAATTTATTAAACATTTAAGAAGATGAATACAAAACATTTATTATCATATCAGAAATATAAGGCGAACAATCTTTTAAAACCAGGCATACTAAAACCAATAAACAGGTCCAACACTATTGATAAAAAGGGGAAACGATGTCACATTTGGAGCCAGTGGGGCCAATAGGCAAAATAGTTAAAAAGCTAATAAGTGGGAGCTAAACAGCTAGAAAACACAATAACCGATTAAAGACTAAGAAACTAATAAATTAACTAACCACACGCACAGCACAGCACAGCACACAGCATGCATGAAAAAACACGAAACGACACCGTGAAAAGAGGTGCAGTCACAGCCAAACCTTAGTCGTGGGCTAAACGTGAGATCCTACTGGTAGCAACCCATACGGCCAGTCAGCTAATTCACCAATTTGGCTCTCCTCGGCATCCAGATGAAACACTCGCCACCATGTGGGGGGGGGGAACAACAAGTCAAACAAATGAAACAGCTCAAAGAAAACAGAAAACAGAAATGGCTCAAAACACTAAAAGCAATAAAATCAATGTATGAACTCCAACTAAACAAAGCAGCAGTGGCAATCTACAGGATGAAATCAAAACAAACACTTTAAGTTACACCAACAAACACAAAGTAGGCTTAAACAACAATGTCTGTTTGCGTACCTTCAGTTGTCTGTACTTAACACTCCCTCTCGCCACAGCAATGGTTTGGTATGATCAACCTGAATTATAACAGCAGAGTTATTTACAATTATCAGATAGTATAAACATCATTAAACCAATAGGCATGAAACACCTTACTCACCCTGGCAACAGCATTAAACCAGCATAAGTGTACGACTCAGGTCTCAGGACCCACAGCCATGTAACCACCAAGCAGACTATTGTTTGGTAGACTACAAGGCCTTTAAATAGTAACACTGATTGAAAACCAGGAAGAGGATAGTGCAGCCCTCCCTATGGTGGCCCTTGAGGCTCAGATCTGACTGGCTACATAAAGACAACATTGATAGAATAATATGTCATCCTGAGAGAGCGTACTGTACCGGTTACAATTCAGCTGGCCGGCTATACTGAGTGAGCAGGTTTATGCTCCTAGACCAGGGGTAGGCAACCTGTGGCTCTAGAGCCACTGTTACGACTCGGACTCACCGAGTCATAGGACGGTTATTGTAATAAGGCAAGGTGGTAAAATGCCCAAAGTTCTTTATTATTCTCTGTGGCATACAAATTATATAGGAACAATATATATATTTACAACCTCTTGAGTTTTAGACACTAACCTAACAAACGAAAATAAAGTGACAACAGTGCCCTACTATTGCCTACTCTAATCTAATCTATCAAACTGTACAAAAAGCAGGCTTCCGTGGCCCAGTGCTCAGAATGTAGAAATAGTACAGGTGATAACATTATAACGGGTTACACAATACACTCATCCCGCACAGCAACTCTTGCTATACGGAGGTGTCCATAATATTACTCCGTGCATTCTCTCGCTGCACGGAGGGCGCGCTGCCTCTAGCCTGCTCCACTCTGGACTGGAGTGACTGTTTGGCAGCGGCCGTGAGTGAAGGCTGCAGGACGGCTTTATGCCGTCAGGTGGGCGCAGGTGTAGAAGCCGGTTGGAGGAGCGAGGTGCGGAGCGGTCGACCAACAGCGGAGCGACGGTAATGCTCCCCACCAATGGCTGCGCTGACTGATCTACAAGGAGGGGTTAGGCAAAGGGGGCGCGCACTGTGCGCACCACGCAGGCAAAGGCTGTGGCTACACTGGCAGGCGTGAAAGCTTCAGTTGTCCGTCGCGTCAGGTCTCACTTTAAATCCTTCCGGGGCTTTGGGCGGTTCCTAGAGGAGACGCACACGGAAGCCTATTTAAACGCCTGTAGTCCTCTATTTCTTCGTTAGCGAAGTGGGCGTGAGAGGGACGTTTGAGTGACAAGATGTTGACACAGACAAAGGCGCATTCTAGTGTAGGCTCTATATGTTGCTGCCTTGCTGCTTGGCTATGGAGTCAGTCGACAGTCGACTGGTTAATGTACTTGCCTTTGGAACGGGGGACCCGGGTACGCCTCCCGGCCGAGGAGTTTTAAAACTAGTTTTGTTTTCGCCGACGACTTGCGGACGGACAACTTACATCTGACGCTCTCCTCCGCGCGGCGTCAGATGTAAGCTGCCGACAAGCGTGTGTCACCCGGCGGTGAGAAGGAGAAGGAGATTTTTGATTGATTGATTTAAATATTTATTAACAGTTTGCAGAATTACAATACATTTCAAGCACAAACTCAATACAAAGACTGTTAACTGTGAGTGGACGAACCAATTAAGCATTACACTTGTTTACAACAGGGTCCACATTGTTCAATTCATCAAAACATTAAAGACGTACAAATAGACACTTCTATATAGTTAAAGAACAGAACAGGAATTCATCATAAAACAGTGTTCCCTGACCGGGAATCGAACCCGGGCCGCGGCGGTGAGAGCGCCGCACCCTAATCACTAGACCACCACGGAGATGGATAATGGTGATGAGAAGGGCAGCACATCATGAAGAGAACGGGCTATTTTATAAAGTATAAAAAAAAGTTATTTTCAATGTCATGGATCAGGGTTACAGTAGTAAATGACAATGTAATTCAGCCAGGGGTGCCATGGATGAAAAGATTACAGGGGTGATCTGAAGCAAACATGAGAACCAATGCTTTACTTTATTTCTTCAGACGATTTTTCAATGTTTTGTTAACAATTTGGACATAATGTTACTTCGAGCAGTTTGCCCACTGCTCAGATGTCTTCCTGTATCCCTTGACATGGCTTCACAATTCCCTCCCAGGGGGCGTTTGACAGCGTGAAAGAAGACAACTACAAGTATAACTCCTCCCAGTGGATGGGCTGCAGGCTGCATCTGTTCCATTGGCTAGTGCCTATCACTGCCGGGTGACACGCTTCATTTTCACGCTTGTGCGCGGCTTCCATTTGAGTCTGTCCGTCGCGTCCATTTGAGACTGTCCGTAGCGTCCGTCGGACGCGGAGGTGGAGCTTATTTTCCATCCACCAGCTGTCTAAAAAACCCACGAAGAAGAAATCTTGAGCTTCAAGTTCACGCCTGCTGAAGGCTAGATGTGCTCACAGGGAAAGAAATACCTATAGGCCTGAGGCCGTAACAGCCACATGTGGCTCTTACAGATCCTCTCCCGTGGCTCCCAGTTGCTACGGCAAAGAAGTATGAAAAGGAATAAGAGGTTTTATTTTTCTTCTTTTTTACATTTAATCATAATTTATTATTTAATTTGTAGTAGGCATAAAGTTATTCTTTAATTTTGATATTGCAAAACAATGTTGCCTATACACCATGCAGATAAAAATAAGATTCAAATTTAATGAAGGAAAATAGAAGAATGTATTCATGATAAGACATCTTTGTTTGTTTTCACCACCAATGCTGCTGGCATACTGGTACAGTATACTTGACTTGAAATTAGCAAACAATAAAATTTAATATTGAAAGACCAGAAAAAATACGAATACTTAAAGTTTTCTTTATTAAAGCAAATATATTTTGCGGGTCCAGATATAATTGTAATACGTTTTTGGGCCAAAAATGGCTCTTCTGATAATAAAGGTTGCCTACCCCTGTCCTAGATCATAGACGTATAGTGATAGGTAGAATGCAGAGCTGGTCAGCTGGCTTGAACATTTTCTTTATGTTTTGTTTTTCATGTTTGTCAAACCATCTCCCCAGTAGAGTTCAGTCAGGTAACCAGCTGTGCCATATTGTCTTTCATCAATTCCTTTATAATGTTCATTCTCCGTGTCAGTGGGGGGAGTTTGTATTTTTTGTGCAATGTGTTCTCTGTCCATTTGAGAAACTTCAGGTTCAGTGGGTTCACTCACGGTGAGCAGTGGCACCGCAACATTTTGTTCAGTTCCATCCATTTCATTGTTTGATATACATTTCCATCAATGTTGCATTAAGTTCCAAGTTTCAAGTTTTATGAACACAAAGGCATGGCAATATAGCCTACAAACTCTTTATGTTTCCAATCCATTGCAAGATATGATTTAATCATTGCATTTCAGAGGGGCGGCGTTTAGCGCACTTTTTAAATCATGCAGTTGAAGAATAATTAAATTGAATAAATTAATGTCTCTCAATGCGCACCAAATGTCACTTTTTTGCGCTCCTAAATTAACTTCAAGTCCTCCTTTAACCAATCCCTTCACATTTTCCAGTGTCAGCTTATAGTTTCTTCGTTATGATTTTTTTTTAAGTTTGTATTATTTACCGCTTTGTACCGCACCACCATCTTGTCCTTTGTTCTCTCAGCCCATAGAGTATAGTCTCAGCCACGCTGTCCGCCGTTCAAACATTTGCTCCTCTTCAGCAATCCTTTCCTTTCCAATGGAAAACTCCAAAGCGAGTCTTTTGACTAATGTAGTAGGCCTACTAGTGACCACTTATCCTTTTGTTAAAAACACTTTTCTCCCTTTGTGTGAGCCACTTCATGGGCAGACTGATTACTATACTAAAGACGCTTGCTTGTTGTTGTTGTTTGAATAAAATAGAATGTCCATTCCAGGTTGGTTTCGGTGTTAAATCAAAGTTGTTTATTTATCTTCCTTTACAGGGATGCAAAAAACGGGAAACTTAAACTTGTAAACAAATAAAGTAACACAGGGATCCAGTCTGTCACGCCCCTATTGTGACACACAGTTCCTTATAAGGTATCCTGCAGTGGGCAGAGAGCAGACATCATTATTTTACAGAACGCCACCACCAGAGGGCAAATAAATAAATAATATAATCAACAATATATTATTATATACCCTCTTCTATCTTGAATCGTTTTGCCAGCATTCTTGTGAGAGCAACAAAGGGTTGTGTAGTTGTCTGTTGGTTTGTATCATTTATGTTGTTCTGTAAAAGTGGTGGTATTAAGGGCTTGTTTGGTTGTGTGCGTCGACGGAGCGGAGTTTCTGCTATCTGCGCACGGGTTGTGGTGGGCCGTCTGGGCCAAATTTGTGCGAAAATGACCGGGCCGAATTTTTGTCCCAGTCCAGCCCTGCATATAGGGTGATTTTCAGTTTATTGGAAACATGAACTGAACTTGAGGATGTACAGATCACAGAAATGCTGTAAACATGTTAGGATATTCTGCTGTGGGGCAGCAGAGGGTTTGGCATACTGGTATACATAATATCATAAACACAGATAAACCAGATATGAATTGTGAGAACCATTTAATATTTAACAAGGCTATTTTCATACCAAGAAAACACATCAATGTATTTTTAGCCTGTAGATAAAGTGATGGTGATCGTTGCTGTGGGGCAACCATCCATATTTCAACTTTTTTGACATTTTATATTTTAACTTTTGTCATAATACGGTATCATGGTACATGGTGTTGTGACACAAAAGTAGAAGAAATAGGGAATCTACAAGCTCTACTTACCCGGTCACAGTTAAAATATAACAATTTTGGGAGGTCCCCAGTTCAAATATGATATTTTTTTTTATTATAAATAAATAGAGTTGGGGGGTCGGTTACCATTTCAAATATGATTATTGAGGAGTCCGCAGCCTTGAAAACAACAGTTTCGAAACATTGATGATAACAAATATAATCAAAAATATATATCAAACCCATCACCATCTGAAAGGCACTTTGCTGCGAGCATATTGTGACAGTTCTTCCTGAATACATGTAATATGACAAATAAACCAACAAAAATAACAATCACTTGAAATAAAACTATAATATCAATAAAACAGTGCAATAATATTCCTTTATGCTGCAGTGACACAGTTACAGTAGAGAAATGGCTTATAGCGCCACCATGGGGCCGATTTGAAAATTGTGGCTGAATTGCAGGTTCAAATAAAATTTTGTGGATGGGGATCAGCTTAATTTTCTCAGTCACTTTCACAACCAGCCCGCGTGCTCCTTCAGGGTCCTAGCAGATCACCTTACACCTGTTAGACACAGGGTTATCAGTGTCTAACTAGGTCAACAGGAACACACATGCTGATGAGCTGGCAAGGTGACTGTCTGGAGACTATTCATCATTTCACCCATACATTAGTCAGCAGGCCCACCGGGTATATATAGGTGTCAGTAGTGCTCACCCTGATTGTCACGGTGCAACCCTTAACAAAAAATAAAAATATTTTTTTTGCATAGTTTCAACAACGAGCAAACACCGGTTTCTACATAGAAAGGAACGTTGGTCCTGAACTTGGAAAGTTGTTGTTCATGTTTTTTTGTTTTATTTTATTGTCGATGCGTTATTGCTTTTCATTGTGGGTAATGTCACAGGTGGAAACGTTATAGCTAATTAGAAGCAGGGGCGTGACTGTACTCAGAGTACACTGCTCTGGGATTGGCTACCTACATTGGTCGTCATGGCGACTGCGAGCTCGATCAGTGGGAGTTTTTTGGGCGTGCATTTTGAGCAGAGCAGCAATTATGACGAGAACTAGTTTTTATGCCTGTGTTGCATCACTACTAGTCCTAGAGCTGAGCAAGTGGCTATGAGTAAATTATGTGGTAAGTCTTTTGGCCAAGTTTAATCAATTTAAACTCTTATTTGAGCTGAGGTGTGACTCATATAGGCTTACCATACGTCCTCTTTTGCCCGGACAAGTCCTCTTTTGGGGGGCTGTCCGGGCAGCCCGGGGGGGGTTTATAAATTCCTTCAAATGTCCGGGGTTTTACACGTATCGCCTGTATATGGGCACGTTCGGGAAATACCACACCGGAGCGCACTCGCCCATTAGTTTGCATTGCACAGTGCGCTCAGTGCGTTATTTCCGAACCAGCCCTGTGTATCGCTACGCTCAATGTGTATTACAATGCACGTTCAATGGTTCGTAGTGGAAAAACACTGTGAGAGGTGGACTTTCAGCCCGAACCCCGGAATGTGTATTATTCATAACTCTAGTCTGCATGTGCTGCGCGCTGACAGCACTTCTCCCGACCGCAGGCTGCAGATAGACTGTTGTGCTCTCCGTGAGGAAAGATTGAAATGCCAAAGAACTATCTCATCATCATTGACATGCAGAAAAAGTAGGCTACTGTTTTCTTAGCTTTGTGACTGACCAATGAGAAGCAGATTGTATTGTCTGCAAAGGAACTATGTGTCTGTCACAACTCACAAATAAAAGTTATGTCCTGCAAGCCCATGTCATGTCAACAACACAGACAAGGCAGCTGTGCGCGAGGTGAGTCCTGCAAATTAAATTGACCCAATATTATTTTGTACAACCTAGCAAAGCATAAGATAATGGTTTGGAGAATAGGCTGGTCTCTCTTTTTACAAGAGATAAGCCATTGCATACAGGTTGTGAGGTTCTTAAACTTTTTAATTTCAAGGACCCCCATAACTCTGAGAGTAAAACCAAATGGACCCATCCAGATCCAGAAACAGCTTCTTCCCCTCAGTCATTATTGTTATGATAAATAGCTTTCGATTCTTATCTAAGTACTCGGACCCTCGTCTGGTTCTGGTGTGTGACGACCCGGTTGACATTTCCATGGTTCGGACAGACGGACATACGGGCAGGCCTGCTCGGGAGAGAGATTAACATGACACGGAGACTTGGGTCACATCAATACAATCACAAGGTTTATTGTCATACAGGATCATATATATGCTTGGATACTTCGTGTCCTACTGACGTCACTGACTAGACATCACAATCACTGCCTGCAGCACGCGGCCTTCAGCGTGCCCCTAACAGACCTAGAGTATGTTACAGTTTAGACAGTGCACTATACACATATATCCATACACATGTATAAGTACATTGCATATTCACGTACAAGTACCTGTTATCAGTACACAGCCTGTTGGATATTACAACAATTATTCTCCTGAACTCTTTAAGCAAACGATAGTCTGTCCCCCCCCCCCACCCCCAGGTCAACATATGAACGCCTGACTGTACATAAACTGTATTTTTTCCTACTGTTTTTACTCTTGCCAATACTAACAACTATTGCAGTACTATATGACCATTTCTTTGTATTGCATTTGGATTGATGCCAACAGATTAATTTCGTTAATGACAAAATAAAATCCATCCATCCATCCATCCACCCATAAGAGTCCCATTTTATTCCATTTGTACAGTATCAGAGTTAAAAGTTATAAAAGGGTCCATTTGGTTCCATTTGTACTAGTACACTCTCAGAGTTACAGACCTAGCTGTAAGGGTCCATGATTTGGTTCCATTTGTACACTCAGAGTTACAGACCTGTAAGGGTCAATTTGGGTCCATGTGTTACACTCTCAGAGTTACAGACCTATAATGGGTCCATTTGGAACCCCCCCAAGGAACCATGAGGGTCCCTGGATCACACCTTTGAGAGCCACTGCTTTAAATAAATACATAACTAATATAGAGCATATTTGATCAAATTTAGGAGCCAAACTGTTTTGACAAATGAATTGAATTCAAACAGAACCGCGCACGCACGACACATGCACATGCACGACATGCATGTGCACGTGCACGCGCACATGCACGCGCGCATGTGTCCTCTTTTTGGTCATTCAGAATATGGTATGCCTAATATAGGCCAGTGCTATATAGCCTAGCCTTTGCTTTAGCCTAACTGTTTCATTAATATTTGGAGTCAGAGTTAACAACAGCTAGCTATAGCTATCCCCCCCTAGTATAGTAAAAAAAAAGGTCTATCCAATGTACTATAGGCCTATGTATGAAATGAATTGTTTGTGTCTGACTATATGGTAATGGCTATACTATCGAGACTCAAGCCACAGTTTGACAAGAAGTATTCCATTATTCGTTTGACAAGAAGTATGTCATGCATGCATTTTAATTGCCTTCTTATAGAAAACCATATTGCTTCGATACTAATATGTATGCACAAATAACAATGCATGCCTTGGGGAAAATCATATAGGCCTACAGTGTAGGCTATATATACGTATATGTTGCATGCTTCCAACTTTCATCTTACTTTGTAATATAGTTTCTGACACAAAGACCAGACATTTAACCCCAGACTCGTTCAAGTTTTTTGACACCCTAAGCACATATATTAAATCGGAACTTCTCTCTCTGCTGTTATACTTTATAATACAGTATTATAAAGTATAATAGCAGAGAGAGAAGTTGTGTTCATATCTGGTCCAATATTAATATAGCTGCTTGCCTTTTGTAATGTGATTAGATATTAATTCATTCCACAGATGGAACAGCTAGTGTACATTAACATGGTGTATTGCCGACCTGATCCACGGGGCGGCAGTATAGACTGCATGTCCTGGAGGTCCCTAGCCCAACCGTTCTCCAATGCATTCTCTATGGTAGTGAAAATTCACTACGGGCGCAGTACCCTTTCCAGCCGTGGGCGCGGACGGGCCGTGGCGCTGTCCTAATCTCACTGCCAATGTAATATATGTCTGTCCACAGAGTGGGTGTGGATGGGCCGTGGCGCCCCTGCTGAAAAATCCAGGATAGACCAGCATAAACTGGACCAGCAACTTTCTTGCTGGTCTTAGCTGGTGACCACCTTTTGCTGGTCTTAGCTGGTGACCAGCTTTAGAGTGTGTTTTGGACGCCATCTTGCTGGTCTTAGCTGGTGACTGACCAGCTAGGTTTTGCTGGTCCATGCTGGTTTAAACTGGTAGCTGGAATTTATGCTGGTCACCAGTTTATGCTGGTTTTAGCTGGTATTTTGATGGTTTTGCTGGTCACCAGCTTATGCTGGTCACCAGTTTATGCTGGTTTTAGCTGGTGACCAGTTTATAGTTTGTTTTGGGTTTAGGCTTAGGTCTTGCTGGTGAATTTCAGCCAGGGTCCCATGGTATTAAAAAATCACACCTGTGTGAAGTGAGGGGCACTAATATATTAAGTATAAAGTGTGGGTCATGACCGAAAGAATAAGGTCGCGAATACAAGCGGCCGAAATGAGTTTTCTTCGACGGGTGGCTGGCATCTCCCTTAGATCGCCCAGGAGAAAGTCACTGCTCTGGAGATGGAAATCTGGAGCACTCTGGTGGAGCTGTTGCCCCCGCGAACCAAACCAACTACGGATAAGCGGTTGAAGATGGATGGATGTTGATTAGGTAGATAGGTCGTAGGTACTATATTGCAAACAAATAAAGTAAGACCAAATCCAGGTTACAAGTTATAATACACTGCATTTTATTCAAGCTGCACATTAAATGTAAATACATCAGCTTCAAATACTGTTTAACAAAAATAATAATGACAAAAATGAATGAGTAAAATGTGCTTACATAAAATACAAAGTAAACACTAACAAATAAGTATACATAAAGCAAACACACGCACCACCACAGAGCCTTCATTTAATCAAAGAGACACACACACACAGCCTTCATTTCAACACACACACACACACACACACACACAAACACACAAACATTTTTCTATTCATCAAATGGCCCTCACACTAATACAAAAAATTGAAATATAAAAAGTACATACATTTTCCCACTTTTGCTATACTACAGCCTGAATGTGGCAATTTTTTGATGGGGACCTACTTTTTTCTCAAAAATGGATACAAAATCGACTATAGCATCTGACTTCAAACAAAAAAATGTATTTTTATGATTGCTCTAAACATTTCGGACATAGTTCAATAACCATTAATTACATTTTCATAAAACCTTAAGAAATAATCACAAAAAACATATGCGTGACAGGGTTGAGCCTAGGGTAACGGGGTTGAAGGTGGTAAACAGTACTGAAGAGACAAATACAGCTTAACATGAATAGTCGTTTTAAAATCTCAAATTCAACAATAATTATTATATCATTATTAGGAACCATTTAAGAACAATAGACAATTTCATTGAACTGACTTTTATTAACACTGACAAGTTAAGAACACAAATAAAGACAACAATGAATATGTGTCTTCGTTCTGTCAAATACACTTGAGTGTGTGTGTGTGTGTGTGTGTGTGAGGGTGTGTGTGTGTGTGTGTGTGTGTGCATGCCTCATGTTTTGAGGCATTCATTGTGTGTGTGTGTGTGTGTGTGTGTGTGTGTGCCTCATGTTTTAAGTCATTCATTGTGAATTCAGTCTGTCCCACACCGCTTTCAAGATCTCTACGTGACGCTTTGTCACGGGCTGTGGGGGTGGAATGAGTTCAAGGACATCGTCGAACAGGTACCAGAGGACATCATCCCGATTCGGCCAGAAGAATCGGTTAATCCCAGCACGATGCATACATTTTACTTGGACATGACTTTCTTCAGTGCCAAGAATGATGCCTGGATACAGGCCTCCATCATAGCGGATTATGCACCACTTCCCAATGACCTCTGCACTTTCCCACTGGATTTCCTTTTCTGGCTGTGGATTCTCTTCACTGGCTGGCTGTGGCACAGTCACAGCAGTTACCATCTGGCCGAAACTAAAACGCTGGGTCTTGAAGCAGTTGCAGTTAAACTGCTTCTGTGTTGTGCAAAAGCAGCTGACATCACGATGTAGCAGATCTCCTGGAGCCAGCGTAATCACCTGGTGGATTCTCATTGTGCCTGGCACTGCTGGTATTTTCTTTGATATTTTCTCCATTGCATCCTCAACATCCTCACCCTTCACAAAGAACAGTTTCACTGTTGTGTTTGCCTCAGTCAAGGCCTTATACAGCGCTTCTGCATCCGGGATATCACGGCCCTTCGCCACCATCATGTCAGCTGATCGTTTTAAGGCTCCCCCGACACCATCTGGTGCTCCTTTGCTGTGAATAGCTTCGAAGAAATTCCAAGAGCCAGCCATGAACCCTCTTCTGTACAATTCTGTGCTGAAAAAATGTGGATGTGTGGCCTGAAGATAATCCAGCACTGGATTGAGGTGTTGCCATATTGCTGGAGGGCTTTTATGTCTGCAGGGGGAGATGGTGCTGAAGCACACAGGCTCTGGTTTTCCACCCACATACAACACCCCTGTATGTAGAGTGGCCTGCTGGTGTGAAGCCCCAAAGTGCACTGCTTGAATCTGGGAGCTATATTTGCAGCTGTAATTTTCCGAAAAGTCGATGTGTATCAAGGCCTCATCCACTGACATCTTCTTCTTCAATTCACGGCAGAAGCCATGCTGCTGCTTGATGTTGAAGTGATGTTGTTTGAACCGCTGGAGGAAGGTGTGGAACAACTCAGTGAGGTCCTCCTGTGTGCTTTCCACAGACTTCTTGATGGTGACCTTTACAGTTGACCTCTTTTCTCCCTCATTCTTCTTATCCATCTCCTTATCTTCTGTGACCCACTGAGTGAAAGACACTTTTGCTGTACCGTCATATGTACTGGAGATTGGCACACACTTGTCCTTGCAGTCCACACACTCGTCATACATGCAGTTCTTGTTGGATTGGTTGGTTGTTGGTTGAGATGTTGCTCTCTCTTTGCAGGATCAGCTTTTAGCCGGGCACGGTACTCCCTCTGCCTTTCTGCAGCTGTTTTTGGTGCCATCTTGGACTCATAGATGTCTGTAAATATTTATAGCATAATTAAATCAAATATACTTTGAGAAGATTTATATAGGCAGAAACTTTGAGATATATATTGAGAATAGAAATCCTTTCCAATTCTTATACACTATTTGTGTATGACTGTGTAAAGAAATAACAGCAAACCCACCTTTAGCATAGACATTATCAAGTATATAATATCATGTAGTACAAGGATGTTGATGGAATATTATAATTCATTTAAATAATATGATAACTTTACAACCAGTGTTAAAAACACAATCCCTCAACCCCGTTATGATGAAAATCATAACGGGGTTGAGTGTGACGGAGTTGTGATTTTTCACTCAGAATGGCCACTACTCTACTTGTGGTGATTCAGAGGAGACCACTTGGTATGCATGATATTAAGAAATCAGATATATTGATGAAATAACAAAGATAATTTTCACAAATAATTGTTTTCTATCTTTATTTCATGTAACGGAGTTGAGCTGGTTATGCTTTACGACCACGCTATGAGATTTTAAATTACTATAAAACATTGTAAAAGAATGTGGGAAGTTACCTGTCTCTGTAACATGTTGTTCAGAAGACTTGTAGTTGTCACTTCCTGGTTGGTGATGTCACTAAAGGGCCAGTCCAAACATTTTATGGAGGGGGGAATGACTTGTGTAACGGGGTTGAGTGTGACTGGGGGACAGAGCTTTTTAATGCTATTTTAATTATTAATAATCTATTTATTGAAAAAATAAACATGGCCAGCAATAAAGCACAGATAGGTATATGTGAATGGCATAATTTATAGATTTTTGTACATTTTTAATAGTCATATCTCAAGTCCACTTTCATCGAAGGCCATTGGGGACATGAAAAAATGGACAAAATAGGGGGTGTCTACTGAAAGAAAGCAAGATAATTTCTGATTTGAAAATATAATCCACATAATTGTTACACAATATTAAAGGGAACATTTCAATTGATGATAAAAGCTTTTAAAAATAGGTTTTGGTGACTCAATCGATAAAATACAGCTGAAAAGGTCAGAGGGACTGCAAATCGTACCGGTTTCCTGGAATGATAACATCACAGAGCCTTCATTTCATCAAAGACACACACACAGTCTTCATTTCATCACACACACACACACACACACACACACACACACACACACACACACACACACACCCTCACACACACACACACACACACACACACACACACACACACACACACACACACACACACACACACACACACACACACACACACACACACACCGTTTAATTTAATAATTTCCCCACAGGGTCAATAGGCCTATATATATATTATCTTATCTTAGAATACATCATCATCTGCTTTAGCCTACCAAAAACATTAAAACTTCTGTTGTGGTTGTTTGAGCTCACTCGTTTCTCTCATCCACTTCTGGCATGAACTAAAATGTCACCACTAATTGCAAATGAGAGAATGTATGGCAAATATCACACCCGTGTGATAATCATGTTGATTAGGTGATGAATGGTGATGTAAAACAAACGGTGCCAACACAAACATTGACATAAACATGACGTAAACAAATATGGCGTAAATTTTCCCTTCATTGTCAATGCTTTTACAAAACAAACTTTGAACTAAAGACAAACATTAATAATAATATAGCCTACACTACAGAATATAATATGTATTTCTCCAATTTCCTGATTGCTAAATAATAACACCTGTTTCATTACTTTTGTTTCTCATTCAAGTAATATAAATTACATCCTCTTGCCTCTACCAAAAATCCCCTCTTCTCCCTGTTTCTTAGAAGCTATAGTTTCAAGAAGCTCTCTGCGCGTTCTGAATGTTATACAATTTAAAACCATTGGAAGACTGTTGTGCAGCTCTTCATCAGAAGGTGGCGGTGTTGGCATCAATGGGTCAAATCACCACCAGGAAGTGTTTAACTTTAACCTGCCCCATAGGCTCCGTCTAATGAGCAAATTTAAGACTTCCGCTCTGAGAGCTAGCAGATTTAAGACATCCGGTTGCCTTCAGAATAAAATAATATTTTAATTCGTTAATTAAATAACTATTACGTTACATTATTAGTGTAAAAGTGTGTTCTTTTCGTTAAGAATCACCCAACAAGGATTGTAGTTTAGCCCAGCCGGGCAATAGTTTATTATAAAGTCCCGTGCTAAGAGTAGTAATAAACAACCTGTCAGCTCAGTCTAGTGCAACCAACAACAGGTACCGTGCGAGAGGTGCAACCAACAACAGGCACCGTGCGTACCGTGCGTCACGCACTTGTATAAGCAAGGTTCCTATCCAAACAATAAAGGTTCCTATTTCATCAAGCAATAATACACCTATTATAACAATTAGTATTATTATTACATTACAGTTATTGTAAAGACACACATTAAAGTTCTCAACGGGCCCAAAAATGATGGCCCGGCCCGACCCTACCCTAACTGGGTCGGCCCGAGGCTCGGCCCTACCCTAAAAATTGCCATAATGTTAAGCCCGAAGCCCGACAAAAGCCCGACAGAAAAAAAAGAGAGAGAAAAAAAAGCAGCACTAAATGGCAGCGCAGCGGCGCCGTGTTTCAGTGTGAAAGTGAGAACGGAGATAAACGGATTTATCGAAATAAAGGATGTATGTAACTCACGTTAGAATAGGCTATTAATGTTCCATAACTTCCATTTCCAATCATTCTAATGGATTCCATACAGTGGTGGTGGTGACTGGTGAGTAAACACGAATAGCTGCTGCAGCTCCCTCCCTTAGTTTCCTCTGAAGTGAAGTTGCTTTACGTGTAGCTATAAGTTATATATCACTGGATCGTTTGGTGACGTTGATTAATAATTAGGTTTTATTCATTGCAGCCAGCTGGGTTAACGAGACTCTCAGTGCAACATGACGAAAACCTGACGCTTCTTCAGCTGTGATAATCCGATTGATTTTATAAAATATTTAAGCATAATATGCTTAAATATTTTATAAAATCAATGGCAACTTGGCAAGTTAACTGGTGGTTAGTAGCTCGTTTGGTGCGCAAACCAGAGGGAAACCATAGGTAGCAAGGCACGCAAGTCTCTCACCGTTCACTGTTCTCTAGTCTACTGCCTGCGCGCGGGGCAGGCTGCAATGCTGCTCTGGCCTCGTACACACATGCTGGACTGACATGATCTGTTCTGTCTGTGTTTCATGGCCGCCTCATTCTCAATGCTTTTCTAATGGAAGTGGAAATGCATACACGTATACACAATCACATTACACAAATAACAGAATTGCTATTTTTATTATAATAACACTTAAAAAAAAAAAAAAAAAAGAACAAAATTGCGGAAAATCACAGAGCCCGAGGCTCGGCCCGGCCCGACTAATTAGCATATTTTTTGGGCCCGGCCCGGCCCTAAAACGTCGGGTCGGGTCGGGCTTGGTCGGGCCTGGTCGGGTTCGGGCAGAGTTTGAGAACTTTAACACACATTATGTTTCTGTGTAAAAATAAGTAATTAAATTACTAATAAGTAATTAAATAATAATAAAAGTTATCTAAATGGATAAATGCTATTCACTGGAGTGCATGGACTTTATAAAGTGGACACTGGACAAAAGAGGCCTCCGCGAGGCAACTATCTGGACATACCCACGCGTTCGGGGAGATGTCCTCTACCACACTCCACTCTCCGCTAAGCGGGAGAGGTGTAAAATTCACAGCAGCAGACCGTCTACTGTGGTCAATGCTGAAAAAAGTACCGTTTCCGGACCCAGAATGGACACTGGACAAAGAGGCCTCCGCGAGGCAACTATCTGGACATACCCACGCGTTCGGGGAGATGTCCTCTACCACACTCCACTCTCCGCTAAGCGGGAGAGGTGTAAAATTCACAGCAGCAGACCGTCTACTGTGGTCAATGCTGAAAAGAGTACCGTTTCCGGACCCAGAATGGACACTGGACAAAGAGGCCTCCGCGAGGCAACTATCTGGGCATACCCACACGTTCGGGGAGATGTCCTCTACCACACTCCACTCTCCGCTAAGCGGGAGAGGTGTAAAATTCACAGCAGCAGACCGTCTACTGTGGTCAATGCTGAAAAAAGTACCGTTTCCGGACCCAGAATGGACACTGGACAAAGAGGCCTCCGCGAGGCAACTATCTGGACATACCCACACGTTCGGGGAGATGTCCTCTACCACACTCCACTCTCCGCTAAGCGGGAGAGGTGTAAATTTCACAGCAGCAGACCGTCTACTGTGGTCAATGCTGAAAAAAGTACCGTTTCCGGACCCAGAATGGACACTGGACAAAGAGGCCTCCGCGAGGCAACTATCTGGACATACCCACACGTTCGGGGAGATGTCCTCTACCACACTCCACTCTCCGCTAAGCGGGAGAGGTGTAAAATTCACAGCAGCAGACCGTCTACTGTGGTCAATGCTGAAAAAAGTACCGTTTCCGGACCCAGAATGGACACTGGACAAAGAGGCCTCCGCGAGGCAACTATCTGGACATACCCACACGTTCGGGGAGATGTCCTCTACCACACTCCACTCTCCGCTAAGCGGGAGAGGTGTAAAATTCACAGCAGCAGACCGTCTACTGTGGTCAATGCTGAAAAAAGTACCGTTTCCGGACCCAGAATGGACACTGGACAAAGAGGCCTCCGCGAGGCAACTATCTGGACATACCCACACGTTCGGGGAGATGTCCTCTACCACACACCACTCTCCGCTAAGCGGGAGAGGTGTAAAATTCACAGCAGCAGACCGTCTACTGTGGTCAATGCTGAAAAAAGTACCGTTTCCGGACCCAGAATGGA
The DNA here is from genome assembly GCF_964188405.1 of Protomyctophum parallelum. Classification (NCBI taxonomy): domain Eukaryota; kingdom Metazoa; phylum Chordata; class Actinopteri; order Myctophiformes; family Myctophidae; genus Protomyctophum; species Protomyctophum parallelum. The sequence continues at coordinate 1,175,827 of NC_139714.1, forward strand.
CACTGGACAAAGAGGCCTCCGCGAGGCAACTATCTGGACATACCCACACGTTCGGGGAGATGTCCTCTACCACACTCCACTCTCCGCTAAGCGGGAGAGGTGTAAAATTCACAGCAGCAGACCGTCTACTGTGGTCAATGCTGAAAAAAGTACCGTTTCCGGACCCAGAATGGACAGAATGGATAAAGACACAGACAGTGTTGTTGTAAAAGGATTCATTCAAGTTATTAAAGTTAGTCCCCTTAAGGTTATATGTTTTAGTGAAGCAGGAGTGAAACTGTGGCACAATGCGACAGCACAATGTGCGGCATCATGGGATGCCACAGGGGGGATCATTAAGACTAAACTAACAGAGAAAAGGATTTTGTATTATGAAATTATAGTAAGTTCATTTAATTCATCAACTCCTGTTGCATTCATGATCTCTGAAGAACATACTCAATCAGCTATAGAGGAACTACTCACACAATTGAGATGCAAAGAGAAGGAGATATTTGGTACAAACACAACACCGATTCAGATTAATAGTGACAGGTCCATAGTGCTTTTAAAAGCCAGTATGCATATCTTCAATCAAGATAGCATGAGTATGTACTTGTTACGCTGCTGGAGAATAGTGGTAGGAAAGGCAGATAACAAAGATTTAGATTTCTGTACCATAAGGGCATGTAAGAGTCATTTGATGAAACAGGCAAGTCACATTTGCAAACAACAGTACATACACAGAGATAAGAGGTATACTTTGGCTATGTACATCTTCAGCACTTTAGTTAATGCCAAAACACTACAACAAACAAGTACAATAGTACAAGCTGCTTGTATTGTACTTGGTAGTAAAAGGAACTCCAGCGTGGTGCAAGCCAGTCTTGACACCATCATGTCTGAGACACAGAATCTAGCGCCACAGAAAGAAAATGTTGATAAAAAGCATGATCAACAAGACACTGTGATTGATCATGACTTCTTTGGTGATTTTGAGGATGTCAGTGAAAGTACATCTCCTTTCAAAGAACATTTTGACACAGTAAGGACTGAAGCCAATAAAGCAATGAAAACCACCAATGACACAGGTGAAAATACCTACCATGGGGAACTGATTTTAAACAAGCTGTTCAAGATGCTCCCAACTATTCCAATATGGTCAGATCTCCTCTCAGGTGATTTGCAGAGATTCTCTGGAGCCTATGCTGCACAAATAAACTTGTGTAAGAAAAGCACAGCTATTTCTGAGGCCACATTCAAAAACACAAAAGTGTTGCTTTTACGAAATGAGAAACACAGACTTGACGAATGTGTACAGCACATGCGCTTATTTTACAACCAGTCAGCCATAGATTTCTGTGACAAAGCAGCATACAGAACAACACAGGTAGAGTGCGTAAACCCAGCACCTGTAGAAAATTGGAACAAAAAACGAAAATTGCCAAAACATCTTAGGGGCTCTTATCAACACCGGCCATCCCCACATTCTTACAAAATCAAAGCTCAGCAAGTGTGCCAGACAAAACAAAGCCACAAATCAGAGGCACAGAGACAGGATTTTGCAATAGTATATGCAGGTTTGCAAATAATGAAAATAATTGTTGGCTAAATGCAACTCTACAATCTATACTGCATCTACAAGTAGTACAAGATAAATTGAAACCATTGACACCTACTTTGATGGTTCAGTAGCCTATATGCCGGGGAATTTAGCAGCTCTCATTCAAGCGTTTTTTCAAAATCCAGGTCACACATTTGATTGCAAAACAATCCGTGGTGTCACTCAACAACTAGTGAATAGCATCCCAGACTTGGCCTTAGGAATGCACAATGACCCATTAGATTTTATACACAAACTAGTAGTTTGGTTGAGTATGTGTGGTGTCCACACAGTTGTTCAAGCAAAACATACAGACATCTGTACATTCTGTGCCTGGACAGTTGAAAGCAATTCTTCTATTACTAATATTTTTGCATTACCGCTGCCACAGAAAAGAAAGTCCCTCAATTCTCTTTTCGAACACTCAATCATGGAAGGTGTAAGTCCAGACAAGTGTACAGCATGTGGTTGTGATATGAAGTGACAAATATGTTGGAATGACTCTCCTGATTTCATTACTCTTTCTCTGTCGCGTGTTACTGATTGTGGGTCGGTGAGCCGCAGGCATGTAGAACCATCTGGTGTAATCGAAATTCCTATTTGTGACGGCGGTAAAATTAAGTATAAGTTGGCCTCAATCATTTGTCATATAGGCTCTATGGCCAAAACTGGACACTTTTGGGCAGACTTGCTTTATGACAATGTTGTAATTAAAGCAAATGACACAATGATAGAAATATTACCAGCAGCAAATGCTGTGCGAGAGTCAAAAGTAAATGGGTGCTTATATTTCTATGTGAAATGTGGTGATGCTGGCATCACAATAGACAAGGATAATAATAGAACAATAACGGAGGACAATTTGGAAAAAGATGATGATGATGTGGTTTTATGCAATGAAAGTCTAAATGACAATATGTGTGAAGCCATACAAAAAATGTCACACACGGCTTGAAGAAGCAGCAGCGCAGGACTCAACATTTAGACGGAAAGTTGAGAAATTCAATCTAGCCAACACATCAGTGTCATTAGTGTCTCAGAAATTTTCTAGGACAGACGTATACACCATATTAAACAGCTTTGTAGAATACACACTTCGGTCTCCTTTCCTTGGAGATGACCTGCTTTGCCTGAAAAGTCTTAGTCTGTATAGTTGTACTCAATGTGGTGACAAGGCCTTACCATCTACAAAGAACATGTCACAATTTATAGCGCAGCCACTGGACGTGTCACAAAAAGGCATCTTAGACACAATTGCACAAATATTACCTGCTCAATCTGAACAATGTGAAACATGTCAGCAGGAAAAGAGCTTATCAACATATGAAGTAATTAACAGCCCACAGACCTTACTTCTCCTGTTAAGAGCTGGCACAAAAATTCAAAACACGTTCAATTTATCCTGTCTGTACAACCAAAATGAGTATGCTTTGACCAGTATGTGTGTATTTTACGACATTGTACATCCGTAAAGATCATAAATGGCATATCTGGACAAATGAATCGAATGACACAGCAGGCTATACCTTAAGAGCTGATGCAAAGAGAATCCGCTCAACAGCACAAAAAGACATTAGGCACAAGTAGTTTCTATGTCGTGTCATACGAGAAAAGAAACAGTCAAGAAATAATCAAGTTTCGTCAGGACAAACAAATGCATAAATGCACAGACAGATGCAATCACCGCACACAAGTGACACCCATTCCAAAACTAGAGGTAACTCCTTCACCTGACTTAGCTTGCGTAGAGAAAGCTAACGGGTGGCTGTGTGATAAGACAATCGATCAGTACCATCAGCTCTTGCTATCTGTTGTTGTTGACAAAAGGGCATATATTTGTCCCAGCATTTTTGTAAGCCAACAGTTAATGAGTCTTTATTGTGGTGACATCAGCATACTACCAGATGTACCAAGAACATCACAGAATTGGTGGAGCTATGAGTTGGTAATATTGCCAGTCAACCTCCAAAAGACTCATTGGGGAGCAATTGTCGTAGATTTCTCTAAAAAGACAGTGGAGGGTGATAGCATAATCTTAGATGTTGTTCTAATGGATTCAGTCCATAGCTATGAACAAGACCTGGTTAATGTATTTGGTCCACTGCAAAAATACTTAGCCTTACAGTACTTTGCAATTCATGGTAGAGGTATGGCTATCACATTTAGATATGAGTGTTATGACAGTTGCCCTCATTTCATAACACAAACTGATACCAGTAGCTGTGGTCTCTACACTTGTTTGTTTTCCAAAGCTGTTCTGTTTGACGTGAGTCTCAACACTTACCAAACAGAGACTGAAAAGCGAGATTGTGTATTGTATGAGCTGACAGGAAAAAATGTATTGCTCTGAGTACATAGTTTAAGTACTGCACTGCACTAAAAGGCTCTGTTTTATCTGTCTTATATGTTGTAGGAGAACTTCGCCGCCAATGGAGGATGCGAGGGACGCCAAATGACACGTCCCCACGTGATTTAATCCAATAGTGCTTACTGTGATCATCTAAAAACAAACGTTTGAAATGTTTGGACTGAGCTGGTTTTGCTTTAAAAGTACATCTAACTTTTGATCAATTTATGTGTGTGTGTGTGTGTGTGTGTGTGTGTGTGTGTGTGTGTGTGTGTGTGTGTGTGTGTGTGTGTGTGTGTACAATGTTTGCACTTTATGTTTGCAGTGATGCTTTGCACTATAGGCTACCTTTTTATACATTTGAGTGATGTGTGCACTTAGGTACATTGCATGTTGTACCATATATACATTTGAGTGATGTTTGCATTGAGGTACATTGCATGTTGTACCTAAGCTTTTGAGTAACGTTTGCACTTAATTGGTACATTGCACGTCTTACCTTTTTATACATTTGAGTAATGTATGCACTTATAGGTACGTTGCACTTATAGTACAATTTTGTACTTTTGAGTGATGTTTGCACTGATTGACTTTGTAGTTTTTGCATGTTTTGCATGTGTTTGAATAATGTTTGCTGTATTAACACAGATGCGCACACACATGCAGTAAATTGATCAAATCTGTAACTACTAACTATTAAAGTAGCTTCTCAGTCCACATTAAGACAAATTGTGATGTTTAAAAACAAATATTGTAGGGATTTGGAAACTTTTAAATGAGCATTTTATTTCTGATTGTGATGATCATTATTGATATGATTTCTTCTTCTTCTGTGTAACAGTGAATGAGAAATGAGTAATGATTAATTAAAAGGTATTTTTTTTCTAACTTTCAAAGCCTTGTCTGTATTCTTTTATTCTTTCATAAATGTAATGCTATGGAGAGGGCCACTATATATATAACGATCACCTCATCTATACCTGGGCACCGCCCAGCCAGAAAGAGGGTTTGGAGGAATGTATAAACACAGCACTGTAAAAATAAACTATTACTGTTAATGGCCCATCTACATAGTGAATGACATTACCATTGTCATTGATGCAGACATTAGTGTTCAAACACCAGTAATTACCAAAATAATTAGTATTACTTTGCAATGCATGTTATAGGCCAGTGATTTCATGTCAATGCCCCAAGGCACAGCACTTTTTTGAGCATTGACCTCAGTAGAAGGGCTGCTGCTGTGAATTTTACACCTCTCCCGCTTAGCGGAGAGTGGGGTGTGGTAGAGGACATCTCCCCGAACACGTGGGTATGTCCAGATAGTTGCCTCGCGGAGCCGTCTTTTGTCCAGTGTCCATTCTGGGTCCGGAAACGGTACTTTTTTCAGCATTGACCACAGTAGAAGGGCTGCTGCTGTGAATTTTACACCTCTCCCGCTTAGCGGAGAGTGGGGTGTGGTAGAGGACATCTCCCCGAACACGTGGGTATGTCCAGATAGTTGCCTCGCGGAGCCGTCTTTTGTCCAGTGTCCATTCTGGGTCCGGAAACGGTACTTTTTGTCAGCCTTGACCCCAGTAGAAGGTCTGCTGCTGTGAATTTTACACCTCTCCCGCTTAGCGGAGAGTGGGGTGTGGTAGAGGACATCTCCCCGAACGTGTGGGTATGTCCAGATAGTTGCCTCGCGGAGGCCTCTTTGTCCAGTGTCCATTCTGGGTCCGGAAACGGTACTTTTTTCAGCATTGACCACAGTAGAAGGGCTGCTGCTGTGAATTTTACACCTCTCCCGCTTAGCGGAGAGTGGGGTGTGGTAGAGGACATCTCCCCGAACGCGTGGGTATGTCCAGATAGTTGCCTCGCGGAGCCGTCTTTTGTCCAGTGTCCATTCTGGGTCCGGAAACGGTACTTTTTGTCAGCCTTGACCCCAGTAGAAGGTCTGCTGCTGTGAATTTTACACCTCTCCCGCTTAGCGGAGAGTGGGGTGTGGTACAGGACATCTCCCCGAACGCGTGGGTATGTCCAGATAGTTGCCTCGCAGAGCCGTCTTTTGTCCAGTGTCCACTTTATAAAGTCCATGCACTCCAGTGAATAGCATTTATCCATTTAGATAACTTTATTATTATTATTATAATGATTTAATTACTTATTTTTACACAGAAACATAATGTGTGTCTTATAGCATCATATAGCATCATTTAAATGCTTAATTTGTAGTTTTAATGTGCAAATTAAACTTTTTTCAATACTCTAGAGGGTACTCTTATTTTGAAGAGATCGTCCACCGGAAGCCTTAAATCTGTTCATTAGATCTGTTCACTAGACGCTGCCTGCCCCATAGGTCTCCGTCTTATGAGCTCTTATATAGCATCATTTAAATGCTTAATTTGTAGTTTTAATGTGCAAATTAAACTTTTTACATTGATTGAAGTTAACAGAACTATCAGAGAATACGAGGAAGAAGATGTCTGCCTCCAGCAAAAGAAAACTGGAGCTGCTTTTACAACCAGTCATCATGCTACACAGAGCAGGTTGGTACCATTACTACACTTAACCAGAAATAATCACAGAAGAAAATGTTTTTTATTTTATTTGTATTCCATTTTTTTAATTATAGGCTACTGTCATCAGATAGGCCTATGTAGTTTGTGACATGTCTTGGTTTTAATTAAAAGTTAAAGCACAATTTTCTGATAGTAATCATTGCTATAGTGTTTGTTCAGTAACGGCAGTCTCCCAGCTGTCTCTCCAACTCTTTAATAAACAACATACATTTTCAGGTAGGTTCAACCAATCAGGAGAGAGTAGGATCAGCTTAATTTTTATAGTGTTCCAATTCCAAGTTTGTCTGCATATTTCTTTGTGTCATCACGTCCAATTCCACTTATTCAATCTATATCCTGACTGAGTTGAGTTCTCTGTCCTGATTTGGATAGAATTTATATCCTGACCTGAAAATGCATTTTCTGTTTAATAAAGAAAGACATGGATACTCCTACTACTGAATAAACACTGTCACATTGATTACTGTCAGAATATAGCTATTTAACACGTATTTAACCAAAGAAAATAACAAATCAATAAGTAGAAGAATGAAAGAACAGGCTGCTGAGATACAAAAAAGGTGAAGACTCCAGTCCTTGTGGTGATGAGGTGCTCAGAGTTAAAAAAAAAAAAAAGAAATAGGTTTGTATTGAAGAGGGATGCCATCGAGACAGGCTTTAAAAAAGAAGTATCAAATCAAAATCAAATCAAACTTTATTTATAAAGCACATTTAAAAACGACTGTCAAAGTGCTGTACAAGTCAAGAAAAAAATAGCCTAGTCTAGATAATAGATCTAGATAATGAAGGCTTTTTTAATGTATCCTTGCTCAAGAGTGTGCTTGAAGCCTGTCCTGATAGGACCCCTCTTCACTACTGTGTATTAGCCCGGGTTTCTCTGTTGTTACATACAGTTGGTACAGTATTCCACATACAGGAACATAGAACACCCTGGTTCACTTCTGGTTACGGCGCAACATGTGCAGCATTAAATGTGATAAATGCTCCGTTTGTACTCGCCCATTAAATAATTCCAAAGACGTGGAGTAAGATATTATCCTCTACTTTCATATCCATGTGAAAGTTCTGGCACGAAACGTGTATTTAGTCAAATATCTACACTTTTTCACGAGCTGCACCCGGACGGCTTTCTCTCCGGGTGAGGGGCCCGGAATGACGATTGGCAGGTGCCTTGCGATAGGTGCTGGGTAATTAATCACACCACCTGCCAATTGTGTGCCCCAAACATTTGTGCTTCCCTGGACAATTTGTGATGACGTTTGTGGTAATCAACAGGAATTGTTGGTAAATTCAGTCCATCGATCATTCCGGGCCCCTCACCCGGGTGCAGCTCGTGAAAAAGTGGAGATATTTGACTTTGGAGTAATTTAATGGGTGAGTACAAACGGAGTATTTATCACATTTATGCCGCCATTCTGCCGCTGCAACCGCAAGGACACTGTTCTATGGCTCCTGTATGTGGAATACTGTACCAACTGTATGTAAAAACAGAGATATTCTAGGGCTGTATAAGTCATTTAAAAAAATAAATCTGATTCCAACAGAAAATGCATTGAGTTGCTCTCTCCTAATGTTACCTCTCTCCTCCTTCTAGATCCCACGCTCCTTCCTATGTGTAAAGAGGAGGTTTCCCCTGAACAGCAGGAGTGGAGCCCCAGTCTGGTCCAGGAGAAACCAGAACCTCCACAGATTAAAGAAGAACAACGGGACAACGGTGACATTACCAGACATGAGGAAAAGGGGAGACAATCTCTCAGGTAAAAACTTCACGTAACTTAATTGCATTGGTGATGTTTTGATCTATTAATTGAGCTTCATCAGATAAACAACAAATTATTAATGGAGGAAATTAATGAGATTGTGGTGCAGCCTGTGTAGGCCGTCTAATGGCTTGGAGACTGAAGAAGGGGGAACAATATCATCATCTTTGCTCCATAAACTGACGACAATTTTTACCATAAGGCAGTGGTTTCTACACCAGTTGCACATGAGATGACTCATGCTGCTTGTGTATCCGAATCAACACCTAGTGTGGTAATAAAACAAGGTTATCTACAATATGTACCAAGTGTGGCAAAAATATACGTATAACTAGTAACACACATCTTTCATGTGACTTGGCCTGGTCCAATCCATACGAACAAGTTATTGTATTTGCCAACGGTGTCCAATTATTTAATTTATCATTGATTTGTTAACCACCAAATAATGTAACTTAAACTAAAAACAGGACAATTAGACCAGTTATATGTTCACACATGACGTAGCTGAGTGGAAACGTTTTAATGTACGTCTGTCCAGCCAGAGTCCAGTGCTTATGAAACAACCTGCTGTAATTATATTGACCATATTGAGTGTGAAACACATCAGACTGTTTTAGTAATAACCAGTGATTCCAATACTCTGTTTGAGAGAACCACCAGCGCGATGCTGATGTCACCTCCTCTCTCCTCCTCCTAGATGTCACACTCCTTCCTGTGTGTAAAGAGGAGCAGGAGAGGATCCCCAGTCTGGTCAAGGAGAAACCAGAACCCCACCAGATTGAGGAGGAGCCCGCGGAGCTACTTATAATACCAGAGGAGGCTGCCGGGTCAATGTTGACATTACTAACAGTAAAAAGTGAAAATTATGATGAAAACAGAGACACAGAGCTTCTATCCAGCATCTCAACTGAACACATGAAAACTACAACTGATGTTGCCGACTGTTCAGAATCGCAGCCAACTAGTGAGAAACTGACATCACTGAAGACAGTGATGAGTGGGAGGAGACAAGGCAACACCAGTCGGCTTTAAACACACTGAAATCACTCAAGACACAACATGTGGAAGGACAAAGATTGTCTTTAAGCAACAAGCTGTCCCTTGACTTGAAATCAGTGAAACATACTCCATCCATGAAGAGTCACACAGAGAACAATATAATTAGTTGTACCATTTGTGACAAAGGCTTTAGTTCCACGAATCTGAAAAGACACATGAGGACTCATACAGGGGAAAAACCCTATACCTGTACAGTTTGTAAACAAGGATTCAGTCAAAATGGTGATCTGAAGAGACACATGAGGACTCATAACGGGGAAAAACCATATACCTGTACTGTTTGTCAACAAAGATTCAGGCTAAATAGCAGTCTGAAGATGCACATGAGGACTCATAATGCATGGGAAAACCCCTACACTTGTACAGTTTGTCAACAAAGATTCAGGCTAAATGGTGATCTGAAGAGACACATGAGAGCTCATACAGGGGAAAAACCCTATAGGCCTACTTGTACAGTTTGTCGACAAAGATTCAGTCGAAATGGTAATCTGAAGAGACACATGAGGACTCATACAGGGGAAAAACCCTATACTTGTACAGTTTGTCAACAAAGATTCAGTCAAAATAGTAATCTGATGAGGGAAAGTAATACAGGTGAGGGAAAGAAAGTGTTGTAGTTTGTGCTAGACTGGCTCTCTGACACGTGCTACCCTCTAGCTGCTAGAGGGTAGCACGTGTCAGAGAGCCGCACTGAGAATGAATTTGCCTGGCATTTGCCTTTAAGGACCCAGCTGGAATATGCCTCGTCGCTGTTTCGGAACAGATCCAAATAATCCTTTTCTGTGCCGTTTCTGACCCGTTCTACCCTCTAGTTTGTGCAACCTTTCATAAATGGGTTATCATACAGAAATACATCTGTGAAGTGAACAGCATACATGCATTTTGCATGTAAATTATCTGAGCTGACACATGCTATCACATACAGAACAAACATATAATTGTAAACTAATATGACAGTGAAAAGTCCTCAATAATAATAAAGCAGAGGAATCAAACATCTGATGTCAACATGACCGAATTAAATCAAAACAAACTTATCTCATGAACTTGTTTGTATTGTGTTTTTAAACTACTCAAAATATTCCCAAATGCCATTCTTCTGATCTTGTGCACTTAACAGTAATATTATGTCGCATTTCCGTCTGTGTTTTCTGTAACACAGAAGTTACCAGACGCTTACAAACGGACACATTTGGAGGCATTGTGTTCAATGTAAATGACAATGCTCTGTGTTGTCTAAACATCTTGGTCCATCTCATTCTTCTCGTTGTTTACAGCTCGCCTTCATCATAAAGTATTCCTAAAGCATTATGAAAACAGAATTGTTGCTCATCCTAATTTAGTGTACAAATCAGACAGTTCTTCTGTTTTACTTTTCATTCACTATAATGACCTTGATGTGTCTTTCAGGTGCAGATGCAGTGCAGGATAAGGAGGTTGATGGAACCACTGTTGACCCCACAGTTGCTTCCTGCAGCAGGTAATTTATTTTTTATACAATTATACAACATCCTAGATTCACTCACTAATAACATTGCTGGCCTGGCATTCCAATAAGTATTTGTTCTACTCTATGTATCGAATTAGAACAGTCTTAGTTCATCATTAAGACGCATTTGTGTCTATAGTATTTAAGAGAGTATAATATTCAGTGTAAGATTGTTTCCATATTCTGTCAATTATTATGCTCTTTAATGTGCATTATTCTGCTAGTCTACAGTTAAATGCTGATGAAGGTCCTGCTAAGAAGAAGACCCGAAACCCCCCCACTGAACTGCAGGGTGTGTCCACTGCCGAGTGACTGTAAGAGAGTAGTGTAGTGGCTAATCAACACCATGAACAATAAAACTTTAAAAGCCTAAAAAAGCACCGGGCAGCGAATCTTACGCAGTTGCAGGAATAAGACCAATGTCCAGTCAGGGCAGCCAATTTTGATGGTGTTTTTATTTGCTCATCCAGACAGACATAGTATGGGATACAAGATGTCAAAGTGCTCTCCCTAGCTGCTGGTAAAAAACCGTGGACCTTCCCAGTGCTCTCTGACTCCCTGTGTGCTCTCTTAATTAAATAGACTCAGCTGTGAACTGCCCATCAACTTCAAAACAAAAGCTTTACCTGCAACATAAATAATGGCTGTAAACAAACCAATTAAGCAAAGCAAATTAAACTAAAAATAAGAAATGCATTAAATATATAACAAATACTGAAATAGAAAATTACTGAATATAGCTCCCACAAGTAGTATTACTAACTGAAGAACGAAAACATAGTAAAATAATAGATTCACAGGCCTTACTTTAGACAGTAAGACATCAAGGATGTTATCTTTTGTAGCATCGATCTGTATCGAATGATACCTGTAGACCTACAGCAAGGATATTTTCAGCCCAATCAACTGGGTTTGATGGTGACTTTTGTGACCTAACAGGTTATGGAGGAGACGTAGGTGAGGAGAAGAGGAGGAGGAAGGATTCCTTCAACAAGCTTTCTTAAACCAGGCAAATAAAGAGCAGTTCCCTGCAGGTCTGACTAAATGGAAGGTGGGAAATGAGGGACTTGGACTTGACACGATGACACCATGTTCCTTTTCAAATTGATTGCTGTAGAAGAATGCTTTTTTTCTTCTTCAAACCACCCTGAAAGAGTGCAATTCCCTGCTCCACAATTACAACAAATAAGTACAAGAGACTCACAACATAACTTAAAGCAAATTTACATGGAGTTTAGCTTGAGTATAGCTGTTTAATTCATGTTAATTCAACATTTTATATTTGTTCTTGGTTTGGTTGTTTTTGGTTTGTGTGTTTTATGCCAGTGCATGTTTGTGGTGGGTCATGGATGGACTTAGACTTGCTTTATTCAACACATTCATCTGAGACATCAGCTCTTAAAGCTCATTTAATAAAGAAGCCCAGTTCTCACCTAAACTGTTTTTATACAGTAGATATTTTAGCAGAAGTAATGGGGTTGTTATGTGTACTGTGGCTGGTTGGGCTCATAGACCAATTTTTGTCTTTGGTGCATACAGTGAGACCGGGGCCTACCACACCGACATATTGTTGTACACCACACCAAGCTTGTCTTGATACATATACAGTATATCATAGATTATGTTCTGATGTTGTAAGTTGGAACTTAACCATGGCAAGCAAGCGGTTACCAATTTATTTGGTTTATTTGTGGACTTTCTGTTAATAAATGGCATACGCCAAATGGCATTCACATCCTTCTTTCTCGCTGTCAGTGTCTTCCCTCCAAGCAGATATCCCCAGCTCAATAATTAGTTGAACACAGATTCAGAATATTCAAATACTTGTCTTGTTTTATCATTCATTTAAGTTTTTTTTTTAATATAAAATAATGATTGAATATTTTGTCATCCAATATTTCCCGGGGGAAATGCCACTGCTCTGCACTGCCATGTCACATCAGCTTGTGAAGTCCATCATACAGTAGGTGGGAACATGGGGGTCTGCTCCTGAAAACAACCATAACAAACACACAAGGTCAAGTTGGGTCAGAGAAAAAATTGAGAAGTTTAACTCATGGAAATTACTGTTGTAATCCTTTGATCTCTACATCCAGGGTGCATAAACCATCTTCACTGTGTCACAGGCCAGGCGCTGATCATCACACAGCACTGTGAGCACACAGCTATGTGAGATAAACAATGTATCAACTCACCAGAAGCAGAACTAGTAATGTGTTTTAATTGAGAACAATCAAAATCTAAATAAAAATGTACAAAATTAAATATACTATCATACTAACTTTATTGAAAATTAGTTTGGTTCATCAATCTCCTGGCTGGTCCGCACAGCCTTGAAAGTAATAATTTATAACTGTGAGTGGACGACCCCAATTATGCAGTAACACCAAGGATGCGAAAGTGATGTCACTGCAGACTGACTGGTTTATAAACAGCTTGAAGTCCATACTACTTCCGTGTTGCATACCAGTGACATCACTGACCATTCCTTAGTATCTTTACCACAGCCTTGTTTCAACGCGTGGGTTACTGCATGTGTTCATGCTCAGCTCGCAGCAGCACAACAAAGATCAGCTGTAGCCTATTTTGTCACGTTCCGTCGCGCGAATGAAACACTAGATGGGATTATTATGTCATGTGACTCATGTTCTGATACAGCATTCAAGAACAACTATCAGAAGATGTAACCCAGGTAAAGTAATCTGGCACTCTGCAAGTTTAACTAAAGTTTTTTCCATCTGTCCAAAGTAATTTGTGATAGCCTGCAGGCTGCAGTCCTGCTCTTAGACAGATTTATGTACTGTACTTTATGAACTTTTAATCTTTTAAACCAATGACCTCTTCCTTCAGGAAAGGATTCCATATAAGCCTTCTGGCTTCTTCCTTTCCTTGCATTGTATTTTTGTTTCTTTGATATGTTATTGTCTATTTTTTGTACCACATGCTAAATAAATAAACCAAACTAAACCAAACCAAACAGACAGGCTACATAGATTGATTGAAAGTGAAACATACAAACTGATGTAAACATACAGATTGATTGAAAAAACATCGCTTGGCACGCACCGCATCGCCCCCCTCTCTCTCTCTCTCTCTCTCTCTCTCACACACACACACACACTCACACACTATGTTATTTTTTAGGGTTTATAGGCGGCCTAAACAAAATATTTGCACTGGCCAGGACGGTCCATTCGCCACTATACGTGAGGCGAGCACCTTTCGACTTGAATTAAAAATGAGCAAGGGAATTATAAGTGGATCAAGTTCCATTATCAGTGAGACCACAAGCGTCTGTGCACTTGTTGACAGTTTTTGTGGATTGTCCAGATTTAGAGATGGGAAACGAGAGGCGGGTGCTTAGTAACCCGATGCTTTAATACATGAGCTATCGGGTCAGGGAGGCCATATTATGAAAGAGCACCGCTCAGGTGCTTTTGTTGCCAATTATATGGCAATGTGGCAGCAATTAATGTGCAGGGATAGCCCTGCACATTTTATCCGAGGTGTTATTTTGCCATTGGCTTTCAACTACGCGCCCCTATCGGTCGGGAGGAGGGTGGCACTCGGTGTGTTCGATATAGGTAGGCTGACCGCCCTGCCAATACAGACTAATAGGCGAGTGCGCTCCCGGTGTGCAACTGTGGATTTCCCAAACGAACCCCGTTTGAAAAAAGTAGCCGGGGCGCTCGGACAAAAATGCTTTTTATTAAACAACGCGGGACGCAGCAATTCTAATCGCTGGCGCTGCTACTAACTAACACCCGTGGGACACTTTGTGAGTACTTTATATTTTAAATCTGTATGTTTATATATACGGAAATCTTGTAAATGCAGCGAGCGCAAAAAACAGGGCAAAGTTACTGCATGACTGTCATGATAATCATCATGGCAGTCATGTTCCAGGGCTAGTGCAGGGAGAACAAAGTGTGGGGGGGAGGAAACATGCAAAGAAGAGGAATGTAAAGAAAGCCAAGGAGAATTAAAGTGTGTGCATTGTGGTGGGGGACATTACACACGATCAACTGTAGCCCCTTTCGGGACCCTCGGTTACCGTTTCTGGATTTTGGACGCAGGGTCCCTCGGTACTTATTCCACTCTCCATGGGAGACAGAAAACAGATAAAAAATACTTAACGGCATCGGCGCTTAATGCGATTTCTCCAACGTTTCCGTTGTCTCCTATAGACGCTTTATGCATCTTTGAAACATCTCACCAACACTCAAGCGGAGCGCAGCAGGGCGTGAACGGCGGGTATGTACATCTGTCTCCCATGGAGAGTGGAATAAGTACTGAGGGACCCTGGGGTACCGACGTCCAAAATTCAGAAACGGTAACCGAGGGTCCCGAAAGGGGCTAGATCAACTGGTGTCCTAGGAGAGAGAAGGAGATTATGGTGTTGGTGAGCAGGGTTAGAGCAGAAAGGAAAGGATCGTCCTTCACCGGAGCTGTAAAGAGAGTGGAGAAGATCCTCACTAATAATCAGGATAAAATGGCAAAAAAAAATCTACTCAGTCTGTGTCTCATAAGAGGGCTGTGGGCAGTTCAGAAACCCGTCCACCAGTGACATCATGAATGGGGAATCCAAGCGAATAGAAAATGCAGGCTTTCTAGTCATGCAAAGTTGCAATACGAAAATGGAAGCCATCGTTCTCACGTTAATAAACCTCATTTTTGTAAAAGAAATCTTGTTTAAAAAAGAATCTGCCTAACGATGATGTCACTGGTGGACGGGTTTCTGAACTGCCCACAGCCCCCTCCTATATGAGATACGGACAGTAGATTCTTTTTGCCATTTTATCATGAATATTAGTGAGGGCCTATTATATGAAGTCTGAATCAGACTTCATATAAATCTGACAGGCATTCAAAAGGAACTCAAATGTGATGTTAATGTCCTGTAAGTAGACTTAGAAATAAAACTAGTGTTGACTAATCATTACATGTGGCTCTTTTTTTGAAGAGGAAGTTATGCACAGAAAGTCAGTTTCAGTTGTAAACAAGCTACTATGACACTTTCCCAAAGTTACGAGCCTTATATGAAGATAGGTTGAAAAGTGGTGAAGTAGTCCTTTAAGTTGATATACAGATATACAGATATACAGACACTTTAGATTCCATGTGTGGACAGAAGAAGCTGTGTTTTGCGTAATATCCGTTTTTTTTAGACAGCTGGTGGATGGAAGCTGCTTTTCCCGGAAAAGCTTGCCCCAGTGGCAATCTGCCACGTGGGTGGAGCTTTATTTCCATCCACCAGCTGTCTAAAAACCCGGAGATGACGCAAAACACAGCTTCCTTTGGCCACGGATGGAAGTTCAAGTGTGCCCAGGCTGACTCTCATGCAGGTGGTGAATCTTCAGCCAATCAGGAGAAAGTAACCATTTATCAGCTTCAATTTTGTGTGTTTTCTCTGTGTCATCACTTCCAAATGCACCCAGCTCAGCTTCAGTTTGTTTGTATCTTTGTGCAGAAGCTACTCTAAGCCATGGAAGTCAGGACAGTGTCCAGCGCGGGGAGGGTCCCAGCGGGGAGGCCAGGCCCCAGCCAGATGTGGGGACCGCAGGTATAGGGCTGAAGAAACCTCTTATCTCCATATTCTAACTTTTTGTGTTTTTTGAGAGGCACCAGCCCATCGTGTGTGTGTGTGTGTGTGTGTGTTCAGCTGAGCATGGAATGTGATTGATGTATGATGATGCATGATGATAAGAGCGCCCCGGCCTCACTCCACGTTGTAGTGATGAGGGGGTAAATAACTCCAATGTAGAGTGGACATATAATATAGTCTGCTCGTCATGTTTCAGTGCTGACTACTGGTGTAGTGTGAACTAGATACCATATTCTCAATCTCAACTCTCAATTCCAAAACCAATAGATCAACTCCAAAGCAAAACTAGCGGGGGGGAAATGCCATGTGTGTTTTGTTTTGGTGTGGCTGCAGAAGCTCTGTGTAACCAGATTATGTGAGTGATATAAGCGACCAGGTCTATGAAAACAAGCCCAAAAGAAGCAACCAGTTTCACCACTTGAGCCCTCTATTACATCAGCAATTATTTTTTATAATCGTGAACGCAAGCCCAAATAAGCAACTACACTTAAGAAATAAGCCCAAATTAAAGCAGGAAAACTAGACCTAAGTTGCTTATAATAAGTAAGTAGAACACTGCAAACCAGCACTGCAGGCTACTTTGCATGGGGAAAAATAATGTTTGCCACATTTGTTTTACTTTTCCAGTTTTTCATGTGTCTATGAGGTGACAGTACTTCATTAGACACCCTGGAGTCGTGTTTATGTGCAATGGTGTATTAACTTTGTATTTAGGGTTTCTTCCTGGAGGCTGAACCCTTGACAGTCAAACGGGCCAATGAAATAAACAGTAATATAGTGACATCACACTATCAGCCCCTCCCCTAACCCCTCCCCCTTTATCGTACAACTACAGCTGTGGGTGCGGCTTCTGTTCAGGTGGATCACCACCCATCACCACCCGCCAGGCAAACCAGGCATACTTAATGAACTGGTGGGCGTGTCCACATAAAAGCATGATTTTAACAAATACTGTACACTTTTTGTAAAAAGTTCTTCCTCCTTATATCCTTCTACCCTAATAGACAGGGGGTACACAAGCACATGGCTGTTTATCCGTGCTCCTTCTCCTACCAAACCACACTGTTAGCACACATCTCTCCATGCAAAATATTATCTGCACGCTCCCAGAATCCAGCTGCACTACATAGCATCCACGCAACTGTCATATTTACTGTACAAATATTACTTTTGTCAAACACACTGTTATTGCTCAACATTTCACTGTGATGCAAATTACATCACAACTTTCTCATTCCCCGGCACCTCCCCTTTTCACTGCACACACACATACACACACGCACGTGTGCGCACACATACACAGGGCACAGCAGCACGGTACAGCACAGTATGCTACAGTACAGTATGGTAAGGCACAGCACAGTACAGTATGGAACAGTACAGTAACGTACAGTACGGTACAGTATGGGACAGTATTGTACAGTACAGTACAGAAGATAAGAGAGCAGAACAGAGGAGAAGAGAGCAGAACAGAGTACAGTACAGCACAGCACAGTACAGTGGAATACAGTACAGTAGTGCAATACAGTACAGTACAGCACAGCACAGTGGAGTACAGTACAGTACAGTAGTGCAATACAGTACAGTACAGCACAGTGGATTACAGTACAGTACAGTACAGTACAGTACAGTGCAGCGCAGAGGACTACAGTACAGAGGAGTACAGTATACTATTCCTGCTAGGTTTCCACATTTACGACATCCAAGCAACTTGGTATATATAAACATTGCCACTTGCCATGCTTGCTTTTAGACGGAAATGCCATGTTGCCAACTTTGCACTTTCCAAGCAACTGGATATATGAAAACATCATGGTTGCCATGTTTGCTTTTCCAAGTAAAACAAATAAATACAAAAACAGTATTGAATATCACCCTTCCGCTATTGCCTTCTTCCCAAGGCCCGCCAAATTCTAGTTATAATAATACGTGATGATCATGATTTAGGGTGGAAAAAAATCGTGGCACTCCATGTTTAAGAAATTGCTAGTCTGTTACAATCTGACAGTTGTTGACTAGTCTGAACAAGACTGTTGTGGAGTCACCTTAACATGAAGAGTTCAGAAACGGACCAAGGCCGTTGTGTCATACATTCATAGAATCCACAGCTTGTTTTTTCCCCCTCGTTGGGCCAGTAAAAGTACACAGAAGTGGGGGACACATGACAACATTTGGGGGAAAGGAAAAAAGCTGTGTGCTTAACCGCTTTAGCCCTATATTCCGCTGTGCGATGGTATCACACAGCGGAATTACATTTTGGGTTTGAATTTGAATTCAGGCTCTGTTTAATTTAGCCTGTGTGTGTTTGCCTTGTCTCATGTCCGTCCACCACCAGTCGTCCTCTGCTGCAGCCTCGGCGCCAGCGTCTGCCCCGTCCGCGCCGCCTCTCCGCTCCTCTCAGGGGGACGACGCAGAAGGCGACATCTGCCCCATCTGCTTTGAGCTGTTCGCCGTGGCAGGAGACCACCGGCCGGCCGCGCTGTGCTGCGGACACGTGTTTGGGTCCGGCTGCATCAACCGCTGGCTGAGGAGCCACCTCAGCAAGTGCCCGAAGGTCAGTGTGGAAGAAGTCATTTGTGATGGATCATGGTCTTTGAGACTTTCAAAATGAAGTCAAAGTAACCCATTTAGACTGTGTCGCCTTATTGCTTTTAAACACTTAAAATGGCAGATGTACAAGCTCATCGCGCTATGAGCTTGTAGATCTGCTATTTTTGAAAAATTGTGAATTGTTTTGAATATATATTATTTTTAAGCTAACATTTTGAACTCATATCTTTGCTTCTGGGAGTCCCTGAAATGTAATATTTTGAGATGCGGATTCGCGACAAAATACACGCAATGTTTGACTTTCTTGACATGGTAAAAGTATGAAAACTATAGTAACTACTGATATAGAAACACATTTAGAAATAGAGGAAGGGAAGCGCTGCAGGGATCTGTTAGTGGCTCTTAGATGGGTGCTCCTTGGTGATACAGGTAAAACCATATAGACAAAAGGTATCCTTCCTCCAAGTTGTACTGCTTGTGTAAATGTAAATGTAAAGTGTAAATTGCAGACTTGAAAAGAAAATAATCCAAGGCACTCCGTCTTTGGTGAAAAATGTAATAGTTTATTTGATGATAAATAATAATAAATAACAGGACCTACGCATTTCGACCAAAAGGTCTTCGTCAGGGTCTATCTGCCAGCTTGGCAGATAGAGTAAGTACAACCAGGTGGTGGGTGTGATCCAATCATGTCATTACATCGTTATTATTTCATTGGCATATAAAGTATTTCATTTTAGTTACATTAGTTTGTTTTATAGATATCATGTTGATTACACATCATAAGATGTTCAATAAATCAAAAAACGAATTATAAAAATAACAAAACACCCAAAGTGACCAGCATTAAGTGAAAAGTAAAATACAATTAATGGGAAAACAAATATAAAGTAAATATTTATATTGACACATTAAAACAGTGACCCAAATCACAAAGAAAATATGCAAGACCATCAGAGAAAAGGCAGGAAATCAACTTCATCATTTAGGCCAGGAAACCTTGTGGCTTTTAGATTTACTATCTTTTCACTTGGTGCTGGTCACTTTGGGTGTTTTGTTATTTTTATAATTAGTTTTTTGATTTATTGAACATCTTATGATGTGTAATTAACAAGATATCTATACAATGAAATAATGTAACTAAAATGAAATAGTTTATATGCCAATGAAATAATACGATGTAATGACATGATTGGATCACACCCACCACCTGGTTGTACCTGGGTGACTAATCAGCCAAGCTGGCAGATAGACCCTGACGAAGACCTTTTGGTCGAAACGCGTAGGTCCTGTTATGTATTTGCCTTGCTCATCATCAAATAAACTATTACATTTTTCACCAAAGACGGAGTGCCTTGGATTATTTTCTTTTCAAGTCTGCAATTTACACTTTGACAAGCAGTACAACTTGGAGGAAGGATACCTTTTGTCTATATAGAAACATATTTTTCAGAAAACTCAAGATTCAGAAGACATTTTATAGAATATGGTCTCAGGTCTTAATGTGTTAAAGGAGAATTCCATGCTAGAAGGCTTTCTTACCTTTATTTGTAGTTGTTACGTCCCCACCAAAGAGGGGTTATTTTGTGCAAAAGTGCATTATTGGCTATTTCCCCTACCATAAGCCCTCAATGAATTGAATTGAATTGCATTGAATTGAATGGGGCATTGGGGTGTTCGCTAGTTATTTCCATCACTCAAAAATCATTTTTTTAATATCCTCTATTCATAATGTAAATAGTATCCCAAGCGGCACACTACTTATTTCTATGGAAATAAGCAAGTTAGCACAAGAACCCAACCCCCATTGTTGAGGGCTTATATTAGGGGAAATAGCCAATAATGCACTTTTGCACAAAATAACACCTGGACCTCTCTGGTGGGGACGTAACAACTACAAATAAAGGTAAGAAAGCCTTCTAGCATAGAATTCTCCTTTTAAAGTAGAGATGGGACTGGTCCCTATCTGTCCGTGGTTGTACAATATGTTTGTCATGCGCATTCAAATGCCATCACTGCCAAAGAGACTGTCACTCACGTGTTGAGGTGCTCAGACATTGTACAAAGTACTGTTCCCTCAGCACCACCTGATCCAATCCAAGTGCGCTTGTGCCATGGTCTCTCGAGACTGAAGGCCACTACTACTACTACTACTACTAAGGTAGTTCTGCCAACGAGCACCAGGGAGCCATCTTTGGCTCATTATCCTATCATAATGTGTTCTATAAAGAGATTGAAAAATGCATCTTATTTTTTTACGTTTTCTGAGCTCAATTGCACACAAAAAACTGGACTTTTAACATTCAGTAGATTCAGTGCTCTGATTTTCCTGCAGACTGTGATGTCACACCCTGCAAATCCCATACATGACAATGGGATTTGGCCGCAGATGTCACTGTTTTCACTGTTTTGCCTGTTTTCATTGCAGCTCAAAAGGCTTCACAGACACAGACAAAACTGTTCAGGTTTTTTGGGTGTAATTGAGGTCATCAAACCTAAAATAAAAATAAATTAAATTATATAATTTTTATTTTTATAAATGAAAATTAAAGTCATGAAACTTATACAGACAATATAGTATTGTGTATAATTCTTCTACATTGGTGAATGTGTCTTTCGTTGACCTGATTGTTCATATTTTTGTCGTCCGCAGTGCAATAAGAAAGCTAAACGATCCGATGTGGTGCTCCTGTACGCAAGGAAGCTAATACCACTGAACAACTCTCAGCTACTGCACATGAAGAAGTGAGTGTCACTGTACATTTCTCTGCAGAAATACTCGCTTTACCTGAAACCGCATAGATTGGTCTCTCTATAGACATGTGATGTAAGGGTGCTACCTACTGCGCTACTTGAGGATGCATTACATAAGGACTGCACCTAGCCTGATTATCAGACTGTAGCTTTCTTGAAGCTGCTTTGCTTAGTCTTTATTTATCTGCACTGTGATGTTTATTATGTTGATTATATTGCACTTTCATTTTACTTACATTGCATTGTTAGTTTTTGAGTGGTGCGACAGCAATGTCAATGTGTGTGGCTGTGTCCCTGGGTCTGTCCCTGTGTCCCTGGCTGTGTCCGAGCACGGAAATAGCGTTATAGCGTTTGTTCACCACCAAGTGTCACTGTTGCACAGACACACACAGGCCAGGGAGGAGGACTTCTACAGCACAGCACAGTGGTGGTTGTGGTGGTTCTGGAGACACCGGGCACTACACTCCCTGCGGGGGTGTGGAACGCACGTGTCGAATTATAAGTCGGTGGGGCAAATGGTTCTCGAGTTATGTGCATTACAACTATACACACGCACACACACACACACACACACACACACACACACACACACACACACACACACACACAGACGTGGCACATTTATAGTAGGATTGTCCACAGACATCCATCTGAAAATATTTTGTGCCTTCTTTTTATTAAAATGTTTAAAAAATATAAAAAATATTTCAATTTATTCTCAATGTGTTTTTAAATAACAGATGTACAACCTCACAATGTGTCGCTGTGAGCTTGTAGATCAGCTATTTTCATTTGTTTTCATAGACCTGGCCACTTGTTTCTCTTGCAAAACTGGCAACACTGCAAGATAAAGAGGAACTTATGCACTCACAAACGCAAAGACTTATGGGTTACAGGAAAAAGGTGGATATGAGATGATTTTCAGATGAACCCATGCCATAGAGAAAAACGTCATGAACCACGGGATGAGCTGACCTATAACTACCAACTTTACCATTAATGTGCTGATTATAAAACACAGCTGTGTTTTGTAATAATAATAATAATAATAATTAATATTATAATAACTATTATTATTGCACCTATTATAATCAGTCTGCCCCGCAGCATAACTAATAGCAGTTTGGTCTTGAATTACAATAACACAGTATGTTATTCAGATACTTTGGGCATTTTGGTAGTCCGCAGAAAAAGAGAATGCAATGGTTGAATTGCTTTAACCTTTGCTACTGCAATGCTGTTTTGCTCAAAGCAAGGGATAATCAATGGGGAGCAGGTTCATTAGTGAGAAATAAACCCTTGACAGGGTGATTCGTCCCCGGCCTGCTAATACATTGACCCAAAAGTAACGACAAAACAAATGATTTCATTGCTTGCGGTAATTCAGTTATTCCATTAATTTATCAAGTGCAAAGCGGACACCTCGGATGTCGATAACATAGTATTAGAAATAGAATCAATGTTCAGTTACTGCGTTGTCTATTTTCTTGCTTCAAATGTAAAAAAAAAGAACATTGCGAGTTAAATGACATTGTGTGTTTGTTCACATAGCTGTAAAGGGTCAACGTCAAAATGCGGCCCCTGCCCAGTCTCCATATATGGAGGCTGGAGCTGGCCTGTTCTGACATCACAACACTCCGTATTTGGGCATGCCTGACACAGAACTCCATATATAGGAATAAATGGATACAGAGAGACAGATACAGAAGTCTCCATATATGGGCATAAAAGGGACACAGACAGATGGGTGGAACGGCTATTGCATAGCCGGGTGGGGCATGGATCTCCAACTTCCATCGTTACCGACTCGGTGCTCTACAGCCGGGCACCGCTCTAGTCATTTCAAATGCATTCTTGGTGTGTGCGACCCTTTACCTATATTACAATGTTGATTTAAGCGCCTAGCGAGGTGGTCACATGTTGGATACGGCCCAAAATCAAGCAGCGCATATTGATATATGAGCCATATGCTCTGAGGGCAGATTCACACCCGGGACCACTTGGCAGATGGTCCCTGGAGCTGATCACCCAACCGTTGTGACTGCACTTCAATTGGGACCGATTGAAGTGTACTCGGATACGGATCGCTGCAATGTGAAAGCATTGAATACAGTTGAATCAATGAAGTATACTCGGGTGTGGAAGAATCTTTGATCTTTGATTAGATAGTGGTCTGCTATTATAATAATAATATAATAATAATAAAGCTTTATTTGTATAGCACCTTTTAAGAACAAGTCACAAAGTGCTTTAACAGAGAGACATATATAAAAACATAGCAAGGAGGCACACAATAGAATAAAATACATTGTCAATAATACACAAAATCACAACAATAACAGAAGAAATCAATAACAAAATCACAAATCACATGGGTAGGGGGTTGAATGCAGCTTTGAAAAAAGAGTGATTTAAGCGGTCATTATTCACAAATAAGACATTGGCCATTCGAAATCAAACATTCAACCAAGCCGTGTAATCAGGGGTGGGAGATATGGAATAATATGTCACTATTTTCTCCTGAATGAACTGTCTGGTGCTGGGACTCTGGTGCAACGCACAGGTCCTGAGCCTGGTGAGAGCAGGAGTGGACCTGGTGAGACGTAGACCCCCGGACGGGAGACAACCCACAGAGCCTAGTGCCCTAGTCCCTCCATGCGCCAGAAATGTACCTCCCAGCCCTGGCAGAGTAGTTCTGGAGTAGTTCCAACGGATTGTGTGCCCCTGGTTTTTCCCTAGTGGGACTGATTGAGGGTAGCTACTGGGACGTAAGTTGGGAGTCTCGGGACTTGATCACTCCCGGCTGGGTCGCCTGAGTGAGGGGTAGATGTTGAGAGACCCGAAACCCTGTTGACCTCAGGATAGATCACTGAGGATACGTCCCAGGTGCATTCATGCGATGTTTGTTTTTTTGTTATCTCCAAGCAGTAGGCTGATGTGAGGTTACTCCACGGTGGAAAATAATACAAGTACGGTATGATACAAGAGAACTATAACTTGTAACTTTTATTTTTGTAGAAGAGGTAAACTGATATTGTTTATGCCGTTTGCTTTGATGGAATAATTGATTGAACATGC
This sequence comes from Protomyctophum parallelum, assembly GCF_964188405.1. Taxonomy (NCBI): domain Eukaryota; kingdom Metazoa; phylum Chordata; class Actinopteri; order Myctophiformes; family Myctophidae; genus Protomyctophum; species Protomyctophum parallelum. Next base: position 1,200,615 of record NC_139714.1, read on the forward strand.
ACTCCGTATTAATATGATTTGATTTGGGTGTGTTCTAAAATAAAGTGTTTGTGTTGATTATGTGGGAATTTGTTTGTATGTGCATTGTGTAAACTTAAAACACTATTGTACTATAAGGTCTATTTTCCCTTCATCTTTATCCTTTTTAGTGTAATATTATTAGTTAACTATGATTAGATTATTACACAATAATCAACATTAACACTTTATTTAGAACACTCCCAAATCAAATCATACGTACACGTACGTGTTCAATCAATTATTATATTAGTTTGCCTCTTCTACAAAAATAAAACTTACAAGTTAGTTACAAGGCTGCATTCTGTCGCGTGTGCCAAGCTGTCATTCTCTTGTATTATTTATTTCTCAATCTCATCACAGAGTAACCTCGCGTCCCGACAGTCAAGACGGGCAGTGTGGGTAGGCCAATCACAGGCAGGCTGGGCGTTACCATGCCTCAGCCATGCCTATGCTCGGACGCAAACGAGATTCACGCTGTAGAGTGATTGTGGGTGAAAGGTGATTGGTTGAGTTGTGCGTTTGTCTCCTCCTACAGGACACTGGAGGAGGAGCAGAGTCTCAGGAGGAGGGCGGAGCTAGAGTCTGCTCAGTGCAATCTGCAGCTGCAGGTGATGACCGATGAACATAGCACACTGAAGAGGCAGCTGCAGGTACTGACGCACACATCTCCGGCAGAGACGATTTATTGTCTGTTAATCTTTTAATTTCGGGTTGTGTGACAATTCTTTTTTTTAAGTTGAATTCCTCGCATGCACCTCATAACTTGGTGTTTGTTTGTACTTGTATTGTAAAAAATAAATAAATAACGTGGTATAGGAGTTGAAGACATTGATGAGCCAGGCGGGCAGAAAGTCTTCCTCCCAGTTCCCCCAGAGAGCCGGGGACGCCTCCAGGAGCACCCAGGGGGCCCAGTACAAATTCAACAAGGCTGTGTTGGTGTCCAAGACGGGAGGCTGCAGGGTGCTGGCCTACTGCGAGCCGCTCACCTGTCTTCTGGCCTCCCAGAAGTCTCCATTTGGTAAATATATATATATATAGGCTATATAGCTGCCTATATTATTGGATGACAACAAAGTATGTGTTATGTGTAAAGACCTTCCTCTTTAGTAAGGCATTTGCCTAGTCAGACGTTTAAGCTGCCCCGTATGCTTCTTTTAACCTTTTAGCTGCTTAGGTGTCCACAGAATGTTTTAACAGTTTTTATTCTTATTTTTCTTTTAAATATTTCTGCCTGTAGAGCACTTTGAGATTTGCTTCAAATGTAAAGTGCGTTATAAATAAAGTGTATTATTATTATTATTATTACTACTAGAATTTCGCAGGCCTTCGGCCCGCTCATCCTAGCACCACGCGTTGCAAATGGGAAGAAGGCAATAGCAGAAGGGCAATTCTCAATACAGTTTTTTTGTTTTGTTTTTTTACTTGGAAAAGCAAACATGGCAATCATGATGTTTTCATATATCCAGTTGCTTGGAAAGTGCAAACTTGGCAACCTGGCTGAGTGGCCCTATTGTTTGTTTTGCTTGTTTTTATTTCCGTCTAAAAGCAAGAATGGCAAGTGGCAATGTTTCTATATACCAAGTTGCTTGGATGTCGTAAATGTGGCAATCTAGCCGGAATAGTATACTGTACTACTCTGTACTGTACTGTACTGTACTCATCTCACGATTCGATACGCATCTCGATGCACTGTCAGCGATACGATACTTTAGCGATACATGGAATCTCCTGGCGATACGATGCGATACGATTCACCCCTCTACCGATACGATGCGATTTGATGGCGATTCAATTCTGGACATTGCGATACGATACGATAAGATTCACCCCTCTACCGATACGATGCGATTTGATGGCGATTCAATTCGGATTTATATTAAAGCTCTATTAATTTCCCAAAACATGTAAAAATGCATTACATTTAAATTCAAAGCAATTTATTGTTTTACTGTAGGTTAGTATTATAGCTCTGCATCTCAAACAACCCAACTTATAGAATTCTGTAAGTAAACAAAGGGTCTGCTGGTTATTGTGGAATTGTTAGATTACTAATAATCATAGGATATAGTATAATTATTATATCTCAAAGGTCAATTTGAGTTTTTGAGTATAGAGGGTTCAAGAGATTAAAATGTAATAGCCTATCGTTCATCAATTAATGTTACCAACATATAAATAGAAAAGAAACAAATAAACAAAACAAAAATTACAGGTCACACTTGTAGTGCTGTCAAACACGTCTATGTCTAGTTTAATCTGCAACAGTTTTATAATATAATTGCCTATGTATAGTGTTGGTCCACTTGATCTCTCACTCTCAGCTAAGTGGTCCTTGGCTTGACCTGAAAAACATTGAAGACCCTGGCCTGCATGTATTATTAACGTTATAAATACATAGCCGATGTACAAGCTCACAACGCGTCTCATCCACGCCCCGCTGTGAGCTTGTGGATCTGCAATTTTAGGCGTGCGACACCGTCTTGTTACAGAATATAAATAAGGCTTCTATCCCAGAGAACAGCAGGGGAAAGCTGGACAGTGGAACGTTGTGAAACGGTTGTAAACGACTTTAAACGCAAGCAGTACACCCTGCTGTGGCGTTGTTGTTATTGTACACGTGTGTGCAGACTGCAGAAGCTTTCTTTAATTACAAATTGATGATGATCACGACGCAGATTTGCGTCGGATAATCAGCAAGCACAGCTGTGGAGTGTGGAACTGTGGATCATTACCAGCAGTCCAGCACGCAGCGCTACAGTGAAAAGTCAACTGATCGACGGACAAAGCTACTCGGACAGCTATTTTATAAAGCTAAAGAGTAAAGGTGGTGCTTCTTGTTTAATGCGTAGGGCTCACTTCTGTTAGTCGCGGGTGCTCTTTATAGTCTGAGTCTGTTTGTTGTCTCAACGTGTCTACTCTGACTGCACCGTCGTACGGTAGCTTCTGTTCACTGACTGTGGGCGCGTTCGGAAATGCCACACCGGAGCACACTCCTATTAGTTTGCATTGCACAGTGGGCTCAGTGCGCTATTTCCGAACGCGCCCTGTGTGTGCGCTGCGAGAGACCATTTTTTTCTCTTCCTTTTCTGATGGTACGTTGAATGCGCCTCGGAAACACAGGATAGGGTGAAATTTACCATGAAAAAACGGTGCAACCACGGATTTTACCGATGCAAGCACTCCGCGAACGATGCATCGAGATTTCACCCGTCAATTTTACCATTACACAGTGAATGGACCAATTCACTCGCATCACGCAAGTCATAATCGATGTATCGATACGTATCGATTATTTTCCACATGCCTAGTGTGTATGTGTGTGTGTGTGTGTGTGCAGTGAAAAGGGGAGGTGCCGGGGAATGAGAAAGTTGTGATGTAATTTGCATCACAGCGAAATGTTGTGCAATAACAGTGTGTGACAAAAGTAATATTTGTACAGTAAATATGACAGTTGCGTGGATGCTATGTAGTGCAGCTGGATTCTGGGAGCGTGGAGATTTTATTTTGCATGGAGAGATGTGTGCTAACAGTGTGGTGTGGTTTGGTAGGAGAAGGAGCACGGATAAACGGCCATGTGCTTGTGTATCTATTAGGGTAGAAGGATTATTATTATTATTATTATGTGTAGGGGTGCACGGTTTTGAAATTATGACCGATATCCGATCTCTGATTATTTGCAGGGTCATATCTGCCAATTCTGACCGATTGCGATATTATACAGAGGACCACAATGGAAACAAGCCTAGGCCCTAGGGGGGCTTGGCCCAAAGCCTGTTAATAAAGTATTCAATCAATCAATATAGCCTACTCTTTTCCAAGAGTCTGTTTTCACAACTGAATGAGACGAGTACACAAATTATATGATTTGGCTTTTGTTCTAGACAAGAGGTACTATAGACACTTTTGATTTATATTGAATTTAATGGTAATTTTTCTTTACATTTTTCATTTAAAAACATTTTTGCTGGTGAAAACCAATTAAATAATCTGTATTATTTTGGGACCTTTCCGATTATGGCATTTTTATGGCTGATTCTGATTATGCTACCGATTAATTGTGCATCCCTAGTTATGTGGTATGCAGCCAATGTGCACGGCTCAGAAACTTCCCGCACAGAACAATAACACCAGAGATAGATTTGTGTAGTTGTGTTGCCTGACCTGAACCCCACAGAGAATCTATAGGTTGTATTGTCAAGAGGAAGGTGTGAGACATAAGACTGAACAATGCAAATTCATTTACGACTGTTATCAAAGCAAACCTGGGAATTATAATGGCAATGGCTAATCATGACTTAGAAAATATTTCAAAATTGTTTAAATTACACAAACTGAATATTAAAAACAAATCTAATTTGATTATATCTACATACAAAAATATGTAAATCTAACACCTGTCTGTCTAGAGATGACCCAATCACTCAGGTTACATCAACAACCTTCCTTGGTGTAATTATCCATGAAAGACTAGGCCCTTTCTCAATTCCCCCCTTCTCCATGGCCCTTAGCCCTTCCCCTTGCTGATGTGTGTTCACGTGAGGAGGAAGGGTTTTCTCAATTCTCTTTGGAGCCAGGGGTAGGGCCTAGGGCTAGGGCTAGAATCCCCTTCAAACAAAGGGACATCGCGACCAGACTTAAACATCACAGGGGGCGAAAGGCGGACGAGGTAAGAAGACTTTTTTGTCCTTTATTATGGAAGAATATGATCATAACCAATATTATTTGAACGTATTAACAATCTGCATCGCCAAAAACATCACAATCTTTAGCAAAGGTTAACGTGCAAAAGTTACATAACTAATTAGCAATGGTGTTTTTTTCCCCAGGCAAACCAGCTATGGAACAGACTGCAAGCTGCTGTACATGTACATTGGATGGAGATGAATCACGATGGCATTTTCATTGTCCTAAATGTTGTTGATTTTGAAACATTGTCATTCATATCATATGTAGCATACCACGATTTGTCATAGGACATGATAGAAAATGACTCTGTTCTTATAGATATTAAAAACAATGAACACAGTGACCACAGCTCCTTCTTTCTATACTGTAAATTGTTTTCCTTTTTCTAACCCTGTATATGATATATATATATATATATATATATATATATATATATATATATATATATATATATATCTGTACCCTGTACAAACTGTTAATACAATAATCAATTAATCAGGTACAACTGTTGAGCAGTTGTCAGAATGAGCTATATATCTAGCTGAATTACATTCTGGTGGGCTACCAAGATGAGACAAAATTACAATATATTTATTTCATCATAACCACAGCAATGCTATATTTAGTACGTTCCATCTCTTCTGCCAAAATAGCTGATCTACAGCTTATGGAAAGTGGTTTCCAAAGTGGGTTATGGGGACTCCCAGGGGTCCTTGAGAGAGTTCCAGGGGGTCCCCAGCTAAATGATAGTTGTTTGGAACTCAGAGTTAATTAACAATGATTTTACAATATAAATTGGGGGTCCCAGAGACAGAAATGCCATCAAATGGGTCCATCTATGGACTAATGCATGTCACACTGGCGGTCCGTGACACTGCTAGATTCGTAAAAATCTATGGGGTCCCTCACCCTAACCTATAACCTCCCCCGGGGCAGACACCTAAACCTAACCCCAACCCTCTCCCGACCCCCAGCGCACCTCGGACCAATGCTACTTCGGAGCAATGGTCCGTCGGATCATAGTATGCCTCCCCTCGTAATCTCCTTCGGCTTTTTTATACTGTGCTAAATAAATATAAATTAGATTCAAGCCCATACTTTGTGCTGTGATGGAACGGTCTTGACGTCGACATGGAACGTCAAATTACAATGAAAACGATCTACAGTATTTAGTCCGATTTCTTTTAAATCCTCCCTCCCTCCAGGTCCAGGCTGCGGGGTGAAGAAGATCAGCACAGTGAACATGAGGGCCGTCCAGTACGTTCCCATCCACGCCAAGGAGATCCGAGGCCTGGCCTTAAAGACTGAGAGACTGATGCTGTCTGCGTCGCTGGACAACACGATCAAACTGACCAGGTATATACACACGACACACAGCCTGATGCTGTCTGCGTCGGCTGGACAACACGATCAAACTGACCGGGTATATACACACGACACACAGCCTGATGCTGTCTGCGTCGCTGGACAACATGATCAAACTGACCAGGTAGGAGTAAGGAACACAACACAACACACAAACACGAGTGCAGATCAGGTGCCGTGCTTTTATTTATTTTTACCTTTTACACTTACATGTTGAGAACCGTTTCCACTCTTTGCTTCCATCTCTTCGTCACTGGTCACTACTTGGTTGCACGCCAGTGAAAATGGCAGATATACATAATAATAATAATAATAATAAAGCGTTATTTATTTAGCACCTTTTAAGAACAAGTCACAAAGTGCTTAACAGAAATATATAGAGAAAAACATGGATCAACATGCTCCCAACGCGTAGCAAAATGACACTTGTTGTGCGCTGGTTGATCTGCGTCTCGAGTGAGTCCCAGCGGGCGAAAAAGTATAAATGAATGTAAAACTCGAGGGGATTTGAAATTCTCTTGATCTAAACATCTTCTATCGGTCTTTTTTTTGTCTGCAGAATGTATAACACGAGGCATGCGTATACAGGACAACGACTGCCTGTGACTTGTATTAGATGGTGTGTGTGTGTGTGTGTGTGTGTGTGTGTGTGTGTGTGTGTGTGTGTGTGTGTGTGTGTGTGTGTGTGAGGACATAATAACTGACCCTCTCACCTCTGTTAGAGTAACAGTGACCTACAGTGGACACACTTAAGGGTGCCCGGCAGACCCTGTTGGATATGTTCCAACATCGGCAACAACAACACTGGACTGGACTCAAACTCCAGGGGAAACTGGCTTGCCTTCCCCATGCTGACCACTCTGTTTCCCATTCATTTCTGCTCTCAATGAGGACATTATCACCTTTACAGTAAAAGCTTTAGGCTACAGATCCTTCCCACCAAACTCAACCTATCCCTCTAGTTTCCCTCCACCCATGACCCTCATTGCTTGCATCACACAGGGCTTGTTACAGAAACCATGTCACACATTCTGAATGTTATGCCTATAAAGGGCTTTACATAGCATGCCACGACAGAATAGTTGATTTCATAACAAAGGACATACACTGTATCTAAACATGTTGCACTGTGTGTGCAAATGTACAAACATTCCTGTGTCAAACCTTCGATGTTTCAACTCTGTATTGAAAATACTGACATTTTTGCACATCTCTCTGCTATTACACCAGATGTTGTTGTGGTCAATGAAGAGAACAGATCAGTTTTCATTCTTGAAGTGGCTTGCACCTTTGATTCTAGCTTAGAGGAAGCCTTTATGACCAAAGTCATTAAGTACTAGCCTGGCTAAAGCCAGACTAATATCACACAACAATTTTTTTTGCCAATGGCTGATTTGGTCTGGCTTATTAGCCAGGCTAATTAAGTACCAGCCGCTTCTCCAGACCATCATAGAGCTAGGCTATAGGTGCAAATTACTTGTGTTTACCTTCGGCAGCCTAGGACACGTACACAGTTTGGTTGTAAGAGGCTTCCAACAACCATGGATGCCATTAAAGCTGCCAAACGGCTTGCAAAATTCTGTGCAATCTCTTCCACTATCAGTAGCCGCCAAATATGGCGAAGACACTGTTACTTGTACCTTTGTCTGTGATTTGATTATTGCACTCTGTACAGCACGTTGTAAATATTTGTGTCCTTGTATCGTATCTCTTATGTGGACATAAATAAATGATTAAAATGTGTGTGTGTGTGTGTGTGTGTGTGTGTGTGTGTGTGTGTGTGTGTGTGTGTGTGTGTGTGTGTGTGTGTGTGTGTGTGTGTGTGTGTGTGTGTGTGTGTGTGTGTGTGTGTGTGTGTGTGTGTGTGTGTGTGTGTGTGTGTGTGTCAGTTTGGTGTCCAACATGGTGGTGCATACGTACAACACGGGCAAGCCCGTGTGGAGCTGCTGCTGGTCTCTGGACAACAGCAACTACCTTTACGCCGGTCTGCTCAGCGGAGACGTGCTCGTCTACGACATCAGAGACACCAGCACGCACGTGCACCAGCTGCAACCACTGCGCTCCAGGTAAGTTAGTTAGTTAGTTAGTTAGTTTAATTTATTTAATATTAACACCAGCACGCACCAGCTGCAACCGCCACTGCCAAGGCGCCAACCCATTCTGGACGGGATCCCCTTTCGGGGTTTTTTGGCATAATGTTCTGCTTTAGCTGTTGAAAAATAGCAGATCTACAAGCTCATAGCGCGGAGCTTGTAGATCTGCTATTTTTTAAAATGTGGCACAAATCTTTGAATATAGATTATTTCTTTCTTTCTTTCTTTTCTTATCGAAACCATTATTTATTCAGCATTTGAGCCACGGACCACCATTTGATTACAGTCATTTACATGATGACATGTTTAGCTATAATTTAACTCTTGAGAGCGTAAAATGAAACCAAAATGTGGTTTTATATTACGGTATCAAGAGTTACAGATGCAATAAGGGTCCATTTGGTTAACAACCCTCCATAATTTAACTGGGGAACACCTGGAACCCCAATGACCACTGGTTGAGAACCACTGCATTAGAGAAATTGAGTTTTCTTTTTGACTGCCACCAAAGACTCCAGCTAGTCCCTTTACTGTCGCCTCGGACGCATGCGTCTTTTATTTTGAAAACCTTCACTTTCACGTCCTAAAACAATCAGGAAGCAAAATCGCCTATAACTAATCTAACAGACTATCAGAAGCGAGGTATCGCCGATTTAGTATTGAGCCCCTAACATCCGCGTTCTGTGCAATCACCTAAACCTGAGATTGCGGCTATTACAGCTACCTAAGCAGCAGCATGATCTTGGTCCATGTAAATCCACCGAGCCGAGGGGAAAGCTGCATTACGTCACATGAAGTCCAATATCCACATTGGAGCCACTGTGTTTCTATGGCCCCATTTACATGCAGAAATTAATTCGGAATGAATGGATTAATTCCAGTCATCAGAATAAAAATGCTCATGTAAACACCTCAATTGGAATAGATTCCGAATACATTTTCATTCGGGTCTGGAGGGGTGGTATTACCGTTTGAATCGGTATAGATCTACCATATAAACACTTTATTCCGAAAGCTACTGGGAGTTTGGAATACATGTATTATTTTACACATTTGCCATTTGGAGACATTTTATGCGCGCAGATTGTGCTATTTTACCCATAAAAAAAGACAAATACATCAGTTTTTTCCCCCCATAATAAAATGCGCTATTTACAACCCCATCGGTGATTGCCAATTGCAGTGTATGGGTGAAACATGGAACAGTCCACCTAGGCGGGTGAATTGGCGTGAGTTTTTGTGAAGCTATGTAATAAAATGAATATTATTATTTAAATCATTCCCAAAAAAGCTATATTTGTCATGAATTAAAAACAAATTCAATGATTTTCAATGAGTAATTTCATTTTTGGAAAATCGAAGAAATACTTCGCACTGTGACAAATGCAATGCAATAGATGCTAATCTTCTTCACAGCTTCGCCCTTTGCCCTCGGATACAAAGATATTTGATATTGGATTTTGAGTATTCATATTGACCCCAATCCTGTACTAATTATTCTGGGTTTGTCAGACTCCATGCCTACGAGAGCACAGAAACAACTCTTCTCATATGGTCTGATTACAGCAAAAAAAAAACATTTTTGACTCACTGGAAAAAGGAGGAGGCTCCTGCATTTAAGCATTGGCTAAACGAAATGACTAGTACACTTCATCTTGAGAGAATAAGGTAGACAGTTTGATAAGGTTTGGCTGCCACTTGTCCATTACTTGAGTAGAAACAATTAATAGGGGCTTTGAGGAGGCTACCGAATGTAAAAACATTCAGAGTAGAGCGTTGAGGTGTTTTCTCGGGGTGCATAAGTATACCACTAAGTTGGCCATTGAAGGTGACACAGGTTGGGAAAGCTGCCTGACAAAGCAGAGATGTGAGATGATCAGGTTATGGAATCGCCTTATCCAACTGCCAGAAGAGAGGCTTACAAAAATTATATTTAATTGGAATAAGAGATGTAATCATCCATGGATAAGAGAGGTCTCCTCAATTTTCTCAATTTCTGACTTAAACCCATATTTTTTAAATAACCTTCATTGTAACATTAATACAGTCAAATATAAACTGTCAGTGTTACATCAGCAGAAATGGAGGGTGGACATTGTGAAGAAGGCGAAATTGAGAAGTTATATTCAATTTAAAGAGGATTAAATGACTGAACCTTATGTTGCATTTAATTTAAAAAGAGGACAGAGGTCCTTCTGTGCCCAATTAAGATCTGGTGCTTTGCCTCTGGCAGTTGAGGTTGGCAGATATACTGGCGTTCCTGAGGAGCAGCGACTGTGTGCTCTTTGTGACCTGGGAGTTGTAGAGGATGAGTTTCATTTTGTTTTCTACTGTCCACTATACCATGATTTAAGAACCGTTTTATTTGAAAAAATTCAGGATAAGAACCCAGATCTGTTTTGGATGTCTGAGTGTTTTATGTTAAATTGGTTGTTCAGTAATGAAGTTTTTGTTTTTGGAAAATTCATAGAGAAGGCATGGCAGTTACGTTGGAGAACGATGTATCCATGAGTAACTGCCTATTTGTGTATATGTATTATTATATATGTACAATTTTGTGAGTGTCTTGTAAGCCCGTGCGGGCTGGGCATCTTATGATGTAGGACACTTTAATAAAAACTCTATCTAATAGACAGGATAGCATTGTTATCATGAATCATGTATAAACTAAGAACGTACCAGTGGAGTATCTATGTCAACTATACATACTATACTATATTATATATTATACAATATACATTTGTACTATAAAGTGCTATGACTACATAAAATGCAATTCTAGTGCTGTCTACGTAACGAGCTATAAGTCTGTCTAAAATACTATCTAAGTCTACATAAAGTGCTATATAAGGGGCTAGGCTAGAGCAAGTGCTACGGGCCATAGTGGGGGTTTTCAGACTACGGCGGAGGATTGGGAGTGAGGCTGCAGTTATGACTGATGGGAATTGCATTCCATAGTTTTGGAGCCAGAGGGGAGAAGAGTTTGGGACGTGTGGAGCGTTGTCCCGGCGTTTTTAGTGAAGGTACCTCCAGCTTCCCTGCGTTGGCTGATCTGAGTGAGCGGGAGGGTTTGTAGGGTACGATCATACTTGTGAGATATGGGGGAGTCATACTCATACCTTTGGTTGCTTTGAATGCCAGCATCAGAGTTTTGTATTCTGTGCGGGCAGCGACCGGGAGCCAATGGAGGGAGTGGAGAAGGGGGGAGACGTGTGAGAATTTTGGCTGGTTGAAGACCAAGCGAGCTGCGGCATTTTGGATCAGTTGGAGGGGCTTAAGTGCACATGCCGGTAGGCCAGTAAGGAAGGAGTTACAATAGTCAAGTTTTGACAAGACTGTTGTCTGGATTAGGAGCTGGGCTGACTCCTGGGTGAGGAAGGGTCTAATTCGTCGTATGTTATAGAGTGTAAACCTACAGGATCGAGTGATGTGTGTTTTGAACGAGAGCTGACTGTCCAGGACAACACTAAGGTTCCTGGCTGTCGGGACAGACTTTACCAGGGCATTGTCTACGGAGCCCTATGCGGGAGTTAGCTCCCGCATAGGGCAGGACTTAGCTGGGAAGAAAATAAGCTCAGTCTTGTAATCTGTTCAATAAAAACCTATTTGACAAAAAAAAAGAAAAAAAAGTTTTAAGTAGTAGTGAAAATGGCCGATCTAGATCTGCTATATTTTCACTCGTTTGGGAGACATCAGATTTGTCTTTTGGGTCACGGGCTAAAAGGTTTGGGAACCCCTGCTATAGATGATGTGAAAATGAACGGGTGCTCTGAAATCAGTTTTGTTCTCAGGACAGGTACAATACCAAATTTAATTTGGATTGTGGTCGATTTTTCTCCCCGCTGTGGCCCAGTAGAACGGTGTGGGACGTACAGTACAGTACAGTACAGTACAGTACAGTACAGTACAGTACAGTACAGTACAGTACAGTACAGTACAGTACAGTACAGTACAGTACAGTACAGTACAGTAATGCACAGCTCACGTTGTTTCTCCTCCCAGGTCCCAGTAGAACAGTGTGGGACGTACAGTACAGTACAGTAATGCACAGCTCACGTTGTTTCTCCTTCCAGGTCCCAGTAGAACAGTGTGGGACGTACAGTACAGTACAGTACAGTACAGTACAGTACAGTACAGTACAGTACAGTAATGCACAGCTCACGTTGTTTCTCCTCCCAGGTGCCCGGTGGCGTCTCTGTGCTACGTGCCCAGGGCCGCCTCCAGCAGCTTCCCCTGCGGGGGGCTCATCGTGGGCACCCTGGAGGGGGCCTACTTCTGGGAGCAGGTGGACGGGACCACCTACAAGCCCCACAGCCTGCCCCTGGAGACCAGCAGCTGCACCGACATCCAGGTGGACACGGAGAGCCGCCACTGTCTGGTCACGTACCGGCCAGGTGAGAGAGACTGTCTGGTGGTCCCAAACCGTGTACAAAGGGTGGGAACGAAGCAAACGGCCGCCTGGTATCTTCGCCCCGGCTGGAAAACTCCAACTGAAGCAACCTTCGCGTCACCACACGAATCCAAGCATGGGACCCCGGAAATGTTTTTGGCTGGTTTAATCCATCCAGTTCCAACTGACAAAACTAAACCCTTTGCAAAGACATAGGAACTAGTTTTGCTACTCATAAATGATATGTATTGGTCCATTTGGTTACACTGCCAAAGTTAAATAACGGTGTCCAGGCATGGCGATATAGTAGAGGCAGCCGGCGGTACCCCCCCCTGGGCGGTAGCAGCAAGGGTGGGTAGCAGCAAGAGGGGGGGGGGGGGGTGTGCAGGCCCAGGCCAATCTCGCCTCAGGGCCCGTGGAACACTCTAACCGCCACTGACGGTGTCTACAGCCAATCGGCATGCAACACTAGGAAAGGGACTTTTTTTCTTATCACCGCTGACTGACGACCAAAGTCAAGCGATTGAAGCGACTCGAAACAAAAGTATATGTTCAGGTTTGAACGCACCTCGTGTTTTTTTTTGCGTTTCGTCCTGAGCATGGCTAATTGTCAGCATGTTGAGAGGCTATCTGTGGCAATCTCTTCACTGTTTGTCAAGGCTTCACACCTCATTATACAAAGGATGTTTCAAATAGCAGTTTATTATAAAGAAGGGAAATCTTTTCGCTACACTATGTAACGGAGGGTAAATGAAATGTCGCCACTCGCCACATGTCATGGTGATGTTCTCTTCCTCCTGGCCTGGAATCAGTAAAAATAAACAGTTTATTTGTTAGAAATGGTGTCCCCTTGAGTTCTTGTTAGGTACTACAGTTATGCACAGAGTCTGTTGGGGAGCAGTAGTCGGGGGTCAGATGTCTTGCTCGGGGGCACTTAGAGGGTTGAACCAGTGACCTTCTGAATCCCATGTCGTCTCTAGCAGCTGAGATACAGCCGCCTGTAGTAACGATCAACTTTAACCAATTTAGACCAGTGAGACCAGATTCTACAAATGGCTTCTAAATCTTTTTTTTTTTTTTTAAACTATGTTTCTATGTCAGTGTTTCTCAAACATTTCCATGTCAAGGACCCCCAAAATGTTTGAAAATATGTTGTCCCAGGGACCCCGCAGAAGCAAATATTTGAGTTAAAAATGTTCGCTGGGATAGATATTCAAAGATCTGCACACACGATTTAAGAAAATATATAGCAGATCTACAAGCTACAAGCTTGTACCACGGCACTTTTGTCTCTTTCCAACTCTCTCTTTCTCTCTCCTGCACCCCAGGGCGCTCCAACCCGGTGCAGCACAGCGTACTGATGGAGCTGAGCAGGACGCCCCAGCGGGACGCGGTAGCCCAGGAGCCCGGCTGCTGCTCCTGCAAGCCGCTCCGGACCTTCAGCGCCGGATCCTCCTGCAGGCTGCTCACCAAGAACGCTGTGTTCGGCAGCCCCACCGGACAGGGCGCCACGCTGGTGTGTGTCGGAGACGAGGCCAGCAACTCCACCATGGTGAGAAGAACACTCCCGTTAACACGCCCTTTAAAAGCAGGTGCTCCAAAGAAACATTGATCAAAAGCAAAAAGAGGGCTTTGCACACTGTAGCTCCCTGTCTGTGACTTATTGTGGCATCCACCTCATAAAAGTGACGTTTTGAGCACATTGCTCTTCCTCTGACGTGAGGCTTAAGTCTGAAGGAGAAACGTCCCTTCTATGAGGTGGAGGCCACAATAAAGTCATAGATGGGGAGCAAACAAGTATTTTGCTTTTGATCAATATATAGAGCAATTTAGAGGACAAGGGGTTGAATTGAAAGCTTGTGAACAGGCAGGACTTCTGATGGGCTCCATCCATGAAGAGGCCTGGTCCATGGTCACACTCAGCAGTCAATTGGGGGTTAATAATAATAATACATTTTATTTGTAAGGCGCCTTTCAGGGCACTCAAGGTCGCCGTACAGTTTAAAAACAGTACAAAAACACAGTTAAAAGCAGAACAAAACACAGCTTGCAGCAGAAGACACAGGTCACGCAGAGTCATAGGCCTGCCTAAACAGGTGGGTTTTGAGGTGAGTTTGGAAAATGGTGATAGAGTCCATGTTTCTGATGTCAGGGGGGAGGAAGTTATTAGAGGTCCACACAGAGGTCCACGGAACTGCGAAGTGGAGGACGAAAAGAGACTCCGGGGAGGGATTCCCCGGATGTTGGGTTAGTGGCAGGCCTTACTGGAGCCTATAGTGTATATTACAAGCACTGCTGGGAGACAAACCCACACAAACAATGTACGACTATGGTATTTAGCAGACACAAAACACAGGTGCAGGTTTTGGCAGGAGGTTCCCCTTACTCAGTTCTCACCCTTATGACTTTGTCGGGTAAGCGAGTACTGAAGACAAGTCTAGCTATAGGCTTTGTCGTAGAGAAAGGTTTTTAACCTAGTCTTGAATGTGCAGAGCGTGTCAGCCCCACGGACTGAAGCCGGGAGAAGGATCCACAGCTGAGGTGCCTGGGACCTAAACGCCCTGCCTCCTGTTGTAACTTTTTATATTTTTGGGACAGTAAGCATTTTTACATACTGTAAACGAGTTCTTTGAGATATTGTGGTGCCTGACCATTGAGAGCTTTGTAGGTGAGGAGAAGAATGTTGAACTCTATTCTGTTTTTAACCGGTAGCCAGTGTAGAGAGGCCAGTGAAGGAGTGGCCTCTTCTTCTGGTACCTGTCAGCACACGCGCCGCAGCATTTTGACTTACTTGGGCAGCCTGATAATAGCGATAATAGTACGGAGAGGAGGTTATTATCTGCTGCAGTCAGGAGGTCATTTGCGACTCTCAGCAATGCCGTCTCAGTGCTATGGTTAGCTCTGAAACCTGACTGAAAGCCTTCGAATAAATTGTTATGTAGAAAGTCACATAACTGTTTGGCGAGTGCTTTCTTGAGGATTTTGGAGAGAAATGGAAGGTTTGATATGGGTCTATAGTTAGCTAGAATGCCTGAATCAAGAGTAGGCTTTTTGAGGAGAGGTTTGATTACAGCTACCTTGAAGGATTGTGGCACGTAGCCTGTCACCAGGGACATATTGATCATATTGAGCAGGGATGTACCAACCGGGGGCAGGACCTAGTCGAAACTGGATCCAGGGGACATGTCGTTGATTTTGAGGAAGTTATCATTGAAGTGAAATCAGAGAGCTCGATTGGGGAGAAACTGTCCATATATATATTTGGGTGTGCGGCCATCTCTGTGCGGCCATCTCTCTCATGAAATCGTTACTATTGAGAGTTGTAGGGATACGTGAAGTGTCAAAAAGGAACTTGGGGTTACTTTTGTTGTCCTCTATTAGGGGTGAATAATAGGTGGCTCTGGCATTGTCGAGGGCCTTTTTGTATATTTTGAGGCTAGACTATACATGATTCTTTCTGTTTTGTTGAGCGCCATTTTTTTCAAATTTGCGAGACGTTCGCTTGAGATTTCTAGTTTCCGAGTTGTACCATGGGGCTAGCCTTTGTTGCTTTATTACCTTCCTTTTCTGGGGAGTGACAGAGTCAAGTGTAATTTAAAATGAGTATTTGACACTATCAACAAGAAGGACTATAGGTGTGGTGGTCTTCTATTTTGTTGAAATATACCGAGTTGATGGCTGATTTATTTACAGCGCTCTCGGATATACTTCTGCCAAGGACATTTTTGTCCAGTGGTGTATAATCGATCAATTGAAGGTTATCAGATAATGGTCAGAGAGGTCACGATTTTGTGAGAAAACTGTGAGGTGCTCTATTGTAATACCATAGACCAGAATGAGGTCAAGGGTATGGTTGAGAATGTGAGTAGGTTTATCTACACACTGAGAGAAACCGATTGAATCAATCAATGAGATGAACGCTCTATTTAGGCTATCAGTTCCTATGTCCGCGTGAATATTTAGATCACCAATTAAGATGATTTTATTAGACTCAAGGACTAGACTTGATAAAAAGTCAGAGAACTCAGATATAAATAGTGTGTAGGCGCCGGGAGGGCGGTACACTGTGATGAACATTAGGGGCTGTATTGATTTCCAGCTTGGGTGTGAAAGGTTGAGAATCAAGCTTTCAAATGATTTGTAGGTGGCTTTGGTTCTAGGACTAATTGTTAGGCTTGAATTGAAGATGGCAGCAACTCCACCTCCAATTTTACCATTGTCTCTGAGGATATGGGCATTGGTGTGACTTGGTGGGGTGGCTGTATTTAAACTGACATATTCTTGCTCACCCAGCCACGTTTCAGTCAGACAAAATAAGCAAAATGACGTAACGGGCTTACCGTCTGCGAAAGGGGTCCGATGTCGCAGCCTTGTGGGAACAATTGTTTAGGAAACTGCTAGTGTGGTGGTCTCCTTTCAACCTGTTTCACAAATCACATAGTATGTCTTGGCCATAGCCTACACATTATTTCATTCGTGTGAGATTTGTTTCTGTTTTGCTTCAATCCCTGTACTCTCTTCTAGGTGTGGGATGCAGGGAGTGGTGCTCTCCTTCAGAAGCTACCCGCTGACCAGCCGGTGTTGGACATCAGCCCCTTCGTCGTCAATGGAGACCACTACCTCGCCTCTCTCACAGAGAAGACGGTCAAACTATATAAATGGGAGTGAACACTAGTGGAACGTCATCAATCTGAGCGGCCAAGACGGAGATCTCCGCCCTATCAAATCCCGCTCATCGCCCCGGACGGAGATTAATCAAAAGACGGAACATTATCATTATGAACATCCGGGCGAACATTCCGCGATTATGGATCTTTCGGATACTTCTATTGTCACTGTTGATGTACAGCAAAGCACACAGAGATGTAGTGGTTAAATGTTTGTGAGAGATGGCAGGAGGTTTGAGAAGGAAAAGTGTACAGAAAGTGTAAGAAGAAAATGGGTGATGTGTCCAGTGCTGGATGTTGAACGGAGTGTTAATCCTAATCTATTTAGTTATTCAAATGCCGCACGATACTTGAGCAGCACACGCCACAACACGTTCCCGGGTGTCTGCCATTGTCTGATACCTTGTGAGGGAGAGGGTTCAGTGCACAGTTTGTGTGCACGTTAGTAATGCGTGGGTTGACCCGCAATCCTCGGATGAGTCAGACATTTTCTTTCTTTTTCTTTTTTTTCTTTTTGTCGCGACAGGTTGGGGACAGTCAAATTCATTCATTACCACCCCTCCCCAAGTTTAGCATCACTAGTGCACGCCACTGCACGGGAGTTTTACCCATCGTTTTCTCCGGTATCAATCTAACCATTGATTATAAGAAGAGAGAAAAAAAGTGGTTGTTTGCGGGGGAAGGGGCTCGGATCAATCTAAATGCACTTTTAAAACACTCCTTAAGAATAGAAAGGGGATGGTAGTTGAGGAGATTCAGGTGGGGTGTTAGGGTTATGTTATGTTTTTGTTAATAAGTTATTATTATTATTATTATTTTTTACTGTGGGCTGGATTCCCAATTGGGGTGATGCATATTGTAGGTATTGAAAGCTGTCCCATGGGTTAGTAAATGCAAACCTACAAAGCCAAGTCACGTGTAGACTTAAGGCAAATTTATATTTCGTCATACGACCATGGCACTAGACAAAAATCACACTTTTTCTTTTGGGTGTGGAGGGGGCGGTCAAAAACGCTTGTTGAAAGCGTTGCGTGAAGAAGTATAAATTAAGCTTTATTTTTTATTACATTCATTAATTTAACCTTACTTGAATTTTTGGTTTGCCTAATCCATAGCCAAACTTTGTGATGATTCTTTGAAAGAATTACATTGTGTCTTAAATATTACTTTCTCGTTCTTGTTTTGCTTGTTTATGTAAGATCTTCTCCAAACTGAGTTAAAAAATAAAAAAGCAATGCCCATTATCTAGTCATGGGTAGGGGTTGAAAAATTCTCTTCAATATATAACCAAATTTACCATGAGAGAATACTCGGTTTGACATTCATGACAGAAATGTTCTTTATTATTATTTG
The DNA here is from genome assembly GCF_964188405.1 of Protomyctophum parallelum. NCBI lineage: Eukaryota > Metazoa > Chordata > Actinopteri > Myctophiformes > Myctophidae > Protomyctophum > Protomyctophum parallelum. Next base: position 1,219,190 of record NC_139714.1, read on the forward strand.
CAGATTTTTCTCGCATGTTTGGTGGTGCAAAAAGCCAAAAACATTTTCTATTAGAAAAAAACTCGCCTGCTTTAAACATTAACATTGTTGATGCTTTTAAAGGTTTGTTTTTGTGAATAATTTGAAAGATATAATTCCAAAGTGTTTATTATAGACATCTTCCTCTTGCTGCTATTAAGCTTTTCTTTTTCTAGTCTAGACACAAAGATTATGTTGCCTTATTGTGATTCACTTGAGTGTGCTGCTATGTTATGACATTTTGAAAATGTAACATTCTCCTTGCTTTTCTGCCTTGTGCGTACTGGAGGGCAAGTAAGAGGTTTGGTCTGGGACTAGAAGCACTTGTGTCCGCAGTCCTTTTTTGAATAGCATGTTTATTCTCAATTATTGTCTGTTATATTCCTATTATCTGATATTCTTGCTGCTTCCTGTGTTCCACATTTTATGCAACCTGTGACTAGTAGTTTGTGTTAAAGTAACACAAAAGCTCTATAATCACCTTTTAAAACGTGGTGTTATATTGACTATCAAAGTCAAACATTCTAGTATCATGATCCCTTCTTTGACATTATGGTTTTATGCAAATCCATGTCATTCCTGCAGTAATATACTACATGTCTGGAAATAAAACACTGCACTGCAGCTGACCTGAGCTTTGCTCAATGTTCTCCCTGAAATAAACACTAGTGATAAGGGAAGATTAGCAACATGTCTGGCCAATCGGTTGGTCTATTCACACAAATTCTATTAAACTGAATGAAATGGTTTTACATGACTTACATGACTAAGATTTTCTTAGTGATGTAGTGTTCTCTGTAGTGGAACTTATGACTAATTAATAGCAGTGTTATGATGGTATAAGTAGCCAGAGACTGCAGCTATAGTACTTGATGTGTGAATCACTGCATTGCCACATTGTCTTTTGAGATTATATGGAATCTCCCACAGGAAAATTCACAATGTATGGGTGGTAATGAAAGAAGTCAATTTGCAGTACTTGTCCACCAGGGGGAGACAAGCGAACATGATAGCTTTTAAAGCCATTTACATTATAATAAAAGTAAAATAGTTTATGTGTATAATGTAATTCTTGAGGACTTTATATTTAGCAACCATCAGTATTGATATTCTCCATTTCAGTGTATTCTCATTGACTTTTCTGTGTCCTATAAACATGCTGTATTGCATTTAAGTGGAGGTTTGTGTATGAGAACATTAGCACTTCTAATGAAGTATAATTGAAATGGACAAAACCACCTACAAGCACTTAAATTAAGGCTAGAATTTGAAATGCAGTTTACAGGTAGAAGTCACAGCATCAAAGATATTGCAAATACAGTAGGCCTATATTTTAGCTGCATATTGTTATAAACAAAATCATAGTATAATAATGCCAAGTTGACTTGGAGTTGACAAAACACAAGCACTGTCTGGTGTGCAAACTATCTTAGAATAAAGCTTAACGTTCAGTGAGAATACCTCTTAATTCCCTCAGTTACTTAAAATCAGAAAGCTTAAAGGGATACAATGGAGGCTGCAGTGTTTTCAAATGTGCATTCCTGATTAAGCAAGTAATCACTGCAGTATCATGAGATCTTACACTTCACAATATCCAAAATGCAGACAGAGATAGTTGTTCACGTCTCATTATGTTGGCACCGTGCAGAAAGTAGAAATCTCTGTACTGGTCCTGAGTGGTGTGTCATGAAGCCACATAGCCTATATGAAGCACAGACCCGCATTGCGGTATCAAGTAGGCTACGGTCGCCCCTAAACCATCTCGCCCCTCGATTCCTTTCCGCCGACCTCACGCCGAAACCTCGGTGGAAACCTCATGCAAGAACCTCGGTGCCACGGTTCTTGTATAGAGGGTATGCACGTGACATCGTCATTAAACCAGGAGGTTATGCAGGAACGTCTAAGTGCCAAAAAAACTACTTTCTGGCCTTGACAGCCCAATAGACCCCATACATCCAAACAGAAAAGTCCAATGTTATTGCATTAAACGACGTTAAACTCACTTTGCCACTCGATTTGCCATTGCCCTCTATTCTTTATTTTGTTTCACTGAGAATAAGGTTGGAAATAAGTTTAGGGTTAGGCATAGATTTACTGGGGTCAAGTTTAGGTATAGGGTTAGGTTTAGGCATAGTTTTACTGAGGTTAAGGTTAGGAATAAGGAAAGGTTTAACTGTTTGAGCATAATTTACTTAGGTTACTTTAGGAATACCAGGCAGCGTAGTTCCACCAGCTGTACACCAGGGGCGAGTTGGTAAAGGGACGAGTTGTTTGGTATTCCCCATTGCAGCCCCTTCAGTGGATTTTACGTTAAAGGTCCACTTCACCCCTTTGGCAACCAGAGCTTATTTTAATGATGTTTAGGACACAAGAAACACTTCCCTGGGGTTTATATGTGTGTAGCCTCGATAGCCAGGCTTTCATTTCGTCTGCGCGAAAGATGAAAGCCTGGAAAAAGCCGTGGGCTGAACCAGTCTAAAAGTGGGAGTCAACCCTTCCGGGTGGGCGTCGCTCTAAATGATGTGACGTATCGCTGCACTAGGGGGGAGAGGAGGGGCCGGGGGTGACGGACAGATCGATGAGATCCAATCAGGGTGCGCGCATTTCTGAGGCGCGACCCGCCACTCTAGACGAGAAATGTCTCGCTCTGGGTCAGGCTAATATGTGTGTAATAAATGTTTTTTTCTTTTTTGATATTTTGCCATGTTCATGACCAAAAACCTGCCATGAAAATGTGGTCTCACTTCCTTCCTGAACTACCAAGTCCCTCCATGCAACCCTCCCCCCTCTCCACAAGGAGGGGAAGTGTACTAAAGCATTATGGGCATTGTAGGAATTCAGCAATCCTAGTCAAACATTGTGCTACTGTTATAATATACAAATACTTAATATTGAGTGCAGTTTCTTCCAGTGGTGAAATGTGCCTTTTAAAGTCACTTGACACTGACTGGGGCCCCTTAAACAATCAGCGCCGGGATTTCTTTCAAAATACCAGCTCGTGGTGCCGTGCAGATATGGCAGCTTTTACTCTGAAAGCCCCCCCCCCCCCCCCCCTTCCGTTCCGTACAAAAACCGGGAGAAATAATGTTGCTTGCTTACCTCGCTAAGGCCAACCCCCCAAAAACGAAAAAATAAATCTGAATATTCTTCTCTCATTTGATATCAATGATGTGTCCTCGCTATCCATCGGTTGGATTACTCCCCCCCCCCCCCCCCCCCCCACAGGGAGTGCAGTGTCCGGCCTTGAGTCGGTCGGACACATGGTTGTCCAAAACCGCCACAAAAGCCTCTGATCAGGCTCTGTGAAGTGAGGGGCGCTCTTATGATCCTACAACATTGAGGAGGGAATTCGGTATAGCTTGGTATGATGTAATGATGATGATGTGAAACAAACGGTGTCAAAACAAACATTACATTCTCTTTATTGTCAATTGACTAAAAACAAACATTAAACCTGTATGTAGAAATGTAACACTGGGTCTGATAAGAGGCTTGAGTTTTGATTGATTGATTGAAATATTTATTAACAGTTTGCAGAACAGTACATTTCAAGCACAAACTCAATACAAAGACTGTTAACTGTGAGTGGACGACCCAATTAGGCATTACACTTGTTTACGAGAGGGTCCACCTTGTTCAATTCATCAAAACATTGATGAACAACATACAAATAGACACTTTTATATAGTCAAAGAACAGAACAGGAATTCATCATAAAGGAGGTAAAAAGGGAAAAGAAACATATATACAGTGAGGTGAAAATGGGGTGGGGGGGATTCAGAATTTTTGTATTCACATTCAGTTACACATTTTCCTACCATTTTTGAGGGGCGCTAGCCCCTCCTATACATAGGTTTAATGTTTGTCTTTAGTTCAATGTTTGTTTAGTAAACACCATTGACAATGAAGGGAAAATGTATGTCATAATATGCCTCATTACGTCATATTGTCTCTTTATTGTTAATGGCGTTTAATGTTTGTGTTTGCACCGTTTGTTTTACATCACCATTACATCACCTGATCAACATGAGACAGACTTTAATACATTAGTTACTTTTTTCTTGTACTGACTTTCTTTTTGTTTTCTGGCATTCCGCTGCTTGTTGTTTGTTTTATGTGAAGCACTCCCATTGCAGTCAGAACTACAGACTCACTGCCAATCTAAACTATGGAATGAACTTCCCATTACAGTCAGGAATACAGACTCACTCCCAATCTAAACTATGGAATGAACTTCCCATTGTAGTCAGAACTACAGACTCACTCCCAATCTAAACTATGGAATGAACTTCCCATTGCAGTCAGTACTGTACCGTACCATACTGTACTGTACCGTATTTTACTGTACAATACTGTACTGTGCCATATTGTAGTGTTCCATACTGTACTGTACTGTACTGTACTGTACTGTACTGTACTGTACTGTACTGTACTGTACTGTACTGTACTGTACTGTACTGTACTGTACTGTACTGTACTGTACTGTACTGTAGCATAGTACGGTACCATAGTACGGTACCATACTGTACTGTACTATACTGTTCTGTGCAATGCTGTACCATACTGTACCAGACTGTCATACTGCAACGTCTCGTCATAGAGAGCCCCCTCTCTCTGATCCCACAGCTGAACGGTGTGAATGACAATTCACACGATTTGCGTTTGTAAAATTACTCGTTTGCCGACTACAAATTGAACGGAAAACAAATGGAAAGACGAGGCTTGTGCAAGTACAAGCTATTAGGAAGAGAGCTTTATATCCGCAAAATCGGGGATATGGAAAGATGATTTTGACAGCTACTGCCCCACTTTCAAGGCTACAGCTGATGCAGCGCAGAATTGCATTGCTTATAGCCAAACATCTGCAGAGATCTTTCATGCCCCATGTTTATTTTACATCTGCTGGTGGGTGCTCAAACTGCTGATTCACATCTACAATCTAGTGCAAAACAGAAAAGCGTCAATACTTTTTCTAGTTGAGTAATGAGTGCTGTTGATTGCCCAATGCCCAGAATGCACGTCATATTTGTCTAAGCAAATCAACATGATGATAAGAGCGCCCCTCACTTCACACGGGTGTCATTTCCCCCCCCTTTTTTGTCATTGATTGGCCCCCATGTGTTTGATTGTAGTATTGTTCCACTGTTGCTTTGGCAAACATATGTTTTCTCATGCCAATAAAGCCCTTTGAATGGCATCCCTGCTTGGCACTCAGCATCAAGGATCCGCGGTAAATCCCTGCGACCTATAGTCATGTCCAGGGGCTGAACACGCACTGCCTCACGCTACATAAACAGGAGATAGGCTCCTGCCCTACCTATAGTGTATATGTAACCATGGTTTGGCAATATAATGATAATGGCTTAATATGTAAGTAAAGTCTATAGTTAAGTGTGATCCTCATTAAAATTTCTATTACTGTACATGTTTTCCTGAGTTGAGTTGCACGAACGCACGCATGCACACACAGAAACACACACACACACACACACACACACACACACACACACACACACACACACACACACACACACACACACACACACACACACACACACAAAACTATTACTGTTTTCGTCCCTCTATTCTGATGAAAAAAATACGGTAGAGAATGACATGCATGCCTGCATGTCACATGAGAGTCACATCAGAGTATATTGATTGATTAGGTCAGATAAACAGCTGAGAGACAGTGGATAAACAGTGCTAAGACACACAGCTGCTCAAATGTGACCAAATTTGGCTGAAGGACTGCCCACCAGTTTTGGAGTTATGGAGTAACAGAAAACAGCGAGTTGAGAAAACAGGCTTGAAAGGTTCACTTCTGTGGTCTCTAACATTACACCTAGCTACATGTTTAAGCCAGTGGCGTATCCAAGAATTCTTTGGGCAGGCAAGATGTGTTAATTGTCGTATCCCCGCGCACAATCGTAGCACTAAAGGTTTTCGAAAAGATATACCTGCCAGATGAGTAGGATACAAAGGCTGAAAGGCACGCATTTACATTCCAATGGGTCTACCGCAATGGCCAATCAGCTGTCCATTAATAGTTCTCAGGTCTTGTTTTTGTCCTATTTTTTTCTCATTGTATGGATTTCAGCTCTGACACTTATTTCAGACATGCTCTAGTTACTAGAGTCTAGTATGTGAAGAGTCTGCCTGTGCTATTAACTGTATTTCATGTCAAGGACCCCCAGAATTATCTGTAATTGGCTGCCGACCCCCATCTAAAAATATGTTGTTCCAGGGACCCCCAGAAGCAAAAAACACAATTTCAAAAGTAGCATGGGATGTGTCAAACTAGGGGGTTGTCATGATTCTGAATCCATTCCAAGCATTAGTTTTGCATGCAATACACTCCTTGGCCTAAAAACGTCCATAGCCGTCATCATAATGTGATGCAGCACATTATTTTGGGCACATTTGGGCAAGTGGATATGGCCGAACTTAGGCCAAGGAGTGTTTTTTGTGCAAATGCTTGGAATGGATTCAGAATCATGAAAACCCCTAGTTTGACATATGTCACATATACTCTTTGATGACATTTTGCCTTATATTGGTTGTCTATGGTTTATTGGTAGCCTATTAAAAAAAAGACAAAAATGGCCAAATTCGCCATCTTTCCGGCAGAGCAGAGCTCTCATTCTGTGGACTTTAACCTCTTAAACCCCAGGGGGGTCCAGGAGGGAAAATAAAAAATATCGGAGTTGGAACCTGAGACCTTGACCAGCCCCATTTACTGTGTGAAGTGAGGGGCGCTAATATATTAAAGTCTAACTCATGTTGCTATGATTAGGTGATGTAACACAAATGGTGTCAAAACAAACATTAAATAACTTTATTGTTAATAATGAATTGCATTTTTATAGCGCTTTTCCAAGTGCTCAAAGCGCTTTACAATGGTTCATTCATTCATACATTGGGAGGTGAAGCGGCGAACAGTCGACGCCAGCGTCCTCACTTCCCACATTCACACACCAATGGTGGCAAGCTCACACCAACCAACTCATTGGAGGCAATGTAGGGTTCAGTGTCTTGCCCAAGGACACTTCGACATGTGGACTGGAGGAGCCGGGATTCGAACCGCCGACCCAGGGATCATTGGACGACCTGCTCTACCTCCTGAGCCACAGCCGCCCTTACAATTGAATGTTTGTGTTAAGGACAAGATGACGTAAATTCACCCTTGAACATTGAACTAAAAACAAATTAAACCTGTATATAGGAGGGCGCCCCTCAAAAACACAAATAAAAAGTATGTCATCATGACATCACAGGTTAATCTCTATTCCTTGAGCTTTTGGGCCTGTGGCTCCCTGGGTAAAAGGGTTTCATCATGCAGATAGCATTAAGACTTGCTTACGTGGCTAGTGGGTTCGTCACTCTGCTAAACTATTGATAGGAATATGAACCAACCAAGTGGAGTCCACCTCGTTAAACTGGAGTTTCCACTGCATATTTATCTCAACATTAAATATGAAGACGGAGTGATTTTATAGTGCTGTCTTTTTGTTATTTACTGTCAACTTCATCATGTGTTGTTCAGCACAATAGTTTCTCTGTTTTAATAAAATGCATTAGACACGTCTGAATGTGGATTTATTCATCACTATGCATGTAAGACAGTGAATGTGAAAGAATAACGGCAAGTCGCCTCATGCACAAGTACTTCAACTTATTGAATTAAACTAGATATTAGCCACACTAATTCAAACATACTGCAGCTTTCTTAAAACAAGAAATGAGGAAAACTAGGTAAGCATGCAGGTTTATAAAGTGCAGTGTAAATTAGAACAATTAGAATTAGAAATTAGAAATTAGAAAACAATTAGAAAACTAAGGTGTGCCTACTGTAGCTTTAACACATCAGGCATACTAGTTCTAAAGTCCTCGTTTATTTTAGCCCACAGTGTAGGCATTTAGCAGATGAGTTCCACAGTGTAATGACTTTGGGACCCAGTTGTAAAGCTACGGCTGCAGTGCTTAGGCTATCGTATGCCCATCAGAATCCTCTGATGCACACACCCTGCTCACACGCCTCACAGTGGGACTCCTCATGGGGGCCGTTGAGCTCACTTTTGAAGGGCTCTTTGTACTTTTTGGCTGGCATTTCATTGTAGAACTTGACCCCGATATTCTCCATCAGGTGATCCAGGAGGACGTTGATGCTGGCGGGGGAGAAGCACGGCTCCTCCATCGGGGCGTCGCTGCACTGCCTGCAGTTCTGGCGTAGAGGCCTCACCTTGACGGTTCCCTCATGGCGGCCCGTAAGGCGCATGTAGAACATCACCATGGCCCGGCCCGACGGCCAACTTCTCCTGCACTTGGAGCAGCTGAACCTTTTTAAGAGAGAGGGCGTGGTGGATCAATGCATTTGTTGTTGTTTTATTGATACATGATTTTAATGGTTGCCAAACTGGGGGTCGGGACCCCCACATTATGTTGGGGGGTCTCCAGGGGATTACAGCTTAATGTGTAACATTGCTTTCTCACTCAACAGTAAAAAATATATAAATATACAAAATACAGTAAGCTAGTGCATACAAGATATCTGCACATGTATGCAGTTACAATGAAATTACAATTTAATACCAAATTGGCCAAATTGTCAAAAATTGTGAAAATAGCTGATCAACAAGCTTATAGTTTGTGAATACCCATGTCAAACTTGAATGCCTAAGTGTTTGTCAGGGTGGGGGTCCTCAGTTCAAATATGCTTATTTTGGGGAGTCGCATCCTGAAACGTTTGGGAACTTTTGTTTTTATTGACAAAAATGCATATGACCATGCTGTATATTGACACACACACACACACACACACACACACACACACACACACACACACACACACACACACACACACACACACACACACACACACACAGCAGCCTAAATAAGAAAGTACATATATAGGCCACTGACCTTGCAAATGCAACCTTTTTACATCGTTTCCAGCCAAGAGGTGGTTTAATAATCTTTTTTTTTTTTAAGATTTTTTTTTTTGCGGCTTACGCCTTTTATTGATTTTTTAAGGGATAGAAAGTAGGCTGACAGGAAACGGGAGAGAGATGGGGGGATGACATGCGGTAAAGGCCGTGTCGGGTCCGGGAGTCGAACCCGCGGCACACCGCGACTGGTTCACCAGTCCGGTGCCCAGACCGTTACGCTACGGCCTGGGCAAGAGGTGGTTAATTGTTCGGCACAATACTATGGTCAAACTTCAAACGCCAAGAGTCACCTTTTGATTGATTGATTGAAATATTTATTAACAGTTTGTAGAATTTACAGTACATTTTAAGCACAAACTCAATACAAAGACTGTCAACTGTGAGTGGACGACCCAATTAAGCATTACACTTGTTTACAACAGGGTCCACATTGTTCAATTCATTCACCTCGGTTGAGCTTTGCAGCCTTTGCCTTGAAAATGCGCACCCACTTCCCTGGCATGCTTAGATTGACAGAGAAATAGAAAGTAGCTATATTGTGTAACTTCTCCAGGTGTCTGTGGGTGTGTGCTGTCTGCAATTACTGCATTTTAATATAAGCACTGCAGGCCACTGTTGCCAGATTGTGTGACCTGCATTGTGTTTTGGTTAAAATGAAACTAATAGATTTGTCTCCACCAGGCCGAAGGCATGGGGAGAGAGTATGTTTTGCACTCCGTCCGTCCGTCCGTGTGTGTGTGTGTGTGTGTGTGTGTGTGTGTGTGTGTGCGTGCGTGCGTGCGTGCGTGCGTCCGTCCGTCCGTCCGCCCGCCTGTAAATAATAATAATAATAATAATGTCCGTCTGTTAACAGCTAAAACTCCGGCACTGTTAATCCGGTCGATGCCAAATTTTGCACACACACTCCCTGGATGCCAACGATGAACGGCCTGTTATAGCACCACCAGGAGGCCGATTTTTGTAAAACATTTTTTTTTATATTAGGCTACTCCTCCAGATTCTGTCCAAAAATCCTGCAAATCGTTACAGTAGCCTATCTCTATAGTCAAGTGTCCAAGACGGATCTGTCCGATATTTCATATTCCATCCTAATTGGCTAACATTGGCTTTCAAAGTTAACAGGATTGTGTGTGCGTCTGTCCGTCCACTTGAAAGAATACTGTTATAAAAGATAAATTCAACCCGGGTGTCAGTTTGCTTATAAAAAGGATTGCGGTACAGAGGGGTTGTCACACTGGTCCACTTAATTACAAAACACCTAGATAAGTCAAATAAGAATCATGCAAGGGTGCTATTCTTAGAATTTTCTTCAGCTTTCAATATACAATACAGTCTGATATAGCCTACTAGTGTCAAAAATGGTACAGTTGGAACTGATCCATACTTAATTCACTGGTATGCTTTTTTTTCTTACTATCAGAGGGTGAAGGTGAACACAGCCCTCTCCGCGGCACTAACTACTAATAGCCCTGCTCCCCAGGGTTGTGTGAGCTCAGCCAGGGACAAATTAGCCATTGGGGGTGGACCAGGGGCCCTTTGGGGAAATTGGACCGTGAGGTAGGCCTACTAGGTTTGACGCCCTGAAAAGGGCTTTTGGGGCCCTTCATTGGCTGTTGATTTTGTTAAATTTAGGTTAAAAATATGATAAAAACACGGAAAAACACGAGAATATTACCGGCCCAGGGGCTCTCCGTCCCTGAGCTCAGCTGTACTTTTCACCCTTTATACTGACTGCTGTTGTATTGAGAAATGTCTGTCTGAATGTCGAACTGACATACGAGACCAATACATTCTAAAATACTCAGATGATACAGTCTTGACTTCTCTCCTAGACAGTTCCAGTGATCCTGGACTACACCAACACAGAGTAAATAAGGTGGTTGAATGGAGTGATAACATCGCTCTCATCATTAACACAAAAAAGACAGAAGATATTGTTTTTGGTACACCACCAGAGATACACAGATCCCCCTGCATTACTATGGTGAAAAGATCAACCAGGTATGTTCGTACAAATACCTAGGAGTAGTAATAGACCATATGTTGTCATGGAAAGATCAGATGGGTTCAGTGTGTAGAAAACAAAGCAAAGAATCTACTTCCTTCGCCGTCTAAGATCCTTCGGTGCTAGTAGACAAATTCTTATTTTGTTCTTCACTTCTGTTATTATGAGTGTTCTTCAGTAGGCTACTGTAGTACCACCTGGTATGGATGTTTGTCTGCAGCCCTAAAGTCACAACTGCTGCCTGCAACAACTGAACATTTGTTCAAAGATTGTTGGTTAACGTACTTCAGAAACTTTATACATCCATGTATGACAACAGCATCCTAAGGTTAGCAAGGAATATCACTATAACACTAACCATGTGTTGTATGGAGACTATATAGTTGCTACCTTCAGGAAGGAGATATGGTGTACCAGCATAGAATAAAGTCAGACTAGGCTTAATCAGTGAGTTGTATAGTAGCCATGGGTAATCTAGGCGGTGGACAGCTGCTCTTGACTTCATGTATTGTTTTGTTCTTTGTGTTCTTTTTGCTTCCTATATGATGAATTCCTGTTCTGTTCTTTAGCTACATAGAAATGTCTATTTGTATGTCTCTAAATGTTTTGATGAATTGAACAATGTTGACCCTGTTGTAAACAAGTGTAATGCTTAATTGGGTCGTCCACTCACAGTTAACAGTCTTTGTATTGAGTTTGTGCTTGAAATGTACTGTAAATTCTGCAAACTGTTAATAAATATTTCAATCAATCAAAAAAAAAATTGTGTGTGTGTTCTGCATACTTGGCTGCTGGGTCGCAAGACAATTTTCAGTGTGAACTGACAATAAAGTAGGCTACTATATCATAGTAAAAACAAAATTGGTCAAAGTCAGCTAACAACAGTGACATGAAACAAAGTGAAAAGACAATGTATTAATTTTACAAGGAATTGTACATACAATTTACAATTTAGGCATTTAGCAGACGCTCTTAATCCAGAGAGATTTACATTAAGCAAAAACAAAAGTATGGCATACATCACATATATAAAAATTAGTTATCATGAATCATGTATAAACTAAGAACGTAACAGTGGAGTATCTATGTAAACTATACATATTATACTTTGTACTATAAAGTGCTATGACTACATAAAATGCAATTCTAGTGCAAAATTGAGTGGCTTCCTATGATGGCCGAAACTGAGCAGTACCTTGCTAACAGCTTGGCCCTCCTTTTGGAGAGGCCGGCCATTTGTAAGCCCCTCACAGAAAAAAAAAGAAAATCACACCCGTGTGAAGTTTGGGGCGCTCTTATCATCATACATCATCATGACGTAACATGTTGATTTTGCTCAGACACATGACGTCAAATCTCCATTCATTGTCAATGGGAATTTGTGTAGAGCCCAAGGAGTGTTTTTTTTTGCAAAACTGTGCATACCCTAGACTGCCAAAGGACGGAAATGTGCATCTGTAGCCTAGCTGTGAGATGGTCTGCACTATAGCTGTTGATATTTCAGCACTTTGGATAGAAAGGCTTCCTCCAAACTGTAGTCTGAAAGTACAGCTGACCTTCCCACCTCAATATGGGAAACTCACCCCGGACAGGTGAAAAGAAGCAGACATAACAACATAACTTGTAAGTTGTAAAATAACATTGCATTCTCATTTTCAAATTGGCGTGTGTACAATTTGAAAATGAAAGTGCAATATGATTTGCTTTTGCTTTTTTTTTAATTGGCCAATATGAGCTTGTGACGTGTGTGTGTGTGTGTGTGTGTGTGTGTGTGGGGGGGGGTGTTGAATACGTTCCATTCATTTTCAGAAAAAAATACTCCTGGCCATAAAATCGGCCATGCCTGCTTTTCTCTCTAGGAGACTGCTTTATTATGGGATATTTATAATTACTGGTGGGTATTGTCCAATGTCTGTTCTGCATGCATGTGGTGTGTTCCATAAGTCCATTGGATGCAGATAATTGATTTGCGTAATTCAGCATACACACTTCTCAATTCCATCACTGAAGCTTGAAATCTTACTTGGGAAGTCAATGTATTTATTAAACAAAGCAGTGAACAATTTCTTTCCTGTAATGTATTAACACAATAGCAGCACATGGATATAAAATCTAATTAATATCAATAGAAGCACATTTTGAACTTAACATAAAATTGTTACATTTTGTTAACAGAAAATGATTAAATGCAAGAGCCTTGAATGACTTGTAGGTGAGAGGGTCATAACAATTTGAAGTGTTGCTGTGAGACGCATCTCCAATCTTATTTGGACATACAGTATTACTTTACAGCTTGCTCGCCACCCTTCATTTAGGAAGACAATTTTCCTTTCAAAAGTGTACAGTAAATGTTTCCAATGGACTTGCATAAGCATTTACTAAAACCGAGTCCACACAAACCCACACCGCAAAGCAACATTAGATACATTCTTAACATGGAATGGCATTTTACACATTTGTTTAATCTCAAATTATGAAAAAGAAAAGTTGGCAACTGAACCAAGAGGCCACACCAAATTCCACATACAGTATGTGCCTCACCTAGATTGCAAAGGCCTAATGTTATGGTGATGGGACTCTAGCCTGATTTAATTAAAAGAATAGTGGACGGCAAAAAAAAGTTGGTGTATTTAATTTCAGATTTTATTACTATGCAATGGGCCATTAGTCTGTTCCAATGTAGAAAGACAAATTAAAAAAATAATAAAAATAAAATAAAAAGTCTCAAGTTGGTTGGGGTTTGAAGTTATTAAAACTACAATCAGGAATTGATGCACAGATCCTGCATGAAGCCCAATCAACTTATCAAAAGAAAAACAGAAAGCCTTGGGCAGTCCCTGCATGCTTTCGTAGGTGCCATACAATACAATAATAAAGAAGCCACATATGCAAATTTCCAAGTTGGAAAATGTTGCTCAGTTTGTATTTTTTTTTGTTTCCTGCATTGAAAACAATCTGCTGTTGGGCGGAAACCAACCACGTCCAAAAATATGATGGTCTGTCATGATGATGTCTGTCATCCTGATGTCCATTGTCCATACAGTCCTTCAGGCGCTGCTGCGTTCGTTCGTTGTCAAGATGATGCTGGGAGAGAAATACAGGATTGATTGATTGATTGATTTATTGATCAAATACTTTATTAGTTTAGTTTTTGTCACATTCCTGAGATTTGATGACCGGGGGAGACTCCGTTATTAAAGTCAAAGAGTATTGTGAGCTTGTAGATCTGTTATTCTCAGCATGCAACCCAGTGTAAATTCTGCCATTATGACGCCATCGAGTCAGACCCGGCCAATACTACAATACAATATTTTACCGAGGCCGTTTTACCGAGCTTAACCCATTTAGGACTGAAACTAGAAAATGTCTTCTAAATCATGACAGTTTTCTGAAAAACCTATGTTTCTATGTAAGTGGTTCTCAAACTATTTCATGTCAAGGACCCCAGAAATTATATCAAATTGGCCGCCGACCGCCATCTGAAAATACTGTATGTTGTTCCAGGGACACCCCCAGAAGCAACGATTTGACTTAAAAACGTTCACGCTGAAAGAATATACATTAAAATATTTGCATCACATTTTCAAGATTTTAAAAAAATAGCTAAAGTATAACATAATCCTTAAAGGACAACTTTAGTTTTTTTCAACCAAGTATTAGAGAAAGTAAAAGATGAGTGTTCTTTTTGTTTCATTTGCTGCTTTTTCGTTGCAGCGATTTTAGCTATTTTTTACAGGGAGGCGGGGGCATTCGAACATGGGGATAAATATGTATTTTTTCACAAAATGTTATAGCGATTTATTCCAGGAATAAATAATAACAATAATAACATAATAATTATTATATAACACAATCCTAAAACACTCACATGGACACGCTCACTCATACACATTAATTGTTGTTTAATTTTTATCTAAGGGACTGCAATGGAAATAAGCCGTTGGCTTTCTTGCATTTATCCTTTTGATAGTGATGTATAACTATGTGTATTTTTCTGAACATGTTAACATTGTCAATAAACATATCAATCAATCAAAAAAAGTAAATATTAAAAAAGAAATTGCTGTAACTTTGTGAAAAAATACATATTTAGCTCTATTAGCTATTTAGCACTGCTTATCCGCTTATATTTTCACAATGGTACATGCTAGAAACGTATTTCGTAGACAAAGTAGACAAAATTATCTTTATTTGATATATGGCATGGGTATAATAAGCCATAATATAACCTAGCCTATAGCTAACTGAAACTAACTGAAACTTCAGCACACAGAAGTGTGTGTCATGCAGGTGAAATGAGAGAGTTCCTACCTGCAACCTTGAGGTTTTTCGCCTTTATTTTATTTTATAAAATAGTGACATGCAGTAAAGGCCGTCGGGATCGGGAGTCGAACCCGCGGCACACTGCCAGGCTCGGACTACCGGCCGAGGTTCCCGAACCGCTGAGCCACGGCCACGGCCAATATTTCAACATAACAAAATTGAAAAAAATAATTTATTTAATTGTGGAACCACCCACATTCATTTAAAAAAATGGTCTGTACATTAATAATAAAATGGTGATTATAGTAATATTATCACAGACATTGTTGAGAATTAAGAGTGAGGAAGCATCCCGACAAGGAGGAAGAGATTGCATACACACTCTTTTCATCCGTTTCTATGGGGAAAAAATACAGCTATATCATTATTATATTTCATTGGATTCATGAAGGAATAAGCCTTTGAAATGCCACAGTTCAGATGGAATGGAACTGAGGAGTTAGGGCTGTCTTTCCCTGCGTGATGTGGCAAACATCATCCAATACGACGCTATGTTTTTGATTGACTTTAGAGACGCTGCCGCCATCTGTCTAACCGAGACCTGGCTAAAAGAGGATATCCCGGACTCTACGTTACAGCAAGCCGGCTTTTCTCTTCACCGTGGGGACCGCACCACCGACTCACTAAAACAACGCGGAGGCGGTGTATGCTGCTATATCAACAGGAGCTGGTAGACACCAGAATACTGTCACAATCATGCTCTCCTGAGTTAGAGAGTCTCACGGTGGAGTGTAAACCTTTCTATCTGCCGAGAGAGTTTTCTTCTGTCACACAGTCACACTATCTGTGATCTATATCCCTCCGAGCGCCGCTGCCCAGTCTGCCATGCAGCAGCTGTCCGAGAACATCACGGAGGTGGAAAACAACAATCCCGACACAGTTGTGCTCGCGCTGGGGGACTTCAATCACGTCTCCCTGAAGAAGGCTCTTCCAAGATACAAACCTCAGATCAACATCGCCACCAGGTTGGAGAGAACACTGGACCAGTGCTACTCGACCATCCCAGAGGCATATCACGCAGTGGCTAGAGCTCCTCTCGGTGAGTCTGACCACAATACCATTCTCCTAGTCCCTAAGTATCGCCAGAAACTAAAGGTGGCAAAACCAACTGTCAAACTGTGTAGGAAATGGTCTCCACAAGCCATAGAGACATTACAGGACTGTTTGGACTAACCTCTGGTCTGACAGTTAGGATATTGACACTTACACTGACACTGTTACATCCTACATTCACTTCTGTGAGAGTGTTTGCATTCCCACAAGGACCATTACGTTTTTTAACAACAGTAAGCCCTGGTTCAATAATGAAGTGAGATCGCTTTGTAGGGAAATCAGGCACAATTTGCTGTTTTATTTGCATACGCATCTAAAGTGGCGGGTTGGCTGGGACCAGATTACATGTATACACAGGAGCATTACCTTTAAACCTCCCAACACTAAAACATATCGTCATTACGTCACAATCGAAGACCAATTACACTCTGGCATTGGGTCCTTTAATCCACATATGTCTTACGTCATCATTGAGAGCTAGTTATACATATACTATATATGTAATTTGTAAGTTGATTAGCGGTATACTGTGGTTACTTTGCGCCTATTACAGAAATTGAAGTTAGAGACACATATTACTCTGATCATGATTTAGTATTAATATCACTATAGCTAGTCCAAGATGAAATACATTTAAAACAATTGACAAATAATAAAATAATTATACTGTATACGTGATAACATATTTTAATTCAGTTTATATACCTTTTTTTTCATCACATATCAATGATTTATTTTTCTTTGAAAAACTAAAAAGGGATCCAGAATATTTCTAAATTGATAAAACTGTATTTCTTATATAGATAGAAACTTGAACCATACTTAATAATACTAGGTGTTTACATGCATAAAGTAGGTAGGTAGCAAATAGTTACACCTAATAATTAGACATTTCAAACGTGTGATCACGTGATCATCATTGCATAGTAGTACAATGTTATCACTCTGACCTTTAAATGAACCCTCATCATGATGTATATGTATATGTGTAGTGTGTACATACCTGGCATAATATGTTCACCTTCTTGGTCTTCTTGGGTTTCTCTATGTCTATGTCCGCTGCAGGCAGATGAGAGGGTTACAAAGGGTTAACCATTTCCTCCATAACCGCACAACAAAAACCCTAGCACTGCACAAATACTTTGCCTATCATTTATGTATTTCATCTGGCAGTGAATTTAAAGATGGAGTTCCACAATAAAACATGATCATCAGGTATTATTATAATATAAGGAGGAAAAACTTTTTCCAAAAAGTGTACAGTATTTGTTAAAGGAGAATTCCATGCTAGAAGGCTTTCTTACCTTTATTTGTAGTTGTTACGTCCCCACCAAAGAGGGCCAGGTGTTATTTTGTATAAGCGCATTATTGGCTATTTCCCCTACTATAAGCCCTCAATGAATTGCATTGAGGCTGTTATGCTGTTATGGGCTGTTATGCTAATTCGCTTATTTCCATCGCTCAAAAATCTATATTTTTTGTATATATCCTCTCTTCAAAATGTAAATAGTATCCCGAGCGGCACACTTTACTACTTATTTTGATGGAAATAAGCGAATTATCACAAAAACCCAACCCCCATTGAGGGCTTATATTAGGGGAAATAGCCAATAATGCACTTTTGCACAAAATAACACCTGGACCTCTTTGTTGGGGACGTAACAACTACAAATAAAGGTAAGAAAGCCTTCTAGCATGGAATTCTCCTTTAAAGGGTAAGACCACTTTTTTGGAGGTTTTGGTTGTTTTCTTACCTTATTATGGTCAAACTAGTCCAGTCCAGGAGTTATTTCGCTCCGTTGTGTTGTTTATTAGCAATTTAAGAAATAAAAAATAGGGTCCATTGACTTCCATTGTAGCGGGGAAACAGCTCTCAAAGTCACTCTTTTAGCACATGAACGAACGCAACAAAAGCTGATTCTGACAGCTTATGACATCAGGAAAACTCATGCGGTTTTATTTTTAATAAAAAATTTCAACGTTGTCTTGTTTTGACTAATTTGTGTAGAAAGAAGATCTGGTAGGTATGCTTACGCCAACCGAATCACTTCTGTTTTTACGTGACGCGGTACTACGATCCGATTGGTCCAACTCTAACTGCAACAATCTGGAACAGCGCACTTCATCCTCCGTTCTAAAAGTATCGTAAACCTACAAAGTTATGACTGCTTGCCGTGGGTGTCTGTGTCGGGGGTACTGCTCGACTGCAGATGGATTGGGTGCTCTCAGCGTACAACACAGGCAGCCAGCGTGCTTCCTTGTTTACAAATGAAACCGGAAACGGAAGACCGCATTGCAGCTTCAGTGTCTCTCCAAACAAAATAGTACCTTTATAAATATATGTTAAAACACGAAAATAAAACCGCATGAGTTTTCCTGATGTCATAAACTGTCAGAATCAGCTTTTGTTGCGTTCGTTCATGTGCTAAAAGAGTGACTTTGAGAGCTGTTTCCCCGCTACAATGTAAGTCAATGGGCTCATTGGGCTGGTATTTTTATAAAGTTATTTTCTATAAAACTGCACAATGGAGCAAAATAACTCCTGGACTGGACTAGTTTGACCATAATAAGGTAAGAAAACAACCCAAACCTCCAAAAAAGTGGTCTTACCCTTTAAAATCATGCTTTTATGTGGACACGCCCACCAGTTCATTAAGTATGCCTGGTTTTCCTGGTGGGTGGTGATGGGTAGTGACTGGTGATTCACCTGAACTGAAGCCGCACCCACAGCTGTAGTTGTATGATAAAGGGGGAGGGGTTAGAGGAGGGGCTGATAGTGTGCTGTCACTATATTTACTGTTTATTTCATTGGCCCGTTTGACTGTCAAGGGTTCAGCCTCCAGGAAGAAACCCTAAATACAAAGTCAATACACCATTGCACATACAAACGACCAGGGTGTCTAATGAAGTACTGTCACGTCATAGACACATGGAAAACTGGAAAAATACAAAAATTGTGGCACTCATCTTTAACACTAGCATGTCTGAATCTACTACTATGACTATGAAAGGTCAAGATGACCGTGTTTTTCATGCGATTTGATAGGCCACTCTCTTCCCCACTCGTCTAATGATCTTCACACCTCTCCCTGCAGTGCCTGTACCTGTTGACGGCTTGCCATTGTCTTCTAAATGTGCATTCCAACTAATTCCTCATTGTGTATACAAATGTAGGCTACTCACAACATGTAGACTAATGTTGTTTTAGAGGTTATATTTTATGAGGTTTGCAGAAATAACTGTTTATTTCGCCCGAAAAAGTTTGGGAGTGGATAAAACACTGTCAGACTTTGTTTTACCTTTGGGTAGGCTAGAATTCTAGAATTGCGTGGGGGATTTATTTATTTCCCCCAGATGGTCTAAAAATGAGTTACTTTGACCAATGTATTACCAATCTTGTACACCATTGCTCACGAAAGCAACACCCTTGACCCAATTATAGCCACTGCATCTAGCTTTAAATTAAAGTTCCCCGGGCATCGTTTTGGGATATTTTGGCCGATATGGGTCTTTTTCTCAAGTCTTGAGTCAGTGTGTTCCCCTCCCGGCTCATGGCTCTTTACAGACGGCACAGAGACAGCAGCCACTCCGCTGAACGTGTCAGTGTTGCTACAGTGGGATTGAACTGTGAACCGCACGGACACTGGTGCTGCCGAGTGCTGACAGCCGACAGCTTCTTCTTCTGAATTACTTTATCTTTGCCTTGAAAAAGACCGTAGGGCGTAGGCTATATCCGTTTTGCTGTTTTCCAAAACAAACCAGCGGGCGCTACTGTTTGCTACAAAGCGACTGGAAGGACAATGTTTACAGACATACCAATTAGCCAATCTGCTGATTAGGCTACCCGATCAGCGATCACCAGGGGGCAGCGACAACAAACACACATACACACACTAGCCTGGGCACCATTTCATTTAGGGTATATGATCCTGTCGGAAGCGGATAATATTGTTATTACGTCATGTTGTAGTATTGTTTTGTAGTCGACAGGCAGGAACAACGGGGCGGCAACTTCCTTTTCCCTCAAACCGATTTTTCGCAATAAAAGCTACGAGAGCTTTTATTGTTATTCTTCCGGTTTGAGGGAAAAGGAAGAGACCAGGCTTTCCTCCGAGGTGGTGGAAAGCCTGCATGGTGAGGCGAGGTTACACACACACACACACACACACACACACACACACACACACACACACACACACACACACACACACACAATAGCCTTCTATATAATGCTGCGCACATATATTATATACACTACAGTATATTAAAAATACCCAGCATACTTTTGGGGAAGGCTAAGCCTTCCTAGCCTTACATACCCGCCGCCTATGATCGATGTAATTTATATTATTTGATTGATTGTGCCAGCAGAGAGGTTAGAGAGCAGAAGAGCGGGAGAGAGAGAAAAAAAGAAAGAGCCTTGCGTGCGTGCAGGCAGAATTGCAAATCAGTTCTACGTCTCTTGCAGAAAAGGTTACAGACGAAGGACGGACAGAACTGTCATCTTTTGACTGACAAAACATTTAGAGGTTCGGTAGGTCTATCTGGTTGGAATGATTTCAAACACTGTCATTTTTATTTGGAATCGCATTGGCAAGCATTCTCGCTCCATGGAAAGGAAATGTCGGTCGAGTCTAACCGAGCATTCAATAACATCCCTCATCATGGATAATAATCATTGTATTCCTATTCCTATTATCTCAACATAAGTAAACAAATTCCAAGTTAACCAGCCAAACATATATGATTGAATTAGTTGGAAATGGAATGCAGGCTTGGCAGTTGAAATGCAAATGACTCATCATCATCATTTTGACTCATCAAAATCGGTCAGACTGACCGCTTAGACGTGTTAAGGGGTTAATAACTAAAAATGCCCAAGGGATATCACTGGGCACTCTCTTGAATTCTTAAGAGGTGACCCCAAGCTACAAGTTGAGAAAAAAAAACGTTATCTGACAAAACCACGTTTACCCTCACGGCTCCCTGACTACAATTTGTTGCAGTCATATGGACAATATACGGTGACATCACATTATATTGCTTATATAAAATGAGGCAACCACACTCCCCAGGATTTTGTTGTCACTATATTCCATGTTCCATTAAGCCTTGGCGAAAATAGGAAACGTATGTTCTTTAGGTCGAAAAAAGAAAAGTGCATTTTGTCACATTGTCAGTGGCCAGCAACTGCCTCCGGAGTCCCCCGGGATAACATACCCGACCCCAAAGTCCTTGGAGGTCTTCCTCAATTGTGTAGGGTGTCCACCATATCGGCCTATATGACCCTGCAAATAATCAGAGATTGGATATCGGTCATAATTTCAATATCGTGCATCTCAAATATTATCCAGAAATATGAAATCATTAGTGAAATCAATGTGACAGATCTGAAAACATCATTATGATCATAGCAGTAACCATATATGAACCCCAGCATGCTGGACTGGGGAACATGAGACTAAAATAGGAAATAGCCCATGTCTGTATGTGAAACTGACTTGATTCATTTTGGATAGCAATTTATTATTCTGCTATTATTTATTCTGCTCACATAAGCTATTCAGATGGGGTAGACAGTACAAAGTATTCAGGCCATTCATCAGGAAATAAGGATCTCAGGATATTTCCTTTTCTGTTTCAACCACAAAATCATCTTTACCCATTGATTTACTTGTAAACTTGTGATGTGACATTAACTGATTCTGATCACTGCTTCATGGCACTCAAGCATTCTGTCATTTTTTATCAAATATAAATTAAATAAAAGGAATACGGAAAAATGCAGACTCAGTGTTCTTAAGAGCAATAACAAAGTTGTGACTGAAACAGGATCAGTTATACATTGTTTTGTATCTTTGCACCTCAGGAGTTTACTCACATATAGCACTGGCTTATTCACTTCAGTTAGAGCTTTGCATATTATTCTGTCAAAGCTATTCCAACTACTCACCTTCTTCCTCATCCTCCGCCTTGGTCTTGACCACAGAGTCTAAAAGCCACAACACATACAGGTACATCAGCACCAATATGACCACATTCCAACTCACTGATCCTGCATTAGCTGCCAACATCAATGGAAAAGGTGACATCACACACCCAAATAGGGATGTCAGGGCTATTAATGTTGATTTCCTCAATCAAAATCACTTTCATATTAGTGTGTAACTCTTTTGGATCAAAGTAGTAAAGTCTTGACAATAAAGTCTGTTCCCCATTCACATAAAAGCAGCAGGTACAGTAGTTCTCATGCATGTTTTCAAACAACGAAGAGCATTATTTACCAGAATCATCGTCTTCATCATCATCATCATCATCATCATCATCATCATCCTCACTCTCCGGCTTTAAAGAATAATAGACAAATGAGAATAAGAGACAATGTAATACAATTGTAAAGCACTTAGGAATTATATAGAGTTCCACTTTCCACCCATTCAGTTGCAAAAACTATATTGAAGTAAAGCAATACAATGTATGGCAACCTGAGGGAGGTACTCTTCTTTAATATTTCATCATGACTTTTCACAAAAAAGTGAAAAATATATCTCATGGAGTTTCAATTGTTATTATTAAAAAAATATTCATAAAAATAAAAATAAATTGAGAGAGAAGAAAAACACAATTTGTGGGTGTATGGGATTGTTCTCTGTCACTATTCTGTTCTAGCAATAAACACAGGTGAAACTCACCCAAACACCTGCCTGAAGGAAAAACAAATCACACCTGTGTGAAGTGAGGGGCGTGAATATATTAAAGTCTAACTCATGTTGATTAGGTATGATGTAATGGTGACAAACAAACATTAAAAGCCATTAACAATAAAGAGATGCACATTATGACGTAAATTTTCTCTTCATTGTCAATGGTGTTTACAAAACAAACATTGAACTAAAGACAAACATTAAACCTGTGTATAGGAGGGGCCCCTCAAAAAAAAAAGAAAACAGGGATGTGGGCAGGGAAACAAACCTACCTTCTATGATGTCACTGTCGCATCATAAGGTACTGAAAGACCCACCCACCTCAGACATCAGCAACATTATGAAAATTACAAAAAATATAATTGTCGGGGTGAAAATCACATGTTTAGTGGTTAAATAGGAACACCAGGGTTAAGGTTACTTTTATCATCCCATACCTCTTCTTCTTCGTCTTCTTCTTCTTCACCACTGTCCTCCTCACTACTAGTATGATACACTTCCCATGCAGAGCCGTCTGGGAGAAATGTGAGGCCCTGTGCTAGATGTCGGGGGGAACAATTAATACTTACTTTTGCCTTCACTTTCCTAAATATTATGCCAGGTTCTCATCTCCAATGAGTAATAAATTGACATGCACTGCCTAATTTAGCAGCTTAAGAGTGTGAATGCAGAGATTGTGGTCCTCCACATTGTTATTTTATTTGTTGTAAGGAAGCTATAGTTAACATGACATGAGTCATGTCAAGCAGGCTGTCACAGGAGGGGTCTCTGGGGCTGACACTGTCTGATGATCTATATGAGCAATTGTACTTGTCTATGTATTACTCTACAACGAATACCAATGGAACACAAACCTGTTGCCCTGATCATAATTCATAACTGATATAAAACCACCACCCAACCAGTCTGCCCTGCAGTGCAGCTCAAATTACTGGTTATAAAAGTAAAATGAACAGCTGCTTGTGTTGCTGTTATTTGTTATACATATTATGTATCACATTTGCTCGATTGCCTGCAGACAGTTTGTGATCGATCAAAATTCAATTAGAAAATTGTGAAATCATGACACTGACTGACTGGACTGACAGAGAGACTGAAAGAGAGAGTGAGAGAGAGAAAGAGAGGTCGTCGGTCCATGCGTGACAAATTATTTATCATCTACGATGAGATCCTTTTCAGGGAGAACTCTCGGGGAGTCGGGGCCTCTAGCCGCCGTGCGTAGCGCTAATAACCACCCCTGCCTATTTTAGCTCTGACTCTGAGATGGAAAGTGTTTCTAAAAAAAAAGAAAAAAACGCTGCCTAGCACGAAGCCTCGCATGCGCGAGGCCCTGTGCGGCGGCACCATTCGATCTACCCTAAAAGCGGCCCTGTTCCCATGGGTGCTTGAGAGAAGGAAAACATACATGCAAACATACTATGACCATAAATTAAATGTATTATTATACGTAACGCATTGTGAGCTTGTACGAATGTACGTGCATGACACCGTTGTTCAACAAAGTATGACTTGGGCTGTATTCTGCAAGGTCTCCTGTAACACCTTTCTATGGGTAACAGGTTTCAATTCATCAGGCTCAAATGTTAGAATGTTTTTTTTGTTTTGTTTTACAGCTATGTTCGTACAGCATTTCTAAGATGATTTCAACATGGATTTGGTTGTTTGGCTGAACAAGACATGAGCCTGGTTCAGCAGCCAGATGAACAGGCGGTGTCATCAGGCTGGTCTCAGACCTTTGCTCTTCCTTAGAACTACCTGTGAATTCTACCAGGGACTTGGACTTTGTCTTTGCGCTCCCCGAGTCCCTCATGGACCTACTTGCACAGTTGCACTTGGACTTATATTGCTGCAGTGAATTTAATTCTGCTGTAGAGCGCTGCCTCCAGAAGAGAATTTCCCCTTTTCTTTCCATTTCAAAAAGTATTTAGCCTCGTGCAAAGCCAACTCTGATGACAAATCATGACAATTCTTTGGGGGCCGGACAACTAATTAGAAAAACGCACAAAAACGTACCTGTCCTTTTTTCTTCTAATTATTTGTTCGGCCCAAATAATTGTGTATATTGTCATGATTTGTCATCGTCCGAGTTGGCTTTGTCCGAGGCTTAGACATTAGACTTTTTGAAACGTCTACGGGAAAATGAATGGGAAATTCTCTTCCGGTGCCCTCGCATAGGGCAGGACTGCGATGCTCTATTAGAAAGCACTTTGTAACTTTGTTTTGAAAAGTGCCTCATAAATAAGGGTTATTATTACTTGTGGATTATATCAGTGTCATTATACCTTATGTGAATTATGCGGTCGACACAGACATTTTATAACTTAATCCCATGTACAACGCACTGACTATTTTATATAGCACCTTATCATTTACAGTATGCATCTGCTGCTATGCTCACGCACCTTTCTATCTTATCTCAGGTACTATGTGTAAATATGTAGATATCTTGTTTATTTTATTTGATTGATCTCCTTTCCCACTTATGGAACAATACGATGGGAACTACGCACGCAATCTAATTTCACCCACTTAAAATAAGTAAAAATTGACGAATTTTTACTTATGCACCCTGTGAATAAAATAAGGGCTTAAACTGTCTGAGTTGCTCCAGCATTCCTTCCTCACACTTTTAAAGTTTTGCTTGCTGTGACTGGGACGCTCTGTCTAGGAGTGTGTTTTGTCAAACAACATACTTGCAATGCTATCGGCCAAATTGGGGCAATAGTCAGGAAATAGTTTTTTAAACAATCTCTATTATTTTTTCCCATACTGGTCCAGACCTGGAAATGAGAAATGACTCAAATCTAATACATTTCCATAATTGTCATACCCTTGTAGTAATCATGTCATCTTCTGTGGGTGCATGATCATCCCGCAGCCTGGCACAGCCTGGTATGCTGAACTCGAAGTCATGATGTCGGGGCATCTCTCCCACAGTTTCCCATGAGTCTGTTTCTTCACAGTACTGCTCGATGCTAGGGATGCGCCTACAGTGCATGAAGAGAGACCAAAAGCTAGAACACAATTGTCTGTTGTGGACAACAAGCCCCCTTTTCCCAAACATTCGTGACCCAGCACTGTTACTTGTTGTATGCGTCCAGCCCTCCCAGCACATATAGCTTTCCATCCAATGCAGCTATGGAAGGCTTCTGGCGTCGCACTTGCATGGGGGTACACAGAGTCCACTGGTTTGTCTGGGGGCTGTAGTACCTCATTGTTTTTTTTTCCGGGGATCTTGAACAATCCAGACCGCCTATAGATAAAACAGAATGAACAGTACAGCGATTGTTATGTCTCTCACACACACACAGCATCACTTTCATAGGCGTCAGATTGCTGTGCACACTACACAACTATGGAGTCTTTGCAGACGTCAGAATGAACAGGCCAGGTCTATATAAACCCTGGGCAGGGGCCCTGTCCAGAGCCCGGGAAAAGGCCTTTTGGGGGCGGTTCTGGACAACCGTGGGTCCGACCGGCCACTCCACCCCCTGTGGTGGTGTGGTGGTGTGGAACGTGTGTGTCGAATTTGAAGTCGGTGGGGTGAACGGTTCTCGAGTTAGGTGGATTACACACAGACAGACTTGGTGCATTTATAGATATATGGATAGTCTATTCAACCGGAGGTTTTATTTTAAAGACCCCAAATTCACAACCCCTGACCTTACCTATAACGTAGATCTTCCCGTTGAGACTGCAGGCAGCTGCAGAGTGTTCATAGCACGGATTTTTCATTGGAGCAATTTTTGACCATTCATCCATTCGATGGCTGTATGCATAATTTGCATTGCAACCTAGGGCCCAGAAAGACACATGGTAAACATTATACATTGTCAGTAGGGGGATGAATATGTAATAATACCAAAAGTCTTTGGGCATTTTCAGTTATGCAGTATGCTTTACATACAATATTCTACAAAACACATACCAATAAAATAGAGCAGTCCATCTAGTGCGACCACCAGCCTGTCTGGCCTCATGTATGGCCCAAGCATATTGTTAGTGAACTCCCAGGTGTTGGTTTTTGGGTCGTATCGATCTACTGACATTGCAGTCTCCATCTCATCGTTGACACCCGAGCCACCCAGTGCAAACAAATATCCATCCGCCATCAACAGGCCTATGGACCATGTGGGGGAAAATAAAGTTGTGTTTAGTTAGACATACCAACAGTCAGACACACAATGAGTCACACACCCTCCCCAAAGCCAAAACTCACAGGGAGCCACAGGAGATTTTTAACCTGCAGCACGGATTAGCTTTAACCCGCCAAGACACTGATTTAAAATTCAACTAGCCTTTCAAATTTAATTTCAATCAATCAATCTGAAAAATAAATAATAGGGCCTACAGTATGTTACAATGTGGCTGTGTGTGTGTGTGTGTGTGTGTGTGTGTGTGTGTGTGTGTGTGTAGGACGTCATCACCAACATGCTGCCACGCACCGATGAATTCCTCCACTGGTCCGGGCTGGAGGTGAAACACACAAAATGTGCCGTGCTCCACGAACGCCGCAGCGGCGGCAACCGTTGGTACAAGGCCAAGAAAGACATGCCTCCCTCCTTCCTAATTATGTGACAACCCATCAGGGTGTACGCCCGTAATGAGACGTACCCATACCTGGGCCATAAGTTCAACATCGCTGGTGAGTGGGGGGAGCAAGTCGAGGAGCTCACTAGAGAGTTTCACCGTCGACTCGACCTGATCGATCTGTCCCCCCTCCCTATAGTCATGAAGCTCGAGGGTGTGAGAGAAGTGGCCCTGGCGAAGATACAACACATATGTACACATCCCACAACATGCACTGAGAGACATGACAAATAGAACTTGCCAGCTGGCCAGAAAATGGGTTGGCCTAAACTCACACTCCACACACTCTTCCTTTCATATGGCGAAGGGGGGCTGGGGGCCCCAAATGTAGAGTGGACTTATGCAGCAACACGGCTAAGCCACCTACTACACATGCTCAATAATGATGATGGCACCGTCAGAGAAATGGCCAGGGCATCACTCCTACTGGACCTGCGCAGGAGGAAGGTACCCCTGGCTGCTGCAGACCAGAATAACTTCCTGGGCTTTAGGAGGAAAGACTCTGGGAAACTGGACTCACAAGACTCACAAGCCAAGGGATTCGGGGTCTGGTCTGATTGGCCAGATCTCAACGACCTTTGCCATCGGACAGGAGTCCAGCTAAAATGGGCAAAAAACAACGGAAATGTGCCCATCTCTGATGGATTAATTACAGACTCCAGCGTGGTAGTGAAGGCTACCCTCACCCACCAGGGAGCGGACACTAGACTACAGGAAGAAACTGCAAGAAGGGTTCTGCTTAGCACGAAACAGACTGAAGCTAAAGAACATTGGCGTGAACATTCAATGTACAAAAATGCTGCTATTGGGGAGGATGTTTTAAAATTCACCATCAAAGCAAGACTGCAAGTATTACCAACCAAGTACAATCTGTCAATCTGGTATCCCGACACCCACACTCCACTCTGTATAAACCATCATGATTCTGAACAACACCTAGAATCCATCGCACACATAACAAATGGATGTAGTGCATACAAAAACTTGTATATTGCTCGCCACGACCGGATTGTTGACCTAGTGTCTGATGCAGTTCGGAAGTATGTGCCATCTAGTGCAGCAATGTACTATAAACATTCAAGAGTGTTACCAGATTGGTTTAGCTGGGCATGCAATGTCTTTGCTAACATCCCCAATACACCTGATGTTGTCTTTATGGACACCAGTCACAAAGAGGTCCTGATTCTGGAGGTGGGCTGTGTCTTTGATTTGTACATGGACCAGGCATTCCAAAATAAATATTCTAAGTATCAACCATTACTTGGAAATATAAAACACTTGGGCTGTAGATTTGCCATACTGATATTCGGAAGCCTGGGCCATGTGCATAAACTGACCATGAGTGGTCTAAGAATAGCTGGCATGACAAAAAGCAAAGCCAAACAACTTGCCAAATAATGTTCTGTTTCGGCTGTTATAGGCAGTTTGTCTGTGTGGAGAAGGAGGTGCCATGTGTATCCTTAAGTGAACATGAACTGTCAACCCCGTTATATTTGTTTCCTTGTAAAATTAATTGTAATTTGTGGATTCAAATAAAGAAATTTAAATGTATGTATGTGTGTGTGTGTGTGTGTGTGTGTGTGTGTGTGTGTGTGTGTGTGTGTGTGTGTGAGGGTGTGTGTGTGTGTGTGTGTGTGTGTGTTTGTGAGTATACTGTATGTGTGACTGTGTGTGTGTGTGTGTGTGTGTGTGTGTGTGTGTGTGTGTGTGCGCATGCATGCATGCATGCATGCATGCATGCATGCATGCATGCATGCGTGCGTGCATGCATGCATGCATGCATGCGTGCGTGCACGCCTATAATGATTAGGTCCAAAACTGAATGCCACAGTTTGACAATCTTACTGAAGCTCCAGCGTGGCAGGTTCATAGGAGCCATCTCCATCCATGAGTTAAGGTGAAAATCATAGCGCCACATCTTCCCAGTGCATTTATCAGCAGAGCTAAGTCCTCCGGCCACATACAGAGTGGAGCCTAAGGTGTAAGGGCAGAATAATTAAACCGGTTACCTGTTAAACAGAGTTATTTCTTGTTAAAATAAAACATTGTAATATGCCTATACTGAACTTGACAACGTAGCTTGTACTACTTGAAAGTAATACTGCACTTTATACACAATTCACTTCGTCCTTCCAGGCTATAGGATATTGTCTCTGGGAGATGGAATTTAATCTTTGCTAGTAGTAGCACTGTCAGTTGGCATCGGACATTTGCGGTCATAATAGCTAAATACGGCATTAAAAAAGATGAATTTCTGTCGCATATCTTAGTTACAATGAAGCTGAATAGATGTGTTTTATTTTAAGGGTAACTGTTCCATTGAGGCAGAGTCAGACAATCCGCAATGTCAACGTACATTGTGCACACGCGTGCGTGAAGCTCCTTTGAATTGCATGTGTGGGGGGGGGGGGGGGGGGGGTGCAGCTTCTGAACTACCGGGACGGCGCCCTGAAGCCCTACCGCCAGCTCACCACTGCCTTCACTCCACTGCCTCACCATCGTTTTTTTATTTTATTTTCCAACTGTTCAAAAGCGATATAATGCGAGTTCAATGCTTTCTAATTAAAAACCTTTTCTGCAAGTGTTTCCATACCCCATTTGTTACCTTTTTTACAGATATAGGCCAAAATCCACCCCCATCCAGCGCAAAAGTGTTCTTGCAAAAAGACTTATTTGCATTTTGAGGTGTTTCCATTCAGGATTTTATTCACGAGAGGGTGTTCTCTACCATCATTAATGCACGCCTGTGATGCTGCAGTGCAGAAGTGCATTAATGGCGGTAAAGAACATTCTAGAGTGTAATATTGCAATTATACAGTTATTAGGCCTAACAAAAAAAAACGTTGGTTTCCGGTTGCCGACCGACTCTATTAAATATGCGCAACTCATATTATTTTATTGGCATTTGGTGAAAAAAAAAAAAAAAAAAAAAGAAGCTCAGAATGCGACCGAGTAAGACCCAAAAGGTCTTTATTAAAATTAAAATTATCTTTGATGAGACCATTGGGACGTGCAAAGTCAAAATAAAGTTTTCTTTCGTCTAAAATATCACGTGCGCAAATGTTTTGGAATGCGTCATCGGCGCGAGGAGACGCACAACACAACAGTGACAACATACAGCATGGACCTGTGCACGGTGTCTGTGACTGTCCACTGCCCGTGCAAAGCACCGCCACAGATCATACGATTGAGTACAAAAACATTTGAAGACATAATTAAGGAGGTGAAACCGTGCCGGTGTCGGTTTAAGTCCGCAGAAGGGAGACACGACCGAGCGGATAAATGGACTATCATCTCAGCCGACATACTCTCCCCCCCCACCCTGGAGCCTCTAGGCGCCCAGGCTGGGCATGTTTGACTTTCGGTATCTAGCCCTGAGATGCGAGGAGGAGGAGGAAACCCATTCGGCTCATGCTTCTACCCCGTCAGAACGTTAGCTTAGCCCCATATATGTGCCCTCTCCCTACGCTCATTCTGTAGCTCCGAGCTACAGAATGAGCCCCCTATTTTATTTAGTTGCGCCTGTGTTTTGGGGTGGCATGAATCTTTCATGCTTGTAAACATTGTGAAATCACGCGTACTTCATTTATTGGCCATCCAGTTTTAGTAACGGTGGCTACATTGGTGTCAGCAACAACCCACCAACCCACCAACGTAAAACAACCTCTGCTTTCCAGCTCATGTTTTGACATAAAAAGTTAGAACGTGTTGCTGGCATCAACATAGCTAGCTATAGTGCTAGTTATTAAAAGACAAAAACATAGCTAACGTTAGCCCCATATGTGCCCTCTCCTCTCCCTACGCTCATTCTGTAGCTCCGAGCTACAGAATTTCACAATGTTTACAAGCATGAAAGATTCATGCCACCCCAAAACACAGGCGCAACTAAATAAAATAGGGGGCTTGCAAATGTAGTCTTAGACCTGCCATGATTCCACAGTTCAAATTAACTGAGTTGCAGGCAGGAGGAGGCGCAGCAGTTTGACGTGACTGTGCATTTCATTACTGTCAGAGCCTTCTAGTTACTGTAAGACAGTACAATTTACAATTTAGGCATTTATCAGACGCTCTTAATCCAGAGCGATTTACATTAAGCAAGAACAAAAAGCATGGGAATACATCACATAAAAATAATTTATCATGAAACATGCGTATTAAGTATTCAACCAGTGTGTGGACATTCTATTCAAAGTTTTCAAATGTTTAGCTGTAGGCATGTAGTGTTATGTGTACTTGAACCATTCATTATTTAAAAGATGGTATTTCAGGCAAATATTGAAGTTATTAAAAAAGAAGCCTATCCATCATTGCCGTAGGAAAAAAATAGTTTAAAAAAATCCTTGCTACCCATCCTTCCCACGAAAAAATAAATAAATAAAATAAAATAAATTCCTTGCTACCCATCTTTCCCACGAAAAATAAAAAATAATTATAAAATAAATTAAATTCCCTACCTACTCAGCCCAAAAATGACAGCCAATCGGAAACCAAAGTTTTTATTTTTTAGGCCTTATAACAGTTAAAACTTAAAGCTTAAGGGTAACTTAATACTGATGTAGCCACTACGACAGTACGACCACAAATGTCTCAAGAAACTCACTAGCCTATCATCCCAGTCTGCCGCACTCTGGGAGAACAGAGCAGCGGATTTCTATGTTTTGATTAGATGTTCCTTTGCACTTGTTTAGGAATCAGATTGCTTCCTCGAAACGACCAGCTGTATAATTTCCAACGCAACAATGCTACCTCAATTCAGAGGCAAAAGAGTTGGAAACATTATGGGTCCAAGTGGTACTAGTCCTCACCTGACATAACGGCACCATACCCGCTTACTTTCGTGGGCAGAAATCCTAGATTCTTCCATTGTTTATTCAGGGGATTAAAGAGCTTAAGTGTGTCTTTCTTCATTGTCCGGTACTTCTCTTCTCCCACCGTCACAAACACTTCAACAAGCAGGGAGAAGGAGTAGTTGAGCCAGTGTGCATATAATAGTTCAAAGAGACACCACAATAATTCAATAAAAGAGGACCATCTCAGGGGCATGTTGGCCTTAAAAGAATCTATATGTTCACAACACAAAGCAATGGGATGGGTTGTGAGCTTGTAGATCTACTATGTTTACTATTAACTGCTATTTTCACTTTGAGCTGTATAATTAAAAGGTAGGTTAAGTGCTATTTTTTAAGGCTAAATCACTATATTCTGATAGCAATTATTGCTAGTGTTTGTTCAGTAACAATTAAGGTCCCCCTGTCTCTCCAGCTCAGGAGAGAGTAGCCATTTATCAGTTCCAATTTTGTCTGCTCATTTCATTGTGTCATCACTTGTTTAATCTCTATCCTGACTGTGTTCTCTATCCTGAATGGATAACATTGGTATCCGGACCTGAGAATGTGTATTACCTGTGGTCCTGCGTGCGCGTGCCGTGTTACAGTAAGGCACTGCCAGACGCTCCTTGGCCTCAGAGATGAACCTCTGGCAGCCCTGGTATTCTTTCACCACATCCAGAGACTTGATCACATGACGGAGGTAGGAGGGACTGATAAGAGGCAGACGGATGTGCTCTAAGACCTTAAAGAACACATTAGATCACACTAATTATTAAGTACAACCTGCTATTGGGTGAACAACATTATTAGAAGCAGCATACATATACAGTAGTATAGACAGCAGGCACTATTCTAGGAGCGTTGCATTTAGAAGTCCACAGACATACAGTATCCATATACTGTATAGTCTGAGAGCCAGGCCCCCAAATGTGGGGGGCCTGAGAGGCATCCTAACCAGATGCCCGAACCACCTCAGCTGGCTCCTTTCCAGGTGAAGGAGCAGCGGTTCTACTCCGAGTCTCTCTCGTGTGACTGAACTTCTCACCCTATCTCTAAGGGAGATGCCAGCCACCCGTCGAAGAAAACTAATTTTGGCCGCTTGTATTCGCGACCTTATTCTTTCGGTCATGACCCACACTTCATGACAAATAGGTGAGAGTAGGAACGGAGATTGCTTGGTAGACGGAGAGCTTTGCCTTCTGGCTCAACTCTCTTTTCGTCACAACAGTATTCAGCGACTGCAATACCGCCCCTGCCGCTCCCATCCTCCGGCTGATCTCCTTCTCCGTCCTCACTTGAACTCCTTCACCTGGGGTAATGCCTCATTCCCTACCCGGACTGCACAATCCACCGGTTTCCTGCTGAGAACCATGGCCTCAGATTTGGAGACACTGATCCTCATCCCAGCCACCGTACACTCGGCTGCGAACCGGTCCAGTGAGAGCTGAAGGTTTTGGAAACAATGGTGCCATCAGGACCACATCATCTGCAAAAAGCAGTGATGCAACCCTTAGGTCACCGAGCCGAATACCCTCTCCGCCTCGAGATCCTGTCCATGAAAATCACAAACAGGATAGGTGACGCAGCCCTGGCGAAGGCCAACACCCACTGGAAACTACTCCTGAGCACACGGACACAGCTCTCGCTTTGGGTGTACAGAGATTGGATGGCCCTCAACAAGGTCCCCCTCACCCCATACTCACGCAGCACCTCCCACAGGACCTCCCGGGGGACCCGGTCATATGCCTTCTCCAAATCCACAAAACACATGTAGATCGGATATGCAAAGTGTCATATTGTAAAGGCTTGAGGTATAGTTGCCTGAGGCTGTAAGAGGCATGACAACTCTTTGTTGAAGTAACCATCAACAACAAACAGATACTATACACATGGATGGGAAAAGGGGAGAGAGACTGACCAAATTGGTTTTACTAAACAAATTACAAAAAACCACATAAATCACCATAACAAAACACTAAACACAATGATCCATAACCCCAGTACACATTCTAATATTCAAATAATAACACAAAGAACAATAACACATGGCGCCCCAGTGTATCCTGGGAAATGGACTTCCTCTAGCCACTCCCATTTCACCTGGGAGTATTTATAGCACATTAGTAGGCTACTTAATATACTGAAAGCAGTTTATACTTTTATTGTATTTATAATGTATTAAAAATACAATCTTCAAATATATTAACTGAAAATATGCTAAGAATGCATTTTGGCCAACTTGGGGGGTGTGACCTATATCTGACCCAACAATGAGGATACACATAACCCAGAAATCTTAACCAACTTTAACAACCCATGAATTTGTTCCCTATAACCCAGGAAATGGTTATGGCTCTGGAAAAATAACCCAGAAATCTTAACCAACTTTAACAACCCATGAATTGGATCCCTATAACCCAGGAATGGTTATGGCTCTGGAAGAATTACCCAGAAATATACCCCAACGCAAGTAACATAGGAATTGAGTTACAGAAATAACCCACATGTTTTTCCCTAGTACTAGGAAAAATGTGATAGCCTTGCATGATTGATTGATTGATTGATTGAAATATTTATTAACAGTTTGCAGAATTACAGTACATTCCAAGCACAAACTCAATACAAAGACTGTTAACTGTGAGTGGACGACCCAATTAAGCATTACACTTGTTTACAAGAGGGTCCACCTTGTTCAATTTATCAAACCATTTAGAGACGTACAAATAGACACTTCTACATAGTCAAAGAACAGAACAGGAATTCATCGGGTAAAAAGGGAAAATAAACATATACAGTGAGGGGGAAAAGGGGTGGGCGGTGGGGGATTCAGATTTTACGGGGGCAAGTTTCGAATTGCAGCCGTCCGTAGGTGCCCTTTGAGAGCGGTTTTGTAGGAGTCAAGGGATTTGCATGTCTTAATGACTGTTGGTAGGGTGTTCCACATTTTGGTGGCATACATGGTTTGTTGCACTCCCTCTGGTGTTGTGGGTGTGGTCTTTGTTAACATTAAGGAAGTATCTACACAGGTACATGGGTATCTTTTTGGTGTATCGAATCCCATTGCAAGATGCTGTACTCTGTCGTCGACCTAAAGCCATTCCAGCCTGTCAAAGTGGGCAGGGGTGAGGTGGGTTCGGGGGGTGAGGCCAAGTAGGAGCCTGCCCAGTTTGTTTTGGGAAGTCTGGAGCCTAGCGTTAAGGGCCTTTGAGGTGCTGTGGTACCAGGAGGTCCATGCATAGTCAAAGAAACCTTGTACGAGGGCTCCTGTTAAGGTCTTCAATGTGTTTTTGTTGACCAGTGAGGAGATCCTGTAAAGGAATCTTGTTCTTTGGTTGACTTTTTTGATTACGTTGGTGGCCATTTCATCACCGGAAAGATTAGCCTCCAGGATGGAACCTATAGGTAATTTCATCTTTACGTGTGATAACATTGTCACCCACTCTAACCAAGAAGCCATTTGCCTTGCTGAGATTACTATTAGATCCAAAGAGAATGGATTCAATTTTTCCCAGGTGTAAAGATAGTTTGTTATCAGCGAGCCAGGTGCAGATTCTACCGAGTTGAGAGCTGAGGGCCTTTTCAACCTGCAGTTTGTTCCTGTCCGAGACTAGCAGTGCAGAGTCATCTGTGAACAAGTTGCAGTCACACATGTCATGTCGTTTACATATAAGGAACAGTAAAGGCCCTAGTATGCTTCCTTGTGGAACGCCACAGCTCACTGGGAGGGGGGCATCTGTGATAGCTTTCTGTGTGTTATATACAGTACATCTTATATTATAAGATGTATATAACACAGAAAGTTGGCGACGGAAGTCTTGGCGAACGGAAGTCTGTAGACGACCCCCTCCCCCTAGCATCACACCTGCTTCCGTTTCTGAAAGCCGCCATTAGTCACTCCCACCGTCTAAAAAGTATATTTCTCTACAGATGCGTTATTATTGTTACCTCGACACAGCATAACATCAGAAACTATCCCAGTGTTGTGTGCATCTGGGAGAAGAACAAATGTAAGCAACTTGATGAACATTCATTGTTCGTTTATTCATGATGATTTATATGTGTGAAAACTGTCAATAACATGTCACAAGAACTGGAATTCATAATAAGAATTAATAAGAATGTAAAATGACAATAAGATGGCAATATGTGTGGGCATGGTTGCGCAGTCGGTAACGCTGTCGCCTCATAGCTAGAAGGTCTTGGGTTTGATTCCTGCTGGAGACGCTGTGGGCACTGGGGTTGTGTTCTCTCCTCCACGAGTTTACATGTTCTCCCCGTGTTCCCTAGGGTAGTAGGTACTAGGGCATTACTAGGGCAGTCGACTAGTAAATTGACTAGTCTACCTTTTTTATTTTATTTTATTTTGTAGGCCTCAAGATCAGGTAGATTAGAGTTATAGTCACCAATGTACACAGTTTTTAAATGTACAAATATTTATTTACAAAAAAGAAAATAGGTAGTTAACCCTCTAATGGCCAAGTTACCAACCTTAATAACATCTTATTGTGCCTTAGGCCAGCTTAGGCTGCCTTTTTGAATGACAATAGAATAATGTGCGATATGACCACAATGTCACGAAATATCTCATTTTAAAGCTGCACATCTCTAGTTTACACCGAAAAAAAATATATGTTCCTAGCATGTTCCTTCGTTTACTTATAAGCACTTTAGTACACCTTGGTTTGACTTATCACTGAAACCAAGGTCTACTAAAAAGCTTATAAGTAAACGATGGAACAAGCTATAATCATAATTATTTTTTCATTGTAAAGTAGTGACTTGGAGCTATAAAATGAGACATTTCGTGACATTGTGGTCATATCTCACATTTTTCGATTGCCATTCAAAAAGTCGCCAAATCTGGCCAATGCTGCCCCATTTCTTAATTTGTCATTTTAATGCAATAAGA
Source organism: Protomyctophum parallelum (assembly GCF_964188405.1). Lineage (NCBI taxonomy): Eukaryota > Metazoa > Chordata > Actinopteri > Myctophiformes > Myctophidae > Protomyctophum > Protomyctophum parallelum. The sequence continues at coordinate 1,256,569 of NC_139714.1, forward strand.
GGGATCAGCGATCTAAATACAATACATAAAGTTTTACTTTCGATTTCAAAGTAATACCCAGAAGTTCCACCAGATGGCAGGAACGTTCCATTATTCTGATTTTGACAAAAGTGTTAAATCTGGCTAAATCACTTCCTGTCAAACGAGGTAAACAAAGGAAGCTAATTTGACCCCTAGCTTATAGCTTGGCCGTCCGGATTGCTAAGCTAACATTAGCTTTGTCATAACTTAGTCAGATTAAGCTTAAAAACGGCCAGGAACATCCCAAAATATCACATTTTTTGCCGCGGATCACATAGAGACGGCGCGCGTGCACGATAGTGCACGATCACGCGGGTTTCGGCCGGTTTTTGGTAGATTACATAAAAATAATTTAAAAAATGTCAAACAATTGCAATATTTTGTTATAAAAAGACGTACTGACAGGGCAGTACGTCTACTACGCAGATAACGTCATTGGCTTGGAGGGATTTGTTGATTTACTACGTCAGTTAACATGGCAGTCTATGGGCCTGACGTGCTCTTGGCCATGAGGGGGTTAAACAACTAGTCGACTAGTAAACAAGGCAACTAGTCAACTAGTGAAAATGACTAGAAGTGAATGCCCTAGTAGGTACACTCACAAAACATTTGAAGTAATTCTGGTCTCTATACTGCCTCCCCCTAGCCAGCCTGGGCACCTGATGGAGGGGAGAGGAACTGGTTGGAATAACGTGTTCCTTCCACATGCTACATCCAACCTGGGGAAACTCACCCCGGACAGGTGAAAAGAAGCAGACTCAACTAACTTGTAAGTTGTAAAATCTGCTGCAGCCAGCATACAAAGAATTACGATGTCTTGTGTATTACTGTAGCTTGTCTGACACCTTGATCAAGTTGAGAGAGCAACTGCAGAATAGTCATTGCAGTGAGAGCGAGGCAAGCATGCAGCCAAGAAAAGCAGGAACGGACAGTGCTAGACCAGCGTCGGTCGGGAAAAATTAATAAATAACTAGACCAGTCATCCCCCAATAGTGAGGGGATATTAGGACCCTTCTGACCCCCCTCCGGCGCCCCTGGTCCAGGTAGGATACTGCTGTACTGTATCTGTTCAAATGTCTTTGGTCAAGTTGATAGAAACAACTTCAAGAGTGCTGCTGATACGCTCAGGACTACTGAACTTGCCCCTTCTAGATCTGAACCTTGCATCAGTTTTGGGGGGTTAAGTAGTATGTTTTCATATATTGACCAGGGGGGCAGTCAGAAAGATATTTTGTGAAGCCACTAAGGAAATCGGGACTTCCTGAAAGTTCATATGCCTGTGTGGCATTGGGCCCAAAAAACCCCATAGCTCCATAGAGGTCCATGTATTTGGGCCCAACTTCACCTAGACTGTATTACCTTAATAAACATGGTCATGAATACTTTCTGCTTCCAGTCACTAGTTTAAAGTCTCATTTCTCATGTCATAATATTATTTTTGGAAAATTATTATTAAAATTAAAATTAAGTTAAGTAACCAAAATTTGGTGCCCAAATGCTGAATCGGCGAAAAAAGGAGGAAATAGACGGTCCTTCCGGGTGCTTCAAAACGCCACTGAGCAACTTCCACTGACATGAATAGCGGAGGGGGCGGAGCTTCGCGCCAGATCAGTCTCTATCCTTTTAATACTCTATGGAGCCACCCCCCGTTCGAGTCAAAATAAAAACCAATGAAGAAGAAGGGGGGAAGTCCCGCCTCGTTGTCTGGGCCAGCCAATGGCCAGCTGGGCCCAAACGGATCTAGAAAGATGGCGATATACAATTCAAGGACTGACAGGCTTCATCTTACGTCCATATCAGACCCGGAGAACGCTTTGTCCACATTTTTTTACAGTCTATGATATTGACCCATGTCATTTGTGCCTAGTATTACAAAATAAAATGCATGATAGCACCCATAAAGCTAACACTGGTGCAAGGCTATCACATATTTTCTAACTATAGACATGCATAACATCACAAACTAGAAAAAGTGCCCTTCTGGGCACAGGTCTCCACCAGGATTCTTCCTCAGCCTAGTGGGAATATGCGTGCACAGTTTCATCGCAATCGGACGCTGCGTTGAGGAGTTGTGGCGATTTGTACAAAGCGGGCTACTCCTGAAAACTGTAGGAGCCAATCGTGGCCAATCAGGATGGAATATGAGAAATCAAACAAACCTGTCTTGATCACATGACTATGGAGATCATGTGTACCGATTTGCGTGAAATTTGGATAAAATCTGAAGGAGTAATAATAGAAAATGTGTTTTACATATGTCGGCCTCCTGGTGGCGCTATAAAGAGCAGATGTGAAAAATTCAAGACAAAGGTTTTTCCTTGGCCTCTAGGGAGTTGGCATACAAAGTTATCCACAGATCCGTGCAGTTAGAGGTAAAAACACTTTTTGGCCAGTTATAGCGCCACCTTGAGGCTGAGTTGAAATTGTTCATGTGGCATTTCGTCCTCGGCCTAGTGGGAATGTGGGTGCACAATTTCACGGAAATCACGCGATGTGTTCATGATTTGCAGCATTTTGTTTGAAACTGAGCACTCCTGTGAACTTTGGAAGCCAATCTTAACCAATCAGGATGGAGTGTGAGAAATCTGAAAGACCGGTTTCGTTGAATGGCTCTAGAGAGACTGTGTACCAATTTGCGTGATGTTTGGACAAAATCTGTAGGTGTACTGTGCAAAAACTTGTTTTGCACAAAGCGGCCTCCTGGTGGCGCTATAACAGGCCGTTCTGGAAAGTTTGGGGCAGAGGTTCATCGTTGGCATCCAGGGAGTGTGTGTACAAAATTTGGCATCGACCGGGTTAACGGTGGCCGAGATTAGCTGCTCACGGACGGACGGACACACACACACACACACACACACACACACACACACACACACACACACACACACACACACACACACGGACGGACGGAGTGCAAAACATACTCTCCCCCCATGCCTTCGGCCTGGTGGAGACAACAATAACTAAGAGCATTATCTCATTACCTGTCACAAATTTCCCACAGCGTGTCGTAAAATCTATTGTGTTAATTCAGCTATCTATTCCACTTTCAGCAGTGCTGTGCTGGCTTTAGTGCAGCCTACAAACTGCTTAAGAAGTCTCCACTCACCACCAACAGTGCAAGCCGTGAGTGCGAGCAGTATGAAATGACCTTTGTCTGTCCACCGTTTCTTTGGTTCGGGGGACCCAGCCGAACTGAACTTTTGTCGGTTGTTATAGTGTAGAATGCAGCTACCTTAAAGAATGACTGCGCTCTGCTTTCAAAGCTCTGCCCGTGTGTAGGTAACTTCATCAACCACGCCATGGCAGCCTCAAACACCATGTCCTCCTGACCATTGAGATGGTCACTGGAAAGGATTGCCGTCAGTCTTTCCACAGAGAGAGACAAGAACTCCTCCTATTTGCAGAAACAAAATCAGTGTGTGTGTGTGTGTGTGTGTGTGTGTGACTGATGGAATTATATTTTACTGATTTTTACTGTGGTGCTAACAGGTTGAGTAGGTTATTAAAAGAAAGAAGGACGAGTCAACAGCAGTCAACAGACAAAGAATCACTGACCTGCCGGTAGATGTCACTGAAGTGCTCCAAGATGTAATCCATGCTGTGCTGCTCCAGCACTGCAGAGGAGTGTGTCTCAGCAAGGCAGTGAATCCCAACACAGTTATGTATGTATATGTGACGCTTCAAGTATTCACCGCAGGCCTCTCGAACAGCTGTGACATCCAAAAAGTTAGATGCTGCCAGCAGTGCCTAGACCAAAGAAACAACACATTTTTGTCTGCATTTTTGTTATACAAACATAACAAAGAATAATAAATGTTAAGACAGTACCTGAACATTTGCTTTGGAGATGGAGACCTCCGAGATGTAGGTATAGTTCACAAGCAGGCCTAGCATCTTAGGTTTCACGCCACTGATGGTCACTTTTTGCTGTGTTGACTCCATCATCCCAGATGTAAACATAGCCTGTGCAGGTTGGAAAGGTGAATGGTTGGAGTATTAGACCTTTATGTACATTGTGTTAACAGGTGATTGGATATCCAGTTCACATGAAAGCAAGGCAGGATTGATTGTCATTCCCCTATAACACCACCAGATCAAAAATTGTCATTCCCATATCAATAAATGTGTGTATTTACCTCAAAATAAGTGCTCAAGGAGGCCAGTACGCTACGATGACAGGGGAACCACTGTTCCTCACAGCACAGAATAACATCACACAAGTCTCCTTTGAGCCACCGCTTGCTTAGGCCCAGTAAGACCTTTTTGGGATGGTTGGGATCAACAAACATCTCACTCATGATTCCATCCATGTGTCCCTTTGCTAGGGGGGGGGGGGGGGGGGGCATGTCACCTTTAATGAAGATAATACTCTGATGACAGTGTGCTACAACCACCTTATGGGATTTATGGGATAAGTCTAAGATGTATTCTCAAACTCTACATCTAGATTACAGACAAATTATCAGACAAAGAAAACAACTGTTGACATGTGATTAATATTACACCAGACAGTTTCTATGTTGCTAGGCGGAAGACACAATCATCTGAAATTACAATTAAATGTCACATGATGTTTCACATATAGTATAATCATAAATAAATAGATAATGGGCTCTATTTTCGTTCATGCTAAAATATTTGAGTTAAAAACGTTCTTTCTAAAATAGCAGTTCCACAAGCTCGTAGCTGCGCTAAAGTATAACATAATGCATCAAATACCAAAAAGGGGTTCCCGTCCTGAATGCGTTAAACATGTAACTTTATAATGTATTATGTAACTGACATATGCTATATAGTACTTAGTAAAGTTAAAAACATGACTTTTTCAATGTGACGCAATTGTCTGTCAATGAATATGAATGGCAATACAAGTTAACTACTAGCCATGTTTATAAAAATCGTCTAATTATTAAATCAGTCTTGGTACCTTCACCACGTGACGCTCCATGTAGTCAAGACAGGCCTCTTGAACAGCTGTGACATCCAACAAGGTGGATGCTGCCAGCAGCGCCTAGATCAAATAAAACATTATGTGTAAGCAGAGGACAAAAACACAGACAATGAATATGGTTTATATGATGATATGATTTATGGATGTACTCAAGAAAGATGCAGGAGCGCAAAGCACCAACGAGCTGGGCGGATGTATGGAGAACCGAGATGACTGGAAGCGACGATGGAAGGCTCATCTGAGGACGACCTAGAGAGATCATACATTACCTGCACATTTTTCAAGGAGATGGACACTGTCGAGGTGTAGGCGTAGTCCAACAATGTGTCCAACACCTCAGGTTCCATATCACAGATTTGGAGCTTTTCCTGTGTGCACTCCATCGGGACAGATCTAAACATAGCCTGTGCAGGTTGAAAAGGTAAAGTTAGTTCGGTTAAGGTGGAAGCCAAGTCAGAAATGAAGGTCATTCCCTGAACAACAGCAGCTAAATGTTGTACATTTACCTCAAAGTAGATGCTAAATGAGGCTAGTAAGGCTCGATGGCAGGGGAACTCCTGTCCCCCACAGCTCAAAATCACATCACACAAGGAACAGTTGAGTCGTAGCCTGTTGAGGCCCTCTAAGACCTTGACTGGATGGCACGGATCCAACATCTTTAGGCTATTGATGTATACTGGTGCAAAAGAGAACATGTTTTGTCAATCTAGATTACATTTCAAATGAAGATGAATAATAATGATGTAATATTTGTATTGTCGATATGGCAATGTGGATTGAAAACTGTATTTGTATGCACGTGTGTATGGAACATAAAGCTGCCAAAATTCAAATGAAATGGCAAATACGAAAAGTCAATTGAAACAAGACAAATGTCTTTTCATTTTCAGGTCATTAACGCATTTCTTGAGACAAAAATAAATCTAAAATGCAATAGCATTTACATTTAATCTACAGATGTGCTTATTCTATGACACAATTTTAGAATTATAAATAAAAGATGATTTGATGCCCTGCTAATTAGTGGACAATATAAAAAAAATCATATGAAATGCTTTTTAACTTTCAGATAATGAACGCATTTAAGAGAATATATAATAGCATTTACATTTAATCTCCAGGCGTGCTCATTCTATGACAGAATGAAAAAGAAAAAGAAAATAACATTGCATTCTCATTTTCAAATTGGCGTGTGTACGATTTGAAAATGAAAGTGCAATATGATTTGCTTTTGCTTTTTCATTCGGTCATAGAATGAGCACACTTGGAGATGAAGCAAAAGCAAAGCACATCGCATTTTCATTTTCCACTAATTAGCAGGGCATTTTTTGAAAATTGAAAATCAAATGATCTTTTATTTAAAAAATTAATTGTGTCATAGAATGAGCACATCTGTAAATTAAATGTAAACGCTATTGCATTTTAGATGCATTTGTCGTCACAAGAAATGCGTTAATGACCTGAAAATGAAATAGCATTTCTCTTGTTTCAATTTACTTTTTGTATTTGCCATTTCATTTGAATTTTGGCAGCTTTATGATTCCATAGTTTTGAGTGTGTGGGATATCAGAAGCAACTGAAAAACATGTGTGCCCTTGATAATGCATTTTATTAATGTGGACTCAAATAAAGAAATTGAAATATGCGCATGCGCAAGCAAGGACACAGCATGCAAAAGTTGGTGGCAGCTTTACAACATCTAAAGCTAAACTGACTTTTTATTCACATCGAACTGCAGACACTTAGATGATGCAAGCAATGCTTGCAAAGCTCGTTCTAACCAAGGCAACCGGAGCAAGTGAGTCCAGCCCTGAAATAGACACACCTGGGTGTCCAAGACTGCCCCCAAAGTATGCTATTCATTGATATTGTCTTAGTAGTAACTGGTTAAACAACAGTGCCCTCTTCTGGTTGAGCTAAGAGGTTCAGAGAATCTGACAATATAAAAAGTCAAAATACCCAACTTTGATGAGGCAGTATTGCTTAAAACATGTATATTTTTCATTTCCTGAAAAAATTAACATTTTGCAACAGCAGAGACACATTAAATACAGAAATGTATTATTAGTAACCTTGATTATTCTACTGATTATAAACCAACGTGAATGTAACTATGTAAGTATTCTAAATATTTAGATATCGCAATTGCACTCATAATAACCCCCAAATTCATATGTAGTTTCCAACTGACACCGAAAAACTACAAGCATGCATCACATCTGGACATGGGTTGTGAATGAAGATTGCTCCCTCCTTCACAGAATAAAACAGAAATTCAACAAGCATAATGCATTAAGCCATAAGCATATAGATGCTTATGGCTTAATGCATTACGCTTGTTCAACTTCTTTTACAGACGTACAGAGACTTAAATGCACCAAGTCTCTGTACGTGTGTACGTACGTGTGTAATCCATGTAACTCGGGAACTGACTTTAAATTTGACACACGCGTTCCACACCCCCACAGGGAATGCAGTGTCCGGTGTCGAGTCGGGCAGACCCACGGTTGTCCAGAACCGCCACAAAAAGCCTCATTTGGCATGCTTGACAAAAAACTCCATATACGGGCATAACAGGGACACATACTGTACATAATAACTGGGTGGGGCATGCATGCAGGTATGTGGGGAAACTAGCACAAGCGCCCAGGTTCAAATACACACATATTTGGACAGAGGAAACCACCCCAGGGTCAAGACAGGGCAACATGAAGCAATGTCAAGGAGAATGAGATGATTTGGCTGCTGCCCCACTCCCTCTCTCTTTCATGACGATGGAGGGATGAGACGGACCACTGCAGCAAACCTTGCAAAGAAACTGGAGCCTCAGTGAGCACAGATAGATGTAATGGGGTCCTGGGACCCACGGGTGGTCTTTTAGATGGGTCCCAGGGACATTTTATGAGTCCTACTTCAACAACGTTAGAGTAGACCTAAAGTACCGAGTACAGCATTGCATCCCAGGACTCCCGGAGGGTGCCATCACATGATTGTGTCCAATCTCAAATTGTAGTGAGTCTAAGTTCTAACCCTGTAAGACCCAGCGTTGCTTTTCGGTAACATTTTAATTTTAATTAATTACTTAATTATTATTATTATTTTTCTGTTCTTTTTTCACCTCATCATTGATGTTCATTGCAATGCCATTGGTCATGATATTTGCATATAAATACCCCCCACAGAGGCTGAAATTCTCACAAATTAAAAATGTCTGGACTCTGTGCAATTTTGAACAATTTTGAACCTATGACATGTTATCATTAGAATGTCTAGAACATGTGTTATGTATTAATGTGAAAGATATCCACAGAATGTAAATTATTAATTTATTATTATTTGAATAATTATTATAAATGTGCTTAAAACTTTCATAAAACTTTTTTTTTTTAAACATAATTTCCTCTGCAAAGTCCTAGTAGTACAAAGTAGTAGTAGGCTAAGGTTGAAATCTCTTTTTTGCAAGTAGAACTATATCCGTGTCTTGAAGTCATTGAAGCAGTCCTAACATAGCATATAGCATATAGCATATAGCCCATAGTCCATGCAATTGATTACATACGTTTCCATTAAAAGTCCTTGAGGCTATATGACCAAAGGCTTAGCCAGCCATACGTAGTACAAAACAACGATGACGTCTGTAAACACAGACACTCTAAGTAAACAAACGTAATATATGGATATCATCATATAATTTATGTAAACATGATTAAAACAATGTTAATCAACTGAATTAGCCTACATCACAACACAGCGCACAACAGCTAGACAACACTAGACTGCACACAACTGCAACTCTTCATGTTGTCAAACAACGAACAGAATAAACTGATCCACTACTTTGTGACTTTTGTCAAACAATAACGTAGGAGAACAGCCAGATAAAGAATACATAATATAAAGGTTTACTCACTCAAGTCAGTGAAACTCCCTCGCTGAACTGCAGCAGAAAAGACACAGGTGCAAAGTAGTTAAACACAATTGCATGTGTGCGTGTTATTAGTATAGATGTAGATGATTCACTCCACCAGTAGATGGAGCCATTGATTTACTGCTCCCAGAAGGGAATGAACACAATCAAAATAGAGTAGGCCTAGGCTACATTTATATGAAGATTTTAAATTTACAAAAATATGAATCAATGTGTGTTTATGCAGGGCTACTCAACTTAAGATTTATCAGGAGCCAATCAGCAAAATTCCAAAAGTCCAAGGGCTGCAAGCTTAAATGTCAATATTATTTTGAAACATGTACAAATGTATATTGTAACAGACTACACGACTAGTCTAAAAATTTAGGAAAGGAAGTAAAAAGCCACATCTATAGGCCAATTAATTGGTTAAATTTAATTAGTAGCCTAGTACACACGCAGTTTGTACTGCGTAGTTTAAACGCAGACGTGGTCAGTCTGCTAACTGTCTGGGACCGATATATGGCTGTATTTGGAATAGGCTACATGAAATGCATGTAAGATGATATCACAGACATTCTAGCGCTATTAACTAAATTGGGAAGGTGATTATTAGGAAAGCCACACAATATTGTTGGCTGCTATAGGAGAGTCACAGAAAAAGTGAAATCAATAGTCACTTCTCCAACGGACAGTAAGTACAGTACAATTTTAATGTAGGCCTACTTGTCCAGAAATATGTATTAGTTGTCCCGCACAAACGGACAGGCCTTAAAGGACCACTTCACCACTTTTCAACCTATCTTCATATAATAGGTCTAATAATAACCTAATAATAACTAATAATCATGATAAAATGGCACGATTTCTTTCTACTCAGTCTGTGTCTCATAGGAGGGCTGTGGGCAGTTTAGAAACCGTCCTCCAGTGTCATCATCATTAGGCAGATTTATTTTAAACAAGATTTTGTTTACAAAAATGTTTAGATTTTCATTATCGTGAGAACGATGGGAAGATTTTCGCATTTCAACTTTTCAGGACTGGCAGTTTCTAGCTTGTATTCCCCATCAATGATGTCACTGGAGGACAGTTTCTGAACTGCCCACAACCTGCTTGCTCATCTCTTAGTTGCTGGTCGACTGACTCCTTTATTCTCTCCAGGATAACTTTATATAGCACTTTCCCTGGCACAGAAAGTAGGGTGATCCCTCTATAGTTGTTGCAGTTTCCCAGGTCTCCTTTCTTTGGGAGCTTTGTAATAAGGCCCCCTTTCCAGTCTGATGGTATTGTTTCTTCTTCCCAGATTCTTTTGAAGAGTGGATGCATTATTCTTTGTA